>NC_090938.1:375451812-375751812 GCF_040938575.1 Ambystoma mexicanum
GCTTAACTACACTTTCTTTTGCTCATCTGTTATGGAGAAACAAACAGACATGTCCTTCAGGCTGTCAGTACTGCAAAACATTGTTTGCCTTAGTCTAGTTACTTGGTTACTACTTTTATTACTACTTTTATTAACTAGTAGTCACTTGTGGTAACTTTATCATTGTACTATGCAGTACAATGAGGTACACTTACCCTAGACTTCCACTCAGGGGACTTTTGGTTACATTAGGAGTGCTAAACAGTCAAGCTGGTGGCAGCAGTGACTTTTTAAAATATATTGGTACTTTTCGTTTTAGCATAACTGCATTTGGCTACAAACTGTGGCTACTGGTCAAACATGATCATGCCACGAGATTTTGCTTGTCCTTTGGCCATCTTGTCTTTTAGACCTTTTCCCTAGCCTGTGAGGCCAGGAAAATCCTTATATGGACTTCCAGTGCCAGGGAAGGCAGAAGCTTTTGGTGGACCTCTGGAGGGCTCTGTGTGTTTGCTGCCAAGAAGTGTGCTGACACTGTCTGGTCCCAATCCACATGCCGGTTCCAGTGTGTCTGAGTGGAATGAATGTCTGTGTGTGGGGCAGAACTACTATTGGCTAGTGGGGGCTGCTGCTCTTACCTGGCTTTTAGGATAAGAAGAGGACCCCTGCACCCACTCTGGGGAGATCCTGGAAGAAACTGAAGAAGGCAAGACTCCTGTCCGGCTGCAAGTCCCGCAAGGAAACCGGAGACCCATCGGAACAAGGCTTGGCTAACTTCTGCTGCTGTCCTGGAAGAGTCCTATCTTGAAGTTGATCTCCAGTGAAGGAGCTGCGACCTTTGGAGTGGAGGGTACATCCATTATCGACATCAGCTCAGAGTCCTGCAAAGAAGAGCCTCCGAAAGTGCACTAGGACCACCCTGCGGCTGACCAGCTCCATCGACGATTTGCTCTTTTTTCAGAGGTATCGGAGAAGGACTATGTTCGAGACTATGGATCGAGAGCAACTCGTCGGTTTGATACTCGGGGCTTTGCCATTGTAGTCTTTGACCTCCCCAAGTCGTCTGAAGGAGCGACCGGGGCATGGCCTTTGTGTGTTTCCTTCAAGGAGGGGGTGGGGCGGGGGGGGGGGGGGGGGGGGGGGTCGAAGCCGCATTCTCAAATATATGCTACATTTCACTCTTGAAAGCATCCCATTTTCTAGGGGAGTCATTCTTGGTTGGGCACCTCATAACCTCGGTAGAGGAATCAGACAAGGAGACCTATGGCGTCTTCAACGAAGACGAAGATTGTCTCGACCGAGACTTCTTAGACTTTTTGCACCGGGCAAGTCCCTAGACTCCCCACTTTTTAATCCCTCTTCGAAGAGGACTTCAAAGCTGCCCTCCCCGCCTACAGTTTACCTCGGTGCTTCCCGAGAGCTTTTCCTGTCATGGCCTGACAGGACCCGCATTCATCGGTTCTGTGTTTGGAACCCAGGCACCACAGGCAAACCCGGTGGGGATCGGTAATAGACATCTCGCCCTCGAAGATGACATTTCTTGACGAAGTTGAAGCGTGCCGTTCAACACTCGAAACAAAGCTTTTGGAAAAACAGAACTGAAACCAATAGCGAAGGCTTGAGCTATTTGTACTACTGGTGACGTCGACACCCAACGGCAGCCCTCAAGGGATATCAACGCCATGACATCGTTCATGGCGCCCTCTGGCGTGGAATTTTTTTTTGTTTGTTTTTGCCGAAGCAGCAAAGCTGAAGATACGAGCATCAAAAGATGAGGAATACGTGGGAGGACACAATCCATTTGAAATGAGAATTCTCCCTAACACGGCCATCTAGTGGAAGTTGCATAACACGGCCATCTAGTGGAAGTTGCATAACACGGCCATCTAGTGGAAGTTGCAGAGTATTTGGTAAGTAATTTATAACGTGCCTGTACAAAAGTATTTACTTGTGTATTGTGTATTTAATGTTAATGTTAAAGGACATTTGTACCGCGCACCATCACCACAAAGTGGTCCCCTGGCACTCTGGCGGATGTGAAAAAGGGAAAATGGTGAGGGGTGAGTTAGTGGGATTGAGCTGGATACAGTGCAAGCGAGCAGTGATGTGCTGTTGGCAGCTTCCGTTTGCTGAGCTTGGATATGCTTTTGTTTGGTAGCAATCATGTTCTGTTGTGATTTGTTTTGTTGTAGTTAAGTTTGCTGTGCTTTAGGGTTGTGGTTGGTTAGAGTTTGAGGTGTACGCAGAAGGCCAGGATTGTTAGTGGGTTGGTTATTGGCCTCACTATCTAGATGTGGTATGTTTCTTTCTAGATGTGGCGAGTGAATAGCTCCACATTTCTAGCTGGATGCGACATTGGGTAATATTCACAATCCTGTCTAGATGTAATGCAATCTAATATTCACAATCCAATCTACATGTAGCACTGGCTAACATTCACAATCCTGTCTGGGTGTGACGCAGGTTGATATTCATGATTATATCAAAATGTGGCCCTGGCTAACATTCCCAGTCCTATGAAGAAGCGACGCAAGCCAATATTCACAATATCTAAATATGGCAATAGCTAGCATTTACTGTCTTGATGTGACACCAGCCAATATTCACAAGTCTATCTAAATGTGTCACTGGCTAACATTGACATTCCTTATTTACTTCTGTATTGCGTATTTACTTCCTGTATAAGCACCCAACAAGCGATCAATAAAGTGTTTCTAGGTGCGACAAGACAAACAAGGGAAGACAAAAGAGGACAAAGCTACGATCTTACTAGGCCTTGTGTCATTCAGATCGCGCAAGTGGCAGGGGGCGGGGGGGGAATTCATAAGTGCTGCCAGGGAGGTGGCTCATAAGTGCAGATAGTTAGGGGACTGATTGTAGGGTTGCAGATACAGTCCATAAATAGTTGTTTTCCACGGAGGCAGTGCAAGGGCAACTGGTTGTGCAGAAGCCTGGTCCCTTAGGTTCAGTGGGGGCCAGGTAAACCAGAATGTGCAGAAGACCGGGATATCAGCAATGGAGAGGGAGAGAGAAAGCGTAAGCAAAAAAGGAAGGCCTTCAGTTGCTTCCGGAACCTTAGCTGGTCCTGCTCAAGTTTGAGGGAGGCTGTTAGAGTGAGGACCCAGTCAAGGACATAGATCTACCCCACACACCCACACTCTGCTTGGAGAAGCGTCTGACTCTCAGAGAGTGGAGGTGGACGAGCAGAGGGCTCGAGAAGGAAGATGCTTAGGAAGAGAAAGTTGGATGTAGTGTTGTCCCCAGCCCCTGAAAGCGTTGCCAAAGATGCAGAGGGTCTTGAACAAGAGACAGTGAGCTTCTGGGGGAAGGAGAGGAAAGGCAGAATACCTCCGATTAGGTGCAGTAGGAAGTTTTACTTTTAGTGACTTCAGAGATGTGGGCAGAGAAGGAAAGCATGGAGTCAAAGATGACCCCCGAGGTTCTTAGCCTCGCAGGTAAGCGAAGGAGGAGGGCCAAGGGAGGCCAGCCAGAGAGTGACAGGAAAGTAGGGTGAAGGTATGCCGAGGGAGGATCTCTGTCTTGCTGGCATTCAGGCAGAGATTGTTGACGCACACCAATCCTGAATGGCAGAAAGGCAATCAGATGAGAGAAGGAGAGGAGGTGGCAGAGGGAAGCCTGAAAATGAGTGGAGGAGTCAGCAGATCACTGAAAATTGGAGCAGGAAATGGCAATGCGGGTGGCGAGAGTTTCCAGGTATTGATTGAAGAGCCAGGGTGAGAGGTTAGACCCCTGGGGAACACCGCAGGTAGAAAGGGAGATAGATGAAAGGAAGGACCCAAGTTGGGCCTGGGAGGGACGATAAGAGAGGAAAGAGGTCAGCCAGGCCAGAGCGTGATATTAGTGATACTCAGGTTGTCACTGAGACAGTGGAGTAGGATGGTATGGTTGACCGCGTCAAAGGCAGAAGAGAGATCAAGTAGGATGAGGACAGAGGGGATGTTAGTAGAGTCAAGGTTGGAGAGAGCAGATCTTCACGGATGTTCAGGAGAGCAGTTCCGATGCTTCTGGCAGCTCTAAAGCCAGACTGATGGTCATGGAGACAATTAACTGAATCAGAGTAAAGGTTAAGCTGCGAGATGGACAGATTTTCCAGGAGTTTGCCCAGAAAAGGAGTGATGGAGATTGGGCGATAGTTAGCCGACAACAAAATGTATTGCAGGTGCATTAAAATGCAAGTTTTGCAGGTTCTCCAACTAATTGGCATTTGTTAAGTAATTAAGCCTTTTAAGAATCAATAGTGTAATTTCCTCCAATCAAAAATAGGAGTCTCGAATCTAGGTGTTTTGCACTTGCCGTTTTTGAAATGTAGACTTTATTCCCTCTATAGGCATTCTCCCCTCCATCCAGCATTGTCTTTCCAGCTCTGGGTGCAGCTCTAGCCTCCCTCTAGCATTACAGCTGTGCTCCGAGTGAAACCACTCCAGAACTAGGTCTCTGCATAGTAAGGGACGCCAACTTAAGGTGCTCCACCACCTCCATTGTGCTTAGAATCTAGGGATGGATAGGGGTGGCTAGCAGGAAATAGAAAGGCAGCAACAAACTCGACACAATCTTCGCCAACAAAAACTGCGCCACAAATACCATGGAGCGACCACCGCATCATACCGGTCGTGATCCAACTACCATCTAAAGCACCCAAACAGCCCCATAAATGACCCCCAAAAATTACCCCGACCATGATCAAAAGCTGGACTCCACAAAACCACCGACCACAACCTGGATGAACAGACCTAGAGCAAAAAGCAAACCCAATCCAGAAATGGATTGCAGAAAACAATAGACAGCATGTCTCCGGAAAAACCTTTCATCCCATCACAAAAAAAAAAAAAATCAGTGGCAAAATGGTTTACACCCCACCTCAATACAACGAAAAAAAACAGCCCGGAATCTCGAACTAGAATGGAGGAAAACTACCATCAAGCCAAAAGAATAAACTCTCAAAACAAATCTGAGCATACAAAAAGGAAACTCAAAGCCAAAAAGAAATAAGACAACCGAATCACAAAAGCCACAAACACCCAGAAAGAACTATTCAACATCATAAATGAGATGGGAAATCCACTTGGATACAATAACACTGGTACCTTCACAAAAACTATGCGATGATCTCGCAGACCACTTAAAAATAAAATCACAGACATACATCAGATCATCCACCAGACCGTGCACCACCCCCTACCTAACCTGGAACCACAGAACAAGCTGCAAAGCTTTGCCCAACTGTCATGAAAGGAATTCAAGCTGGTGAAAGCAGGCTCCCCAATAGACCCCTGCCCACTCAACATCTATAAATCAATCCTTACACAAGGCACACCATTGGAATGCCACATAAACCTCTTCAACCTATCACTCTCAACGGGAAGAGTACAGCAGGCTTTCAAATTGTCGGACAACAGGTGATGTGGAAGACCTCTACCAACTACAGACCCATAGCAAACCTTCCCTATCCGGCAAAAATATTAAGCTTATGTCTAGGAACAAACACGTAGAAAACCAACTATTGGACCAGGCACAAGTCCGCTTCAGACCCATGAGAGGGACAGAGACAGCACTTCTCTCCATTTGGGACAACCTAAAGACCAACGCAGAATGCAACACAACCTCGGCACTGATGCTACTCGACCTCACTGCAGCGTTCGATACAGTCAGCCACAACATCCTCATTAAGAGACCGGAAGAAATGGGGGATCACAGACAGCTATGCTCTGGATTCACTCTTTGAAAGAACAGAAACAGTATGGATAAATCCATTCAAATCCACACCACGGGACACCTGTGGAGTACCGCAAGAATCTTCCCTGCCCCCACTCCTCTTCAACATCTACATGACGCCACTAAATCAAAAGACATGGCTTCACCTGCTACAACTACGCAGACGACACCCAAATCTACAAAATCGAAGATGTACAAGAGGAGAACACAACACTAACAGACTGTCTCAGAACTCTACGAATGGATGAACAGCTTCAAAGTCAACCCGGGCAAGATGGAAATAATGATTATGTCCAAAAACCAAGAAAGCAACCAGTACATCCCATGGCCCACAGAACTAGGAACAGCACCGCCACCATCCAAAATTGTCAAAAACCTTGGAATCCTAATGAAAAACGAGCTAACCTTAGAGCCACAAGTAAACACGATAATCAAGAAATGCTTCCACCTACACACAATCAAAAACATTCTACCACTCCTCTACCTCACACACAAAACATTGGCCATCATCTCCCTCATCGTGTCCAGGATGGACTACACCAACAGCCTATACCTCAGAATGCCGGATTACTTAATGTTAAAAGGTACTTGTACCGCGCACCATCACCACCAGATTGGTCCTCCGATGCTCTGGCGGATCTGAAAAGGAGGGTGTGAAAAGGGGTGGTGGGGGGGGGGGGGGTTTAGGGTGTAGTAGGAAATTAAGGGTTGCGATATATTGTTGGCAGTGCGCAGGCAAGCCTGGTTGGGTTTGGGCAGAGAAGAGAAGAGAAGAGAAGAGAAGAGAAGAGAAGAGAAGAGAAGAGAAGAAGAAGAGAAAGAGAAGAGAAGAGAAGAGAAGAGAAGAGAAGAGAAGAGAAGAGAAGAGAAGAGAAAGAGAGAGAAGAGAAGAGAAGAGAAGAGAAGAGAAGAGAAGAGAAGAGAAGAGAAGAGAAGAGAAGAGAAGAGAAGAGAAGAGAAAGAAGAGAAGAGAAGAGAAGAGAAGAGAAGAGAGAAGAGAAGAGAAAGAAGAGAAGAGAAGAGAAGAGAAGAGAAGAGAAGAGAAGAGAAAGAAGAGAAGAGAAAGAGAAGAGAAGAGAAGAGAAGAGAAGAGAAGAGAAGAGAAGAGAAGAGAAGAGAGAAGAGAAGAGAAAGAAAGAAGAAGAGAAGAGAAGAGAAGAGAAGAGAAGAGAAGAGAAGAGAAGAGAAGAGAAGAGAAGAGAAGAGAAAGAAGAAGAGAAAGAAGAAGAGAAGAGAAGAGAAGAGAGAGAGAGAAAGAGAAGAGAAGAGAAGAGAAGAGAAGAGAAGAGAAGAGAAGAGATGAGAAGAGAAGAGAAGAAAGAAGAGAAGAGAAAACCCTCTCCTTGCTCCCCAAGGGGAACCTGTTCCACCGCCCTGAGGTCTAGAAGTTTCTGTGCCTCGGCTTTGAGGGAGGGTGTCCCGATCTGTTGGGAGGGTTCAAGGGAGGGGCAGGGGCAAGCGAAAGACCGCCCGAGCGATGGACAAAACCGACCGGTCTTCGGTGATGGTCTGCCACGCCTCCAGATGAGACGAGATTCGTCCTCCCACCGGAGTCTCGTGCGAACGACAAAAAATATAATATTTGTCGGCTGAAGGCCGAGAGAAAAACCAACCACCTTGCTGTTGTTTTCGGCGGGTCCTGCCAACCAGAGCTTCGTTCAGCGCGCATGACGATCCAGAACCCCCCTGAACCCAGAGAAGGATCGAGTCTGGGACCCTGACCTCTTGTGTATAAGGGGCCTTAGCTGGAGCTTTCACGAAGACACAAAAGATTTGGCAGTTTGGGTACTCGCTTTGGTCTTTGTGAGCTCCTCGTCAGTAAAAGAATGCAATTCCTTGCCATCAAAAAGAAGGTCCAGTACTTTGTCTTGCACTTCCTTTGAAAACTTCGTCGCGTGGAGCCACACCTGGCGGGAGGCGTCAACCCCTACCATAATGCCTTGAGCTGAGGCATCTACGCGGTGTGCCGCAGCTTCTAGTAGATCCCGTGCCAACACTCTGGCGTCCGACAAATCGGCTTTAAAGTCATCTAGCCTATCCGCAGGAATGCACTCCTGGAAATCGGCTAACTTTCCACAGCCTCAGATTGGATGAGCTTGGTGTTCGCTTGACGAAGTTGGAGCGCCAAATTGGCAAAAACCTTCTTGCCCGAGGAGTCCAGAGGTTTATCCTCCTTGGACAGGATTTGGGCCGCTTCCATTGAAGATGCAGAGGCCGGCTTGGACTGGAGGGTGGCAGCAGCCACCACCGTTGAGGACGGGAGCGGACAAGCCGATAAGGCCATCTCCTCAGAGGTGCGAAGCTTGTATCGAACGTCAATTCTCTTGATGCCTAGCCCAGTGTGGCGTTTATCCTAGACTTTGCAGGTCTCAGCCCAGACATAATTTTGGAGGAACAGGCTGGTGCGCCCCTGAGGTGACAGGGTAAAGGCTCCTGACAGCAAACCCTCCTGAGGAGTGGGGGCCTCAGGTACTGGAATGTCAAGGAGGGCTATCATATCCAGGAGCCAGTCATGGAATGCTCTCACCGAGCAGGGCTGCTCATCGCAGTCCTGATCAGTTTGATGCTCATCCAACGAGGCGGGAACAGAAGACTGGTCCACCACGCATACCACCTCAGGTTTTAAAGGGTTGTCCCGGTCCGCCGGGGTCTTCTCTATAGGTGACAAAGGAGGTAGAGCAGGAAGAGATGGTGAAGGACCAGAAGGAAGCGGTGGAGGAAGTGGCACCACCAGAACCTGCATTGGAACAGTCAGGCCGAAGATGGGACAGGAGGCTCAAGGTACATTTCCCTGAACAGATGCTTTCAATGCACCTTCACAGGGTCAGAGCGCATGAGCATCTGAAACTTCCCAAAAAGAAAAACTCCTCCTCAGCCGAAGGCTTTGGCATTGGTACAGGCAGAGGCCGCTCGTGAGGGGCGTAGCCCCATGAACGCAAGGAGGATGGTTGCCATGAAGGCCCACCACCGGCCGGGTCCACATAAATCAGTGGAGCAGAAGCAGGAGGTAGCGAGACTGTATGAGGCAGCAGTGTCCAAGCGTGCCAGTCAAATGACGGACGGAGCAGATTTCTGTTGTCCAAATGGCATGGAAAAGGTTGCTCAGCCCCAAAAGGAGACGGCGTGAACGTCGGTGTAAGAGGTATCCAAAATAGCTGCCGAGGACCATGGAGGTTGGGCTGCCATTTTGTCAACACCTGAGGAGAACTGCGTCACATGTAGAGATGAGGCAAGTGTCTCCTCGGGGGAGTCAGGGGACATCAACACCGTAGCCTTGAAACAAGGATCCTCGGCAGAGCCGGTACTGAGTGGTCTCGGATGTTTACTGGACATCTTCGAAATAACCACAAATTTAGCCTCCAACGGAAGAACCTCAGAAGAGCCGGTAATGGTCCGTGACCGCCCTCTTTGTCCCCTCGACAGAACTGTACTACCACGACCATGAACATGGGATGGTTGAGGGATATACCTAACCGACAAGACCTTCAAAGAGGGTCTCTCGGATCTGTTGGTGCCGACTTTAGCCTCAACAAGAGGAACATCGGGTTCTAACCTGGTACGTAAAGCTCCCCCAAGAGGGGCCTCAAGCCGTGACTCGGTATGGAAAGCTCCAGAAATGGAGGCCTCAGGGTGAACCCTGGTATTCAGAGCCACAGACGAGCTGGGCTTAACCTTACCACCCAAATGGTGAACCTCGTAACAATGTCCGGTACTGGCAGGTCTGCTGCAGGAACTCTGAGAAAACTCCAGAACGCCTATTAGGCCCCTAGGGCACCTCAGGGGAACCCCTGGTGACAGAGCTACATGAGCCCCTCCCGGACCTGAAAGACCCCGGGAAGGAGTCCCCTGGCCCAGGCGCCCTAAAAAGTAAAGAAATTACTGGGCGTTTCTTCGGTGGAAAGGAGGTGCAGGAACGCGCTGAAACACCTCCTCCCACGAAGATGATGCTGGAGTGCCCAGACGGAGAGTTAGTCTCAGTAGAAGCACGAATCCCAACGATGTTCCGAGTCTAGGCACTCCAAGCAAAGGAGTGGGGATCCACCCTAGCGAAGCAACGTTTGCATAAAGAACAGGACACGAATCCCAGACGCTCCGGCATAGATGTAGGAATAGATGACTGAGGAACCGCAGCAGGAAGGAAGGACAAAAGGGAATACAAACAAAATTCCCAGCGATGCTAATGCGTCCAGCCCCGACCCCGTGGAGAAAAGGACTGAAGGGCGATGCGGAGCTCAGGAGGGCGTTGTTACAGCCACAAGCGGTACCCCGCGTAAAAATAGAAGGACAAACATTGTCAATTCTTGATGCTTTTTACAAAAGTGCTCTGGTCCTGTCCCGAAGGACGGAATGTCCCACAAGTATGGAGGAAAAGGGACGGGACGTAGGAGTATTACCTTTTTAAGTTGTTTCTTTCTTATTAGCAGGACCTATTTGAATATGTAAACGTTTAAGTAATTGGAGTTGTGATGGCTCCCTTTGTGTTTCAGTGCCCTGCAAGAGCCAGAAGGCTAAACATAGCCAGGCCCAAAAGCAAACTTTCAAAGTACAAGCAGACAGCCCAGTCTCCCCCTCACAGTTATTGGACGCATGCATACTATACTTTTGGGCTAGTCTTAGTAACTTGGGCCCTGACGAACAAGCAATACCTATTAATGCACAAAAATACAAACTCAAGTTAATAAACAGTTTATTTTCTGATATGTATTCCTTTCAGGGTTTAAACAAACCTCTTCAGTAAACAAAGAAAGGCAATTAATAATGGATATACATATTTTAAAGTGTGCTTTTAATTTACAAAGTATTTCTCTTGTCTACATAACTATTATAAATGCAACTATTTGGCTCAGTACTTTTCCAACTATTCGGCCAAATACTTAAATCTACTATTCGGTACACCCCTAAAACTAATCTGTTTCAGTGTACATTCACAAAGGCTCAATGACATCTCAGCCAGGGTGCAATTATCTGGCTTCATTTTAACTAATCAGAAGCTGGAGGAGGTTCAGCTAACACTAAGAAATTCTCTCAACACCCCATTCTCACATGATTTTTTTTTTTTTTTGAAAGTGTGTCAAGTTATCATCTCGGGTTAAATGCTTAGATGTTAGTTGATAAAAGTCTAGACCATTTACACAGGATTTTATTTTAACATTAGGTAGCTACATGGGATTTGGCCTTCCATGCCACTAGATAAGTGTGGAGTTATAGTAGGAGCCTTAGTGACTAATCACATGGATTACTGCACTATTGTGGGATACCTTTGGGACTATTCATCCCTCAGATACTTTCAGGAGAAGATAAAATATGGGTTGCATGCACCTTGCTCCCTCCCACCGACACTGTCCCGCACCAGAGTTACAGTTGTACTACTTTTTTTGGCACACTTCTACCACTGGGTAAGAGTAAAAGCTTAAGACATCTGCCAAAACATAAGTCGCACTTTGTTGCAGTTCAGCCCACACCAGTTTAAACACAATCTCCAATATCTTGTGGCACTTCAAAATAGGGCCTCTATAAATACATAAGTAGGAATAAAAGTCTGTCACTCATCAGTGCCAATTACTCTGCAACGGTCTTTGGATCTGAAACGCCAGTCAAGAATAAGCAAATCCTGGTGCTCAAAACAGTAATGCTTATGCAACTAATTATGACGTTCGACTCCTAGTACCTAATAACTACACAGAAAGGAGATACAATGTGAGTAATTTTGCTATTGGCTTCGTGAGCTCTTCTGTACAAGCAGCTCCTTCCAACTACAAGGAAAGAAATAACTTTTCCAGAACTCCTGCATAGGATACACGCACCAGAGCCAGCCCTGCCTTACAAGCAGCTCCACGGTGCATCCCCCCCTGAGGCTGCATCCACATTAGGGGTGTCACGGTATTAGTTTTACGACGGTACAATAACCTTCTTGCCAAATGACGGCATATCATGGTTATCGCGGTATAGCAGGTGGAGTTAACTAATCTTAACAAATATTTTCTAAAAAGTCATAAATTGTCAGATTTATCATCACAAACAAAACCAGGCATCCAGGGCCAGAATTGGGCTTTTCAACATACTTTCCACTGAAATGCCACCCCTTGCTTCCACCAAACACAAACATGTGTGGAGAAGAGGAGGTGGGTGGCGGGCGGTGCCCTGCTGCGACTGGCAAAGCAAACTGAATAGTTTTTCTTAAGTGGTCATTTAGGCTTTTAGCTCCCCCACTGGCCACTGGTGAAGATGAACATGTTGCCATCTTGATAACCTGCATGCCACAGATCAATGGAGTCTGATGGTAGTATACGCTTGTGCGCATACACACACGCACTCTCTTTACGTTACAGCCTTTAGTTTACTTGCGGGCCAAAAGGTGTTCAGTAATCACGGACATGTTACCCTTTGGTATGGCAGCAGGGAATACCCACAGAGATGAGTACATTTTGCAGTGTGACTTATTATATGTAAATTCAATGATAGAACCAGGGAAATCAACATCCATTATAAATATATAAACCCCAAAGCCGCCAACCCAAAGTAAACCCTTTTCCTTCTTGGCACTGTATTTATTCTTCCTATTGCTAACAGTGATTTTGTGTCAGGCACGTGTGGTTTATGGAATGGCATTAAAAACTGCTCTAACTGAAACTACTTGGCAGACGGCACATCCAACAGTGCAAGACCAAGACTGTGCAGCACTTGCTTACTGCAGCCTTTCCAAATCAGATTGAAAAGCACACTTAACGGTATGAACGGTATACCGGTATAAACAATGTGACGGTTATTATTGTTCAATTAAGTGGTTCACGGTATCTTTAACGGTATACCGTAATACTGTTACATCCCTAATCCACATGCCTAAGAGCAAAACTCAATAACTGGTGGCTCATCAGTTTTCCTTCTGTGAGGTTGGGGGTAATCTGTAAAAATCAATAGGTCCAACCAGAACACACAAGATCTTTGTTATCTTGACAGGTTTGCAGTGGACAAGGTCCAGGACTCTACCTGGTCGGGCAGGGACAGAGACCCCTCCAGATGTGTGGGAGAGGGGCCTACCAATGCCAAAGCGAGAACAAGCTCCACCCCCAGAGGAAGGGAGGGTGAAAACCCCTCACGTGCCTCATGGGTATCAATCAGACAATGCCTCCCTGTACTGTTTTTGCCTACAATTCTCTCTGGTCTTTTTCAAGGCTGTCATTGTCAGGGCAAACTTTCAGGAACGAGGGAAACTGAATCAAAAACAGGAATAAAATGGAATAGGATTTTTCTTGCCAAACAGAGGAAAGTCACCAACCGATCGATGAACCCCACACAGACCCCATGCGCATGGTGGGGTCACAGAAAACAAACTAGTGAAAAGGCACTACAAAACAAACCAAATTCTGAGCTCCTTGCTTTTGCCGTGCAATTACAGACTAGAAAGCAGTGGGTCTAAGAGGTGTTCTTAAAGCTTTGCACCCATGTAACCCAGCCACTGGGGAAGAATAGCAACATATTCGACTACCGAGTAAGGTGAGCACAGAAACTAATGGAAAGGGGGTGGGGCAAGAGGGAATTGGGGAACTAGGAAGAGAATAGTAAAAAAGGATAGTAAATATGAGAGGGTGGGTTGTAGGGGTGAGGTGAGGTCAGGAGGCGTGGAGATGGACTGTTATCCAACCCCCTTTTCCAGGCAGATGATGGCTGGTGGTGTAGAGGGCAGGTGAGGTAACTGCAATAAGAGAGTGTGGTACCAATTGAGTGTAAAGTGGGGAGGTGGTGTAAAAAGCCGGTGAGAAAGTGAAACGTGTAGGGGGAATTGGAGAGATAATGGTAGCAGGGTGTGGAGAGAGCAAGGTGGGAGTACAGGTGAGGGCAGAGTGAAGCTAGACGGGGGTGGTTGGAAGATGGGCAGATACAGTAATGTATGAATAGGGCACAGAGCCATAAATCGGGGATTGTGTGTAGGAGAGATGAGAGGAAATAAGTGTGCCATTGGATGGATAGAAGAGGAGGGATGAGCAGGGCAAGTGAGTAGAGGGCAAGCCGGAAGGAGTAATGAGAGAGATAAGGGAAAGCAGAAACCTGGGGACTAAAGGCCAGGGCACCCCTAGAAGAAACCCAGAGTGAGCCAGATAGAGGTGTTTTTCCTTTAAGGCCCAACATACATATTGCTGGCTGTATCGGTAGCTGGAAGACCTGCGGTAAGGTATGCCTGGGTTAGGGTGGAAGAAGCCCATTTGAGGTTGAGAGAGGGCAGACCATTAGAGTAGCCTGCCCATACAATGACCAAACCTGGAGGAGTTATTTAAGCCATCCCCAACATGTAGTGAGGGAATTTGGTTTATTCTCAATGAATTGGAATAACAATTAAAATCAAAAATTCTACCTTACTAAGCAGAGGATCTTTTGCAGTTCACTTTTTCCAATGAATTTGCTTCTGCCAGTCATACACTTTAAAAAGGTATTTAAAATGTTCTTCCCAACAGCTCTTACTGCTCAGTTACAATCTTTTTACCAATAAAAAACTAGAGGCATTTTACAGGGCTTTACATTTCTATACTGTAGGTGTTATCGTCCAGTATTTCCAAGTCGGTGCCAGGAGGCTTGAGGACCGTATACATAAAAACATTTAATTCACTGTACAATCTCGGGACAAGAATGTAAACATTTACAATAACCATCCATCAGGTCTGCCCCCAGTTCAAAAAGGCATTTGGCCCACCAAGGTTTCATATCCCATATAAATGGGCATATACACAGTACACTACTCTTCAAGAAAGCACTCTTCTTGGCAACCAGGACCGAGACCAGGCCCTAGGCCAGCTTCAATGCACCATCAGTCACTGGGGTAAGGTCTGGATCAGATACTTACAGACAACAGAAATTTTCCTGCTGAAAACCTTCGGAGCAGCAGCCTGTAGAAGGGGAGGTGGGTGGGGAAAGCAATGAAAAGGAAAACCCCACATAGATGGGGCGAGAGATTAGTAACCATCACATGGAAGAAGAGAACACGGAACAGAGAAAGAAGCAAAAACAAAGTAATTGTACAGTAACGCACACAATTATAATGCATCATGGAGCTCAACATTAACTATTTCAGATTAAACTTGGAAACGAGTCTCCAGGGCCAGGGATAGTATAAGTGTGCTAGAATCTACAAGCTAGAGGATGTGGCAGGTGTTCTATAGGTGGGTAGCAAATTAAGCAGTGCTTGAGGTCGATGGCTGGATATGTAGGACTGTTAGAGGCGATTTTCTCAAAGTTTTGACAGTGCAATGCTGGGCGTATGCAGCATACAGGCTGGTAGCTGAATATTATCAAAACGCAAGGGATAATGGAGCAATGAGAGTTTAGTCATGTTTGTGCAGGATTTTAAAAGGTGTGAGGCGATGACAAATCAGACAGCATGGGGAAAGGCAGCATGTCTATTTTCCAGAGGCTACAACTGTAGGCGACTTAATTATGCACTGCGGCAAGTTGTGGTAAAAAACAAAATTAGCAGCAGTTGACGGGACAGTGGGTTACTTCAATGGCTGGTTTGTGGTCACCAACTTCAAATACTCCATTGAAGGCCACATTTCCACGGCAGCATTGGAGGTTTTCAGAAAATTATGCTTAAAGTGAGTTTCCCCTCTTACGCTGTTCTACTAATCCTGTCCAAACATAGATGGCCTCATGGCCTCTATAGCAGGAGGTCCAATCAGTCATGTAATCGCTGGTGCAGGAACCGGCCCTTTGGCTCCAGATTGGTCTCCGCTGACACATTGAATAACCTACTTGGTACCCACTTTCCTCCAGTCTTGAGGATCAGCTCTCCACAATGTCTGAGCTAGCTCTTGTTCCAGTGTCTCAAGTCAAAGACCATGCAAAACAAAATCCCTGCTACAACTCCAACACAAGCAATCTACCAATACTTTGATTTCAACTGCAAGCTTATATCCAACAGGTTATGTTGTGCTACCAGCACCCCACCAACTTCTTAAGGCATTTATTTTCGGTTACCATGTAGCTCTTCTTAATATGGTTTCTCCCACTCTCCCAGACCTCCTTCATGCACCACTTCTGCACCCTAGTAACCCCAATCGCCTCACTGCTCTTCGAAAAAGCCAACATATCCTTCCAAAATCTTCACCACACCAATTGAATGATTTAATCTTTCTAGCATACTCAAATACAAGCTTCTCTTTGAATGGTGCTCACCCCCAACTTGAGGTACTATATATTGCTGCTAGTGCTGCCTGGATCTTTACATAAAGTACTCATTGATAACGCTCATCACATGCTCCCAACACTATCACCACTAGATTTACTTCTATGGAAGGCTCAGATTAGCTGCTCACTCTCAACTTTATAAAGCCCTGTGCTTCTTGTTCCCAGGGTAACCACATTCCTCCAGTCTTCCAATGTACTCTACTATCCCAGCTTTTGTTTCTTACCGTCCTCAATCTGTCCTAGTCCCACATTGTACATGTATTCCTCCAGCAGGTTCCCTTGCCATGGTACTCCCCTTCCTACGGTTTCCCTTGAATCTGCTCTGAAGCTATTCTCTCCTGGCTGCAGTTCTCCATTGTGCACAAATGTGTTTTCTACCCCAGGAACAGAGAACAATCGTTAAAATGTACAAAATAAAGGCTGTGATCGCATGCTGATTTTCTGGGGCATATACAGGGAAACCATGATATTGGCAAAAGCATTTTGCAGTTCCAGCTCATGACAGCACCTTTAGCTTTTACAGCTTAACTTGAAAGTCTTCCACAGCTGTATGAAGATTGCGATGTGTGTATTGTGCTCTAAAGATTCTGCAGATCACTACACAAAGCTCTGGTCAATCAATGTTGTCTGAAGTGTGTAGCATCAATATTCAAATGACAGCATGGCCCGTTTCTGAACGCAAGAGTGGTTTGGGACGTTGACATCCCAAGGTAAACGCCATATGTTGGTCATGCCTTGGCGAGAAAAAGGGCCATGTGAAGATTTCTTGAACGCACTAGATTATTGGATGGCACTGGAGTGCTGCTTTTCAGGTCTTGTAAATACCACATTTCGATTATGGAGTGAAGAGCACACTGAAGGATGCATTCTGCAGTCTTGAGGATCCTCGTTTTTGCATTAGCTCCATACCAATGTGGTGACAACTAGAGAGGTGCAAATACTAAAAGTCAGTTCTCATTCCATTGATTTTTTGAAACACAATATTGATCTCCCAGATACAACGTCAATGCCGTTTTAGTTCCGATAGATTGAATGACAAGTTTAGTCTTCACAATCTGAGAGCACACGTTTCTTGTTCTCTACACCCTCTATGTAGTGGGACATAATGTCAACGTCCAAGTTCTAGGTGTAGGGGAAAAAAAAAAAAAAAAAAGGACACCAACGGTTTTGCACAAACAGGCTTTGGAAGAGCAAGTTCAGTTTTAAGGAGCGATGGAGGTTAAAACGCCGACAACCCTCCCATAACAGTGACTTGAAGATGCAGAGTTTAAAGGCAACATGGGGCCTTTGTGGACCTCATTAAGCTTGCATGGTGTTGACGTGTTATATGCGGTTACCTCTTCATTCCCCTAGTCTTCGAGGCCCCAGAACCTCCTCATGCAATCACAGCTTCATAATGCACATTTGCCGATAGATACTTCAATTCATGTACAATCTTTAGCCGTTGTACAAATGCCACAGGAGTAACATCCCTCCCAGCAACCCTTTAACAATTGAGATATGTCAGCATACAGAGCTTGGTAACATTTTACATGCCTTTAAAGGGCCACTCCAGTGAGACTGTCAAACCAAGTCAGGCGTGAATATTCAGGTCTTGACATTTACCACAAGCACATAAACCGCTCCACACAGGCTTAGTTTAGCAGTCAAATGGCCAGTGATTTTTTGTTTCAATTTTCTTATTAAATCGGGAGTCAACCCAAAAATAAATGCCCTAACAAAATACCAGTTTTCACCCAATTGAAAATCCATAAAAAACAATGATCTTGCGTAACCAGTTGTAGCATTCCAAATGCAGAGAGCAAAGAGTCATCCCATGGAACAGACAAAATAAAAATGTGAAAGTTTAAAACAAGCTTCATAGGAGTAAATTTAAAATGAGAGTTATTTGCACAAGCCCAATTATGCATTTAAAATGATAAAGGAGTACCCCCAAATAAATTACTTCACTGAAAGCCCCTTGGTAAGGCATAAACTGACATGACATCTCACAGGAGTAAAGCTTGCTAAGGATGCTAAAATGCTTAAGGGCTCCCACAAGCCTGATCTGTTGAAGTGTCCTGTGTGTAAAAATTACAGTAAATGGTCATCAGGTTAAGAAAAAAGAAATTTAAAAGTGATCAACAAAATAAGAAAACATGACAAAGATTTCAGGTACCCTGTCTCACACCTGATCTTCAAAGGTCAAAGGCTGGCATTTCCCCCAATCACCTCAGCGTGTGTGCGCTGTATCTAGGCAAAACAGCTGGTCCAATCAGAAAGAGCCCTCACTGCTAGGTGGAGAGGTGTGCTTTTGGTCGATCTTTTTATTCCTAATACCTTTTTGTGGTATCAATAGCGGTCAAGGCCACAGACGCACAAGATTGTGGTGGTGTGCGCGCTCAGGGGCCAGGGAGGGGAACCAGTTCTTGCTTTTAATTTTCTTTGCACCAATGAAGGAAGGTATTTGTGCAAGCGATCACTCTAGTCCAGTCAAGGTTTGGCATCCAGCATGATCAGCAGACTGAGAGGATGGGTTTCTCAGGATCGTGTATTTTTTCCTTGATAGTTGTGTGGGTGGGGTTTATCAACTTTAAAACTTCCCAAGGAGACGCTGGCTGTATTGGACCACCCAAACACTGATCAAGCATCTGTTCAAGACACCATTTATGACATAGTTCAACATTTTTCTTTGGAGTTCTCCCAAGATAACGGTCATTGTTTGAGAAGTCTTATGGCGAACAAGGCATTAGCTGCAAGCAGAGGTCATGACTTCAATGTCACACAGTCAGCATTTTCTTGATCTATTAGATTGGCTTGCCGTTGGGAAACTTAGAAATGGGCAGCAGGGGTGTCACTTGTTTTCCCACAAATCTTGGAGACGACAATGTGTTTCAGAGCTCAGCTGGCCCCAAAGTTAAAGGTTACCACACATGGACAGTTTTTTCACCTTTGATTTTTCAAAAAATATTTCAAGCTTGGAGAACGTTCAAGCATTCAGTCAGAACTTCCCTTGGCTGACATGAAGGAGATGGTGTCACTCAGGTGGCTGCCTGACAACACGATCCCGTTTGCAGAGGAATTTGGCAGCAAATGTTCAAGAGCACAGATGGAAAGGTCAAGTGGAAATGCAAGTTGGCTAAATAGCTGGCAGGACAGTTCAGCAAAAACGTAAGGCAAAGCTCAACTGAAGAGTGTTCAGATCGCAGACAGGATTGGCGGAAATGACCATATTCTTTTTTTCGAATTAATGAACAAAATGTCTTTAGGTAACATTGATTTGCAAAACTCCTCCATTGAAATGCGCACATAAACACGCCAGCATCCACCTGTGCGTTTCATTGGTGTGTATCAGGATCAAAGTATTGTTTGATTGTAGGACAAGCGGCAGCAGCAGTGTTCTATGGAACTTTTTTTTTGTAACTTAGGCTTCTCTTTATTTTGTTGGTTTTTTTTTGTTTTTTTTTAAAAAAGTATTTTGGATCACAATGTCGATGGCACCAGGTAGGCCAGGCACTTTCTTGGATTTGACAGTTTGTGTGCCCAACATGCCACTCGTTCGCGCTTGCTTTCTCCCAAATTCCTTCAAGTACAAATGTAAGCTCGCCATGACCACTCTCGGACCTGTGCAGTAATATCGGCTCTGATTGGGCAGCTTGGATGAGTCAAGTTGGCTGGCAGTCTGCGTTGCTTTTTACGGACCTCTAACAGGAGGAACAGTACACACACATTGCAGGTGGACATGGGGATTTGAAAATACATTAAGCTGGGGTGGGGAGGAGCGGGGAGGGGACATTAGGAGCATCCCACAGGCACGTACACACGTCACCAAATCACTCACCCAACCTCATCCGGCAAGCTTATTGTTGGCTTTGGCATACATCTCGTGTATGTGCTCTTGCACTGGAAACTAAGGTGGTGTTTTTGGTCTAATAGTCCAGAGATGCCAAACATAAGGATCGCCCATCAGCATGAATCAGGCCACAAGATCTATATAATAGGAAGTAGGCCCTCTCAGGAGAAGAAAATGGATGTAAAAAGAAGAGACAGAGCATATCTACTCAAATCCTTGAAAGATCAGGCCGCAGAACAAATAAAAATCAATGAGTACACAAATGCAGAGAATCATAAAAAGCAAATATTAAATATTGGACTGTGCGTGTAAAGACTTTGCTTCGTTTAGCAAAAATGTGCTTTTTACTACGCACACGAAGGAACAAAAGAGGCAATGTCACGTGGTTGTGAGCTCAGCCATTACTCAAGCATGAAAGGAATGAGGTGGGCAATGCTCACCTGGAAACAAGGGAAACCATTTCAGGGCAAAGTGATCAACGCCCACATCGATTGGCTTCTGGTTCTGTAGCACTCACTAAACTAAATGTGGTGGGGAAAAATATATATTTTATTAAGGGGGCAAGTCAGACTTCAAAATCAATTGCGATAAGTGTTTTTGTGAGAACCACCATATTTTCTCTCCTGCCCACTTACAAATTAGTAGATGGGTCTACCCAACATGAAAAATATTAAAATTGGAGTGACCTTTGTCGCAGCTAAAATGGAGTCGAGTACTTTCAAAAGGGTAAAGTGTGCACATACCTGTATCGGGACTATGGCTTTTACTAGTGTCCCTATACTTAGTCTGGGATGCAAAGGCTTCCAGTAGTTGCAAATAAATACAAAAATACCTGCACTCACTGATATGTCAAGTATTGTAATCGAAAGATTACATCTACTCAAGGCACAAAAGCATTTATACCTTATCATTGGTAGTCTCATACCCCTGTGCCAAGGCTTACACTAAAATATCAATTAATCCCACCAAGGACCTGTGACATTATCACATCAAGAAAACAAGAGTCCCCCCCCTCCCCTAACCTTATCCAAATTCTAGTTCAGAAGTGGTTAAATACCAACCCATCAGTTATCTGGGGAGCCCAAGCAGATCCCTTGGAGGCAGGGAGCCAGTGTAGAGGACTCTGAACCTTGGAAGTTGTACCTTGCTGGCTGGCTAGTGTAGCAGTAGCACAGCCCTTAAATAACTAAACTCACAGACGACCAATCTTTAGATGCTGAAAAGCTTCTGCTCAAGCTTAAATTACTACATGGATCAATGCATTAATATTTAATGACGTTTTAATGTTTAACGTCATAAAATTAAGACATTAGCTTAGGGCATTGGGCTGCTGGCCTCCACCATTGTCCGATAGACCAGCTTTATTTTTGGGGCGACTACATAATTAGCATGAGCCAATTACTGATGCTTTGAGGTAGTGCATCAGTGTTGCTTTCTACATCAGAACAGAGGTCATGGGCAAGCTGGCCACCAATGCTTTGCACCTGTGCAACGAATTTCCTAGGAAACTAGCTTCCATCTGGTCTCTGGTAGAATGGTACATATTCCTCTTGGATTTAGTGCCCAATCGACAAACGGAGCAATCTTGCAAGTGGCCTCCTTTGAAGGCCACCACACCCGTAAAATCTGCTGCATTTGTATCAACAAGAATATTTGTGATCAAAACTCCCTACAGAACCCCTTTCTCTATGACAAAGGGGAACAATTATATAAACCTAAAAACGGACCACACGGATCGTATTAATGTGAATACTTCTACAATACTTTTCCTGCTGGAGTCTAGCATTTTGTAACCAAAAGACTGTCTTGTTAAATATTGCTCCATTTTAAATGTGCCGACAAAAAGGATGTATTTGTAGACTTGGAATAACGACAATGAAAATATAAGGAGAGGGTTGAAACAAAGGAATGGTAGGCAGTCAGGTATGAGAGTAGAAACACCAATTTAGAAAAAAATGATGCAAGCCATCAAAGAACGCAGGTCGCCAAAACGGGACAATATCGGATCGTTAAGATTTTGACCTACGATCATTTTTTGCGGTGCTCTCCTAGCCTGCGCCAGGCCTAGTTGCAAGCTTCGCAACAAACAATATTTTGTTGCAATATGGGTATGTTTTTGCCTTTTTAAAAGTAAACTTCAATGGTTATTTTGCACTTTTTGGCTTAGAGAATGTGTTAAAGCTTCAAAAATGTGCTTGCAGGATGAAGATAAAGCCGCAATCTTTCTCAACAACCTCCAGTTTATCAAACGCCATCACCACACACAAACGAGCGAGTCTCCAGGCAAATCTGTGGTCTACAGCAGGACCAAGCAAGCAGTTCTCCAAGTGGCTTTTCACACAGACTCGATATTGGTGGTTCAATGGTGGCCAGACATGAGATTTATGGCCGAAGACATGCATTAGTTTGGAGGGTGGGGTTTTTTGACCAAGTGTTGACATTATTTTGCCCCTAACCAGCGCCTACTATGACCCCGAATTTTAAATGGTGTCGATAAGCCATGGGCAGACCAGCGAAAGCAAACTAGCCGAGGGGAGCTGGCTAGCAATTTCCTGTGATTGATCTTCCAATCCCAACAAGCTAGGAAATGCACACCCAACATTTCCAGTTGCAACGTGCACCGAATGAGATCCATCCGTAACGTCCTCACATTCTTCACTTTGTAACGTGAAGTAGTGCTGGGCTAACTGATATTCCCCCACAAGCAATAGCTCAGACACAGAACATTATTTTATTCTGTTAGGACCATGGCACTGGCATTTGCAGAGAAACCTGCCCTCGAACCAGAAAACCAAGCAAACTACTACCAACAAACCTCAGACTCGTGATAAGCCAAGTCTTTGAGAAGGTATATGCGAACTAACTACAAAAAAGAACTTCAAATAGCCATTCCATCATTACCAATTAGAGTTCGACTCCAGATGCAGCACTGAAAAAGTTAACACCCTTCAGATTATCAATGAACAGGATTTGCGCCTGCTCGCCCCCCCCTCCCCCCCGGATCTCTGCTGCGCTGGACCACTGCAAGCTACTCACCCTACTGGCACTGTACGGCTTCAATGGCACAATCTCGAAATGGTTACCCCTCTACCCATCTGGCAGAAACCAAGCAGTCCTGAATTGCCCCTCTAATCAGCATACCACCTCAACTTCTGAGCGTTTAATTATCCCACAGGTCATGCGTAACCTCTAGATGGAGCGCTCGGTTCACTCCCAGACAAGCACATGATATTCCAGTACGAAGACAATCCACAATTGTATGAAATGGTCATGAGCCCACAAAGTATTGCTCGCCTTCGCTCATGCCATTCAAATTTGGATAACCAGAATCAATCTGAAGTTTAAACAAGACCCACCCCTTCAAGCAGGAACCCACTAAAAAGGTAGCAGCACGAAATGCATTCCGACAGGTTCAACCACCAAGCCCACTCTGCAAAATCTCCAGGCTTCAAAAGTGGAAGAAAACCAATCCTTCCAAAAACATATCCCAAAAAAGGCTTGGTATCTGACCTCTCTTCTCTGCAAGATCAAGCTCTTCCTCCCACCCATGACTTCAGAACGGTGGTGAATGCACTAGTGATGGCCTATGACCATGGGTAAAGCCCCCATCCTTCCTTGCATGGCTCCCAGCTGCTAACCTAGCCTCCATACTGCAGCTCACTTCACTCAGTACTCTAGAAAACGTGCCCAACTCAACCCCACCATGTGCAAATAATTAACTTGGCTCCCCTCCCGACATGGATATGGTTAAAAACTGCAAATCTTCCCAACAAGGCAACCACTGATAGGACGCCAGCCAACCTGGTGACCAAATCAAAAACATCAGGGGAGAGACAGTCATTTTGCAGTAAGACCAACACCAGACCAGAACAGACTGGCTTGCAAGGAGTAAACTAGGCAACAGTCCTCTGGAACTCCATACAGGCGGCAATCCAGACTGATCAAAGTCTCTTTCAATTTAGGAAAGTACCAAAGACCTGGCTCTGTCAGGAACAGTGGTGTAATCTAAATTCCAGCTATCTTGTGCGCACCCTTGTGTGTAGCATATATATTGTGATTAGTAATGTTGACCTAAGACATTCAATTCTCACTACAAATATTTTGATCTAGGACCTGTATAGTGCTCACTGCTCCCTGGCTAGGGTCATGCTCCAACAATAGAACTGTGCTCTAGGTGGAAATTGAGCTAGTAAATCTGTAGTTGGATGTGGCAACAGCGACCTGCAGTAGGGATGATGCTTAGAAATGACAAACCCTCCAATAGCCAACATCGTCAAAGACTAGTGATCCATCCTAATTTGTTTGCCTAGTTGACAAAACAAGCAGGATTTAATCCTGACACGTGCAACGCCACACAGTTGCCAAATCCTGTGTGGATATCTGGGCAAAGGATTCATGCGTTTTCCCCATGTGGGTTAATGGCTTGAGTGAACAGTCATTAAACTATTGTGAGAGAGAAGGGAGGCAAACGGGGCACTAAAATCTCAGGCGAGAATCGCACAGGGCTGGAGCAAGTTACAAGAGCTGTGTAATGAAAGCGTAAGCAGGTAGACAGCCGCAAAGGTGAGTGAGTGAGTGAGTGAGTGAGTGAGTGTGTTGATCTAAACAAATCCACAGAGCTGTGAGAAGAGGGTAGATTCTTATTTGTCCGTTTTTAGGGAGCAAACTTGGCTGGTATGCCATGTTATCTGTAGGGCTGACCTTAAAGAAGTAAAGTAGCAGACCTAGAGAGCAAAACAAACATCCAAAGTATCAACATAGTAAAGAGTTGTACTGTGCTCCAGTAAAAGCCAAGAGTGCTCAACCCACTTACATTCTGTGGGGAGTTTAGAAACTGGTCTATAGTTCCCTGCATAAGCGCTTATCTGGTGCCGCTCCCAATAGTCAAGTGGGAGCCTTGAGAGTGAAAGAATAATTTTTTTGAAAACATTTATGGTACATCAGGGCTCAATATTTGCACTTGCCACCATTAGCTAGAGAGAACTGACTTGGCGATAAAGAAATGGTGTGCTGTACATGTGTAGAATTGAGGTGGTTAGTAACTTTATGGCTGCCTAGTAGCTTGCAACTTAAATTGTTATCCCTGTGGTATATCACACCTCTGGTGATGCTATGTATTATCCCAACTGTCATTCAATTCTGCGCTACCAGTAGGACCGACAAGAACCATAAAGCATGTGACGAACAGCAAAGGCAGCAATTCAGGGTTCAATGTCTACCCACCATCCTCATTCAATAAGAACCATCAAATCAACAACCAGCCATCAAATCCACAACCAGCCATCAAATCAACAACCAGCCATCAAATCATTCCTCAGCTAACTGCATGTCTCATACTGGATGCTCCGGTGAGGGAAGTAAAAAGAAATTACCTCCGACAGACAAAAGAGGGGGGTAGGGCTGGTTGGGAGAGGGGGTTGGGTGGCAGGATTCTCTGTGCGTGCCTCTGATGCCCCCGACAGGGGCCCCTGCATGCGCTCTTACCTCTTTTCTCTCATCTTCCTCGAAACGGCAACTGTTTTCCATGGCCTCCTCACTTCTGGGGGCTGTGTCAGAAGGTGGGGGTTCAACCACTTCAGGCCCATCCGTCTCTACCCTGCCTTCGGCTGTGTCCTGGGCCATTTCTTTATCACTATGAGAAGATGGAGAAATTGTAGTATAAATATGCAGGCTCTAGATACCCCATTACATAATTGTACTGCTGGCACCATTCCTGCATAATTTCAGATCAAACTAATCCAATGTCAGTTTAGAGGTTTCTTCAAAAGGCTACCCAAATAATAAAATGGGACTAAAATAAAATTCAGAGTAAAATAAATTACTAAAATTAAATTCACTGGTGTTGTAAATTCTATTTGTGTATGAAGCAACGTGTCCTGCGGTTACAATGAATAGGTGTAAAATAGAAATTAAGAAGGCAGAGTTCTCAAGTGCTTGGACCTTTCATAAATTCACATGCACCCAAAGAATAAACCCCAAACGTTATAGAAATCACAGACAAGTAAATGTAAGTGCAGTGATGAGGCAGCCACTGTTCAATGTAGCACACACCCATCCACTTAATACCAAACAGCTAATCACCCTTACAAACACCCTAGTAACACCAGCCTCAGGCTACCCATCTCCTACCCACCCAGCCACCCCCAATCAAGCGTAAACACCCAATCACCCCTGCTACATTACCAGAACTCTCAAAATCATGTACTGGCCAAGCCCGTCTACAGAGACACTCCAACACCTCCCCCAAAAACCCATACCCAATCAAACTCCCACTACCAACATTCCCCAGTCCACATCCCACCCCATTATTTCCATTAGACCTCCCCCTTCCCTAGCTCACCCCCACCACACGCCCCTCCCTCCATAGTACTCTCTCCTGTGCTTTGATCAATCTGCATTCCATCGACGCTCATGCCCCTGACATCCATGACCTTTTACTCGAAATGAAACTTGACCTATTACCCTTAACCGAAACCTGGCTACCCAATGCTGCCGGTCCTCTCCTCTCTCCAGCTACCCCCACTGGATATTCCATCCCACGAGTCGACTGTCTAGATGCCATATGGGGTGGTGCATTTATTTATTTTTTCATTTATAAAGCGCACAAGCAGCCCTTGGAGCATCGTGGCGCTGTTACAGAAGGCTTTGTTACAATAGCCTTCATACACAAATCCACCATCCCCATCAGAGCATCACCTTTGCAGCATCTTCCAGGCTACTAAATCCTTCTGGCCAAACTTGAATCCTCCCCTGCAAACCACCATTAAACTCTCCTCCATTGCCAACCTACCCACTCTGGCAATCCTGAAACTGATCTCCCCACTCCTCAAGCCCAACACCAAATGTATTCCCTTAGAAGACTTCAACCTAGACCACAACAACCCCTCCGACCACAAGGCATCCGCACTTACATCAACCCTTGAGGAGATTAATTTCACGCAGCTAGTCCTCTTTTCAACCCACAAAAAAGGAAGAGCACCGATTCTCCCATGCAACACTCCCCTCCAAGTCTACTCCCTTCCCCCAAGCATGGTCAGACCACTCACTGATCCTGGTTCTCCCTCACCACCCCAAAAATACCACCACCAAAAATACCACTACCACCAGTGAACCCTGTCGCATCACCTCCAGACACACCCGTAAACTCAGTCTAGCTGTTGACCTCCCCTCCATCCTAGCCTCCCGCAAATTATTAAGTAATTTTAGCATCTTATAATTCTGCTCTGCCCTCTGCAAAATTCCACTCTGCTCTCTGCACTTGACGAACATGCACCCTTCAAAACCACCTACCGTAAAAAAAATAAAACATTTTTTAAATCCCATAACTGGTACACTGAGGACCTAGCTCCATCCAGAAAAAGAAACACGCTGTTTAACATCTCTAGAGGGGAAAAAAAGAAAAAAACTACTCCCGCCAACAAAGCAACCTTGCAATGCTCAGCCGACATTTATAAATGAGCCACCACCGACACCAAAACAAACATTTTCAACTCTAGAATCTCCAATGCTAGTTCCGACACCAAAATTCTCAGGAACTCTAATCCCCAGCACCCCCCGGTGACAATTTAAAGGATAAGCTTGGTGCACACTCATCCAGACCTCCTTAGACAACAAAACACGGATGCTAAGGTACAAAGCTATCCATAAAAAAAATCCCTCCTACCACTGTGGGGTGCATTTACAGGCCCTAAGCAGAAATCCCTGTCACCTAAATTAACGCATTCATCCATGGCCACCAAAAACATCTGTGCTTTGCTTTCCTGGCATATACGTGGTAAGCATTTGAACATTTCACCAAGTCTGCCTTTGCTGTTCCTTCATCCGAATAACAAGAAGTTATGCCCTGCATTCAAAAACGGCCCTGCGTTTGTTTTTCTTGCATCTGAATCCCAAAATGTTATGCACTACATCTAAAAACGTCTTTTCTTACTTTTAATTCACATGAGGGGCAAGGATTTCAACATTGCAACCCGACAGCTTTTGTTTTCCCGTTCATGTAAACAGCAGCACTCTAAAACACTACAATGGAAAAAACAGCTTGGCTTTTGTTTTATTCCATGTTAAATCAAAGACTACTGTGCAGGGGCCTACCCCTCTGTGTTAATGGACTAACAGCAGAAGCAAACACTTAAAAAAGGACCAATTAAAGAATTTCATGACCTACAGAATAGCATTTCAAACGTTAGACGAAAAACGGCTTGCACAATTGTGAAAGAAAGAAAAATGACTTTCAAAAGCCACCGTGAAAGGATAGCTTTACTCGCACAGAACAGGTCAGAGAAATATGT
Source organism: Ambystoma mexicanum (assembly GCF_040938575.1). Taxonomy (NCBI): domain Eukaryota; kingdom Metazoa; phylum Chordata; class Amphibia; order Caudata; family Ambystomatidae; genus Ambystoma; species Ambystoma mexicanum. The sequence goes on from NC_090938.1 coordinate 375,479,821, forward strand.
TGTGGGTGGGGTGTTCACTAAAGCCATGTACATTATGTTTTCCCCCAACAAGACTTCAATCACCTTGGAAGAGCCTCAGAATACCATTTGGGCTCAGGCACAAAACTCAATTGAATGCCTTGCCTCCCACTGGAAGTCACACCTATACGTGAACTTTTCCACAATGACATGTGATGTGACTGAGGGAGTTATAATTCCCTGTTCTGCCAGACTTCAAGGCAGTACTAGCAGGGAGGACCCAGAAAACGAGTGTGGCTAGAGTTTGACCAGAAAGTGCGAGTTCCTCCTGCACCCAATACCAAGGACAAACTTCAGGGTGTAATAAAAATCTTTGGTCACCGGCTGTGGGGGGATGAAGCACCGCCCTCCCATATATGACGGATCCTCCAAATTGTCACTAAAGGATTGATTCATTTTAGGCATTTTTTGCAACACTCAGAATAAGAAGTACATTTTGTTTTCTGCTCGTTTTCCATGCGATTTCCAGGCGGTTGTTTAGAAACTGAAGCTTTTGTTCCTAGGACTCTGTACTGAAATGACCAGTAAAGACTAGTTTCTGGCCGTTTTAAAAAATGTGACAAGCATGAGATTTGATGGAAAGATGGAAAATGAGATTATGAACATGCCTAATCATTTGCAGAGTTACAACATATTTTATGAAAAGGACAAAAATGCGCCAAAGGGCCATGCTACCTCGCATAGAGTTGGCGATCGGCTTACCTAAATCCCAATGACTAACTGAAACAGCATATTATGACAGTGGCTAGTATAAATATGCAGTTTGGAAACATAACTCAGTTTTGCTAAAAAGTTGACCTGAGAAACAAGAACTGTAATAAATGCCAAAAAGATAGATGGTGTTCCCTCCCCGAACCAATGATGCCAGCGGGCGGGGAGAGGCATGGTAGATTGTCCCATCCCCCAGTAGGGGTAATCATAGAATACCCCCCTAGATTGTAAAGTGAGTGATGTCATTTGGGCTATATAAGAGGGGACTGTACTGGACACAGACAGGCCTACACAAGAACTTGGGGAGACAAGAGAAGGGGGACTGAGAGGGGGCAGCTGAAAGAGTGCAGAGACCAGACCCCTTACCCAGCGGTCCAGAGTGTTCCGAGATCCAGCTGGCTTTCCAGAATCCAAAACCAAGGCTTACTTTGTAAGTAGCAAATAACCCCAGCCCTAAGTTGCATAATCTTTTCCTTTTTGCAACATAACCCTATTGAAAACCCCAAATTGACAGTATAATTCATTCCATAGAAGAATCTGTATTAGGCTGTGTATGTTAGCGTATTCCGTTGACAAATCTTTGTTGTCTGTACAAGTCCTTAGTAACATTTTGAAATAAATCAATTAAATCCCCCATTGAAATTCACATGCAAAATTGTTGCCATTCGAAATCAATCTTGTCGAGTGTTTTTATTGATTATAGTCATTAAAGTATTGCTTCAAAAGGATTAGTCTCCTTGTCACTGAAAACTGTATTTGTTCGAGTATTGTGCGCATTCCCCACAAATTCCTATTTGCATCGGTACTATTGAAAACCCCAAACCATAGCCACATTGAGAGCAATCCCTTTTGCCTAGAATCCCACCTGTCGTGTGCCTCTGACCATGTCTTTGACAACAGATTTTGAAAGCTAAACCCTTTCCTTAACTACCTATCATTTTAAGACCTGTGTAAAACAAATTTCCATTTGCCATTTGTATTTTTTTCCCTTTTGCATTAGCTTTTTCTCCCCAAAAATCGATTTCCTTACCTCATTTCCATGTTGTTCTTTGTACCGATTAATCGTCTAAACTTCCCCATCTCAAGTATAGCAACACAAATTTTCTTGTATTCTGTCCCCTAGCAGCTGTGAGTAGCCGTGCAAGTAAGAAGCAAAATCCAATTCTGCAGTTTTGCTCCAAAAACGGGTTTTCATTTTCTTTTCTTGGGGTGGTGGGCTTTATTCCAAATCCGATTTTCCTCTTGCTATCCTTACTCCTCGCCACTGCCTTCCATTCAAACGCCTTGCCACTGCCTTCCATTCAAATTAAGTTATCCGATGTTTGGGGGTGAGTGTTACTGGGGGGAAGGGGACTGGGGGGGAGGGGGTGTGTGGGGAGTGCTAAACATTGATGCCATCACTTGATTCAAAATTCTTTTTCCTGTTTTTGCCATTAAAGAGCTGTGTAAATCGCGATAGGATATCTGAAACCAATTGTTCTGAAGGAATCATTGCATATGTGTTGACACGTAGTGGCTGTTGTATTTTGAATATTTTTCCATTTTTCATTAAATAATATATAGCTTATTGATACACACCGGCCTGGTTCCTAGTCCATTGCGACATGGGAGGGGGGGGGGAGGGGGGGTTTGTGAAAGTTGGGTGCGAGACGGGGGTAGGAGGCCTACTCAAATAAAGAACTTGTGGTTTATTAAAAATAAAATAGCGCTTTATTGTACGCCATATTCATTGTCGGGAAGGAGTCCCTGGCTGCAGGGTGCCATGTAATAAAACCGTGACACCACACCTACAACCCCCTCGTCCCGGTCAGCTCCTCCACATCTACAACCCATCTACCATCAATTCTCTTCCGTCTCCCCCACTGAAATCCTCACCACCATTCAGCACCTAAAAGCTTCCAAATGTTCTGGCAACACCTGCCTAGCCCACACTGTCAAAATGTGCACAGAACCCCTAGCCCCTACCATAGTCTGCTTTATCAATGCATCCTTCAAGTCCACCTCAATTCCCACTGCCATCAAATAAGTATGGGTCGCACCTCTCCTGAAGAAACCTACTCTAGACCCTACCATCCCTACCAATTACCACCCAATCACCACTGTCCCATACCTCCTCAAAATTCTGTTCCACACTGCCTACTCGCAACTACAATTACAACCGGAAAGCCATAATCTTCTAGGTACCCGCCAATCAGGCTTCAGATCCAGACAGTACGGAATCTGCCCTCCTCGACCTCAAGATCCAGCTGGACCACATTAGGGATAGTGGTGGGCTCACCATCCTCCTACTGCTAGACCTCTCTCCTGCTTTCAACCTAGAAGATCATGAAATCCTCTGTAAACACCTCATCTCCAATTTCCAACTCTCCCCTGAAGCCACCCTCTGGATCCAATCCGCTCTATCTGGCCATTCCCCCAAGGGTCTTTGCGGGCCCAAACTCTGCTGACCCTATACCAGTTTCCTACCGTGACCCACACGGCTCCTGCCTTTCCCCACCCTTTATAACATGTACACCAAACCCCCTTTTAACCACCTAAACAGCCTCAACATCCCATATACCAACTTTGCTGATGATACTCGGGTCCTCCTCAAAATCACCGGCAACCACAACCAAGACTACTAACGTCAAACCACATCTTCAGTATCATACAGGTCAGAATGTCTACCCATCATCACTGCCTGAATGATGGAAAAACAGAGCTCTTTATTGTGGGCTCCACATATCGCCTCAAAATCCTAAATAGACTTATTTTGCGAGGATGCAGAATTAGACATTTAGTCTTTTGGGAGTTGGTAAACAATTGCTCTATGCCTACCAATGTGGTTTGTACAATGACTTTATTCTTTTTCTTTTGGCAAATACGCAGAATGAAGGAGTATTTTTAAATTGGGTATTCAAAGCAGTTTCCTCGTGAAATTAGTTTACTGAAAGTGAGCAATAAAAATCAATAAGCTTCACATGTCAAAGCTGTCGCTTCCTCCGCAGCCTATTCTACCAAACTCCTAAACCTATCCAGGAAATTCCTCTCCTCCAATTACTGTCTCACCCTAGCGAGAACCATCATTAGGTGGCAAACTAGAATACTGCAATGCTATTCTAGCAGGGACCTCTGCCAAAAACATCAATAAACTACAACTGCTTCAAAACAATGCCCTCAGAGCAGTTTGGGGCCTAAAGCGCTCGTACCACATCTCTCACATCAGACGGGAAGCACACTGGCTCCTCAAAGCCTGCATTGAATTTAAACTCCTGGCCATTACCCACCACTGTTTACACAACAATGCACTCCACCCCCCCCCTTTACCACACCCACCGTATCACTAAGAAACACAACTTGCATAACATCCGCTCTAATACCATATCAGCCTTGAACATACCTAGATTTGGCAGAAAGAAAGCCGGGGGCTCATGCTTCACTACCATCGCTCCCACACTCTGGAACACCCTCTCACAACAGATCCAAGATGAACCAGCTTATGCACTCTTCCGTAAGAAAGTAAAAACCTGACTGTTCAAATATCTGTAAATAATCCGGACTGTCCTACGTACTCTGAACTTCCTATGATGTAACACAACGACCATATCCTGTATGTCTCGCATCTATGTTGTAATGTAATTTCCCCCATTTCCATAGATTCTGAGCTTTATACCTTTAGCGCTGCAATACCTCCAGCTCAGGGCACTGTTATGCAAGATTCCCATTTATGTGAAGTTTTCCCTCCAGTTGTGTAAACCCCCTGCCCCTCCACCTCTCCAACTTGTTGCTGCCGTTTAACACCATAGTCTGACTTTGCCAGTGGAGCAGAGCTTTCAGCTGCACTCCCCTGGGCTTTTCGCTCACTTTGTTAAGGGGAAACTGACAAGCCCTTAAAGACAGTCAATACTGGGAGATTTTGTTTCCCCAAGTCCTTTCCTATGTTGCAACTCGTCTGCAACATGTTGCAAGTGCACAATGTACCTTACAGTACAGTGCGCTTCGGTCGTCCTGTCATTTCCCAGGGCGCTAGACACACTCGAAGGATTTTTTATAAGAAGTGCAGATGTGCCCTGGGCAGGGCTCGTGGCAGCTTATCTTTTCATTTATTTTAGCCCTTTCTCGCCATGCAAACCCCATTTGGCACAGAAAGGTGGCCTGGCTCTAAAATGGCCATGCCACAAGGTTCTTTGTCCTGTCCTTTGGTCATCTTGCCCCTTCCCCAGGTCAAGCCGACCCAGATCAGTCCTTATTTGGGCATGCATTCTCCCAAGAACGCCAAGCTTTTGCGGGCTTCTGCATGCTTCCAGGAAGTGGGTTGGACTGTCTGGTCCCAATACACATCCTGGGTGCCAAAGAGTCTGGTGTGCTATGAATGACTGGGACCACCATGGTCCGTGACTGGTCCACGCATGGTGTGCCTCTATGTGAGCAGATCTCCCATTAGGTCCTCTTCGTTTTGGCACGGAGATTCTGGATAAGAGAAGGCTCCAAATGCCCATACCATGTCGATCTCTGGAGTTTTCACTGAACAAAGGATAGGATCCAAGCATCCTGAAACTAAGAAGCTGAGTCGACGAACCGCTGGGGCCCGCGGTCGTCCCGCTGGACCCCTCTCCATCTGATCAAAGTAGAAGGTCTGCGAAGACGCTTCGACATTGGAATAGTGGGACTAATTATTCTCGGCACCTTCATCAATCCTTGCAAGTAATCCTTCTCGGAGGGTGAACCAGCGGGCTGACCAGCTTGCGGAGGACCTTTGCTCCGACACTGCTGCCGTTTTGAGGAGACCCTTGAAATGTGCTACATCGCAAGCTCTGTGTTCACAGGGCGCACTCACACCGAATTTCGTACACTTGGCATTCCCAGGTCTGGAATAAAGAGCACCCGAACCGGCCCAGCTGTGGTGACAAACTTTGCAGGTGCCTTGCTGTTGTGCCTCCCCCCTTTGCCCTGAAGCTTGCTGCAGTTAAAGTGGCCTGATCCATCCACCAGAAGCAGAGAAATCGGCACTGTCCCGTTTGAGAATCATCGCTCTTACTTTGCTGCTGAGAGCCGCAGAGCCGCACAATTGCTGCATTTGAACCTGCAACTGAAGTGGACTCGACTGCCAAAGTTTAGTCCTGAGTGCGCCAGGGGTCTGTGAGTACTTGCAACCCTTACCGGTGGCCCCTAGCACATCCACCCAGTTTTATGCACAAGTGTCCCCTGAGGGCCACTCACCTTTCCTCAGATAGCCTGAGCTATCGAACTATTCCCAACTCCTGGAACCTGTTCTACCCTCTTGGGTTGAGTGGCCCCCAGGGACACCCTCCACAAATAGTGGGAACTTATTCTGCATGACCTCACCCACCTTCCTGAGCTGCTACAGACCCTAGAAGAGACCCCGTTTTCGCCCACCTGCACTACAGCATGTGTCAGCATTACAAGTACATTTGAGCAATAAGTTCCACTCTTTTTAGGGACTGGACTGCCTTTTAGTTAGGAGTGGGATTACTGCAGAAATGCCTAAAGTCACTTTGCACTGCCTGCTTCATTCCCTTTTTAGGTTGTGGACCCATTTTGTGCATTAACCCTTTAGGCTAATTGCTCTTGTATGTATGTATTTTAGTATGATTGTGTTGGTTTAAAAGTATTACTGTTGATAACTACGGAGTGTTGAAACTCAAAGGCCTTGAATAAATGTATTTGTATTTTAATATATATACACACCTGACTAGGAGTGATTTGTAAGTGTCCTTTACTCTGTGCACTCATTGAGGTCTTTGTCACCCTCACCCCTCCTGAGACGTAATCTTGACTGCCGCCAATGCTACCTTGATTGGTCTGGCTTGTTCAAAAGGTTACCCTGTTCCAAGAAACTAGGCTGGCCTTCCGAACCTCTGCCCACCAGGCCAGAGTTCATAAATACATCTTAACAGGTGCTACTAACAAATAAAATAAATATGGGAGTATCATGGGAGGCAGGCAGTGCATATGGTACAGGAGGTTTTTGAAGGAAGTATACAAAAAAACTCACTTCTTACTGCACCATATTCCCCTTTAAGACCATGTCCTTTATTTCTTTGTTAAAACACCAAGTTACAAAATAAGTCCCAGTGTAGAGGCTTTCATGGAAGAGGTGAAGTCGCATATGTGGCTAAAGATGCCCACTGGTCCTTCAATAACTTGTTTATCAATTAGTTGCCTAGATTTTATTTTGTAGCGGTTTCGAAAACAACTGCTAGCACAGTCGCATTAGGATGTCCCAAAGGAGGTCCCATGTGTCATAAGAGTCAAGTACAGGTTTGGGGAAAGGGGAGACAGCACCGACAAGTACAAACAAAAGTCATTAAAATAAACATGCAAATGACCACAGAAAAGAACCAAGTGCAATTAGTGACTGTACGCTGGTAGACCCAAGGAGTCGAGTGCAGAAGTATTCCTTGGTCTTTTGCTTAAGGAGAGGCATTTGAAAAATCAGTGCATTGCACGGACTGCATTTTCTCTACACAAAAAAAAAAATGCAAAGTCACGACGCCTTGTGTTAATCCGATGTACCTCTTGAGCGGACCTCACATTTTACACTCTGCATTGGCAGTTAAGAAATGGTGTGCTGTGTGCATGTGGAGAATTGATAAGGTATGTGTCATTACATGCTTGCACTTTGAATCCATACATTTCAGGGACAGCACATTCTCCCAAGCGAGAAAGAGCGCGTGCAAATCAGCTAGGGTCATTTTTTCGGCTTTCCTATGTGGAGGAATTAAAAACGAACCTGTGGTATTCGTGAGATTGTTCTTAAGCCCTGTGATCACCCCAGAACATAAGGTTTGGCATGCAATTCCTAGAAACTGCGGCACTATTAGACACCAGAGCTTAATATACACCATGCCGAAGAAGCAGTTCAAACAGCAGCAATGCTGAAAAACATTTACCAAAATGTGTGCCTATGGCAGTTTAATTCCGATGCACCACTGGGCGGCACATTGGCAACTGAAGTAAGGCATACTGGAATTTTACTGAACTGCGTAGCACAGCCAAGTGTGTCAGTTAATACACTTTCCCAGTAGCATAAGCACCTTTGAAATTTACTTTCTGGACAGCTGCATTCGATGGAATGAGTGGCAGAGGTCAGGGGGTACATTGGCTCCCAAAAAGGACTGGACCCACGGTAAAACCTGCAGCCCCGAGAAGCTACAGAATTCTATTTCACAATCAGAAAAAGTAGAATGAACTATAAATAATGAAATCAGAAGGAATCATTGAGAAGGTTCATGGACCTTCACCATGGGCATCTTTCCAGTGGTGGTGGCAGGAAAGAAGAAACAGCCTGGAAAAGTAAGAATGCATGGTGACATGAGGCTCCCCAAAAAGGCCAACGCGTGTGACAAAGCTCACAATGGACAACATCACTGCAGACCTAAGAGGTGCCAAGCAATGTTGCACTCAAGACAAGCAATGTTGCACTCAAGACTCTGGATATAGAACAACTTTCTCAACACAAAACCCTGCGACTGCTCAGAATACTTTCCCAAACACATGTGGCTAGGGCCTTCAGGTAGGCTTTCCCCCAACCGGTTCACCAGGCTCCAAGCGGTAGTGCAACGGAGCAGCCCAGGCCTAACTCTGGAGGCGGAGTGATTTATAGGTTCACAACACAATTAACAAATACAAATCAATTAGTAATGCCAACAGTCCGGGCTTTTGAGCAGGCATGGGACAGACACTTAGTTACCAGGCATAGCCGTAGTAGTATTAACTGGCCATTGATGGTAGCAGGTGCAAAGTGGTGCGAGTACCTGGGCATCTAATAGCAGTGCCTGGTAAACGCCCAATAGTTCTAAACAAGCCAAAACTGGTGGCTTTGCGAATGGGCGTTTAACAGGACTACAGTGAAGGACACGCAGAGTGCTTATAAATAGAGTGGCTGAAGGCAACCTGGTTAAGATATTTTTATTACACCAGTAGCCGGTTTACAACTCCAATTAAAGTCTCAGAAGACTGCTTTGAAAAAACACTGGCAGGGACTGGAGTGCAAAGTTTGATGGTAAGGCTTCAGTAAAGAGAGATCAAAGAGTTCCCACGAGGTGGTGTTTTGGGCAGGGAGGGTCAGAACCTGGGTGGAAATGGCCACAGAGAATGGCCGTGGGCAACCAATAGGTGGGCAAATAACCAAACACCACGTACAAGCTGTGTCCCTCTTCATGTGCCATTTCTCCCATCTGTACTCTAATAGGTTTGGCTTATAGGTGTCACAAGCGTCACCAAATTGCCCAAACCAAAAAAACAAATAACGTCCACACAGTATTTTTTAAAATAAAATAAATATTTAGTTAACAAAAGGGTAGCAATAAAACACTGACGAATGCAAAACAGCCAAGTAGCAATAGTTTCAAACTGTTATTAAAAGTTAAACAATATCTTTCCTAGGAGTAAAATATCAAGGCCAGAAAGATTTACTGAAGAAAACAAGGAAGAACAGTTATGTATTTATAGAGAGCACTTAACACCTAAGGGCAACATGGCTCTAAGGGGAGGAAAAACTGACAAGAAAATGCTAGCAAATGGCCACCATCAAAAAATAGAGGACTTTCAAGAGGACGACGGAAGAGTAGATGATTGTCGATGGCACAGCAGGAGCTTGTTCCAGAGTATCGCCGCAGCAACAGAGAAAGCGTGCCCGCTAGTCCTAGCTCGAAGCCTAGGGACCCGAATCAGAAGATGGGTGGCAGAGCAAAGTACTCTAGAGGGTATGTAGCGACAGAATTTCTTCTGTAGATATTCTGCACCGAGGCCATAAAAAGGAACGGTGAACAATGCACAGGGACTTAAGTGACAACTCAGACAGGAATCCAGTGAAGGTTACATAAAGCAAGGGAAATATGGTCCAGAGAGGAAAGACCAGTAACTGCCGCTGTATTCTGTCATATTTGGAGACGGTGGAGAACATAGGCTGGTTGGGAGAAGAAAAGCGTTGCAGTAGTCCAAGGTTCCAAAAATAGAAGCCGCCACAACTGACGTAGAAGTGAGAAGGCATCACGGGGGAGAATCTCTTGCAAAATGTTCAGCTTAAAATAGCCTCCCCGACAAACCTGTCTAGCGGCAGAGATCTTAACACCAAGATCCTTCACTACGGCAGCCAGTGCAGGAAACAGTCCTAAAGAAGGATGCCAAAACTCAGGTGTCCAGAAAGAGGGGAACCGCAGTAGAACCAACCACCAAGATACCTTTTTTTTAAATCCATCTTTCATCATCCAGTCACCAACGACTTTCTGACAGTTTCTAAAATTGACTGATGCTTCAGAATGGACAAGATTGAGAGGCACCACGATCTGCGTATCATACGCATAGATCTAGCAACGGAGGCCAAAGAACTGAACGTAGACGTTCAACAGAATCTGGGATAGGGCAATGCCCTGAGACACCCTGCAAGTAATAGGTCAGACCTGAACGGGGGCAGAGACAGACTGCCAACAGTCAGCTAAAAATGAATGGACCAAGGCCAAGAGGAGCCAGAAATCCCCGTTGCTGCTGCTAATCTAGTTAACAAGATAAGTATGATCAATGGTATCGAAGGCAGCTGATAGATCGAGTAGGACCAGTGCAGGAAAACCTCCTTGAACCACAAGCAGAGCAAGGTCGTCCGTAACCGAAACCAGAACTGTCTGTACCCCAACCAGGTCGCAACCCAGATTGAAAAGGATCCAGAAAAATAAATTCTTCCAAAAAGGAAGAGAGCAAAGGAGTGACAAGAGATTAAAGTATTTTCACCAGAAAAGGAAGAAGGGAGATGGGATGATAGTTAACTAGAAGTGAATTCAAGGAGGACTTTTTCAGAAGAGGGATAACCAAAGAGGGTTTCAGAACAGGAGATACACAACCAATGGCAAGTGAATTATTCACCACCGAAGTAGGCTGCGGAGCAATTCCAGAAATAATAGCTTTCAACACTAAGAGGAATCGGGTCAGAGGGAGAAATACATTTAAGCTTTGTAATGGCCAAGATTATGTCATTGGATTCAAAAGGAGGAAAAAAGACCAAGAGTGGGTCGGAGTGGTAAACATTAATGAGATAGGTGGAGAAAACTACAGGAGAGGTCGTTGAACTAGTTATTGCTTGACAAATCGTTTTGATCTTCTCAATAAAAAAGGTAGAGAGGGAATTACATAGCTCCCGAGATGGTGGCACAGGAGAAAGGACCTAGTGGAAAGTGTTGATTGAAAGCCAGTTCAATCTCACCAATAAAAATGGGCGCCTAAAAAAAATAAATTATAATAAATGCCCCAATAGCCCGGAGTGGCTTGTTGAAAGACGGATCGAGCCACGGAACAATGGCTAGATCGCCTTTCTTTCAGCCTGTCAGCGGCATAAGCAGACCTAGGCTAAGTGCAAAGAGAACCAAGGTTCAGATAGGCGAGCACAAGGTTTAGATGGTTGAAACGGGGCCAGGCGATCAGCTATTATGGTAAATGCCTGGGAGAACAGCAAAGTATTGATAGCGCCAGACATGCATGCAGCTATGATCTCTTCAGAAATCCTGGAGACTTGAATAGAATGCCACCCATGTCTTGAAGGCTGAGACAGAACAGAAACAGACGGAGGGTAAGGCAAAGAGATTACAAATGGTAGAACAGGTAAAGGAAACAACACTTTCGTTAACAAAGAAGGTGTGAAAAAAAAGAAATCTAATCTACCATGCTGCCCAAGTTGTGAGTGGGCCACATGACAAGTGGACTAAGATGAAGATCAGACATAGCAGACATGAGAAGGTCGAACATGATGGTCGGCATTTATAGAGAACGCAGATTAAAGTCGCCCAGCAGGATCACATCTAAAAAACAATGTGAAAGAACTGATGCAAGTTCCAGAAAGGCAGAGCAAAAAGCCTGATCCCTTGCTGTGGGGCAGGCGCGGTAGACTGGCTTCGCAATGAGGAGGGGAACCTGGCAGGGCTGTCCCCTCTCCCAGTTTACTATTTGCTCTAGTGATGAGCCACTAGCGACGATCCTTAGAGACCAACATTTTCAGAGGGGGCTCAGCCTAGGTCCACACAGACTGATCATATCGCTATATGCAGACTATGTGGCCATTTACATCAACAACCCAGAGGACAATCCAAACTCAGTAATGCGATTTAGATAAGTATCGGAAGTATCGGGCCCGATAATAAATCGCAACAAGTCAGTTGTGTTCCCCCTTACAGAATGCACCACAGTGTTCCAAAATGAGTTCGGTCTCAGATGGGAAACGACGGGGGTCCGATATTTGGGAATCTTGGTCTCACGTGGTCGTGAGGACCTATTCAGAGATAATTATGGGAGAGCAGTCGAAAGACTTCAGGAGACAGTGACCAGATGGCGATCGCTTCCACTGACACTAGTTGGGCGTATTTCAATTGCTAAAATTATTATTCTCCCTAGGCTTCTCTCTTTTCCTCAATGTGCCCCTATTACTGCCAGCCAGCTTCTTTACAGTTGCGTGGGCTTATTCTTGAAGTGGTGTGGGCTGGGAGGACAGCGAGAGTGGCCTATGCAACATTGATACAACCGACCTAGAAGGGAGGCCTGGCACTACCCAATCTTGAGTGCTAATACTGGGCGGCACAGGCACAGTGCCTCAGTCACTGGTATGCTACATACTTTGTTCGACCAAACGTGCAGATGGAAATGGCACTGGCGGCCCCTCACCTGTTGAGAACGATGATCATCAACGGGACCCGGGCGGCACCCAATACTCTGAACGTGGTCAAAAATCACATGCGCAATTTGGAGGAAGATGGCAGGGAGGGTTGGCCTTGCTACTCTGTATTCACCGAAGCTAGGAATTCAAACTCTCTGGGACCTACTCGTAGACAAAGGGTTCCTTATCGTCCAGCAAGCCAAAGACCGGGGAGGCAACTCAAACCCTTGATATTTTTGTATATTTCCACCAGCAACATGCACCGGGCGGGGTGGAGGGAATTGCTTACATCACTGCCGTATCTAGCCACTGTTGCAGGGGGTGATCCAGTCAAGAGGAGAGGGGTGATTGGTCTCGTGGATCTATGGGGGTTTGATAGCAGAATTACCACGGGATGGAGGCGACCCGAGGAGACAATGGGAAATTGAGCTGGGGATATCCATTGGGGAGCGGACTGGAGATATGTGCTGAATCAAACCCAAGGAGTGTCCTTGAACTCTAGATACAAGCAGATACCCTTCAACTTCTTGGACCAGTGTACCAACCTGGACAAGCTAAGCTACATAGATACCACCCAGACACTCCAGAGTGTGGTTTCACACCTGCAGGGTTTCCCCATTTGGAGTGGGAGTGCCCACAGGTTCATGCTTGCCGGTCAGAGGTTCTAGCCAAAAGTTCCGTGATTGTGGAAGAATCGTTAGAGTTGGACCCTGTTCTGGCCCTATTGGGATGCACAAGAGCCCTGTGGCCTATAAGGAGGCGACTGGCCGGTCTGCTACCGATTCTCGCCCGTAGAAAAGTGGCTATGGCCTGGTGGAAAGAGTTCTCTCCCTACAGTACGGGGGTGGCTGCAGGAGGTTGCTTACTGTTATGACATGGAAGTCGCCTTCATAAGAACCCTTCTGCTGCATGCCCGCCCTCCCCTTGAGGTACGAGACCCATATGTATTGTATTTTGTTATTTATATAGCGCTCTTTCCCCACTTGTGTGGCCTCAATGCGCTTTTGCTTGGTTGAACGCCCTTGGTGACCGTAGTCGATGTGGTTGGGATGCTAAAGGGTTTAGTTTATGAGATGCATGTTGCTGTTCTAAGACTTGTGTGGCTGGCAAGGCTCCACTAAGCAGCCCAAGAGGGGTCAGACATGTGTGGGTGCGGTTGAGGGTTGGAGATAGATTGCTATTGTTGCGAGTTTATGTGCGGCCAGCTATACCGGGTTCCTTTCGGGTGGTGGTCGCTGTATGCTAGTAGAAGAGGTAGTTGAGGTACGCCAGGTGTTTCAGTCTGGATAGCTATGTGCGAACTAGGCCAGATGTGCTTAGGTATACGTACCATGGCCTGAGATATTGCTCTGCTGGGGTGATAGTTGTCCGGGTCTATAGTTGAGAATCCTATACCGATAGGCCTAGGTTTGATGCTGTAGCCCGTATCCGTGTATAATTAAACAAGGATCGAGGCTACATCTAGGTAACGGAGTCCTGTATAGTGGGAGAATGGCCTATGTTTCAGAGTGCAGCAGGTTTAGGCATATGGCGTAGAATTGAGAAACCTGCACCATGGGAGAGGCCCAGGCACCCCAACACAGTATGCTTTGTCATACAGAACACAAAGATGGATGCTAAACCTATACCTGAGAACCCTGTGCAGCGAATAGAAAAACCTTGCCCAGGTTTCATAAAAGCAGTGGTCCTTATACAATGTTTCACCTACATTTGAGACTCCTGCATGGTGATGGGGGGGCTAGGCTTCTCAAGGCAAGTGGGGGTGTTGTTGTGGGTGGGTTGATAGTGGGACAGCTGTGCCACAACGAAAGCTGCTGGCTTGCCTCGGGTACCAGTTAGCTGGCAGGGGTGGATGAATGTGGTGGTGTGTCAGGTGAAACCGCTGCGAGTACTGCCGCCCCCCTCGGTTGAGATTGTTGGGTGGGTAGGGGGGCTATGTGTGGGTTTATATTGGATGAGGTGTGTTGCAAAGAGGCCGCTGGCTTACCTGGAGTACTAGTCGGCTGGCAGTTCTGTGAGCAATATGTGGTAGTGTGGCAGGTGAAACCGCTGCGAGCGCTGCCGCCCCCCCCCCCCCCCCCCGAGATGTGATGAGCCAGGTTTTAAGAGCCTTCCTAAATTTCATGTGGATTTCAGGTGTTGCGTATGTATAGGAGAAGGGAATTCCAGATGATTGGCGCTTGGTCGGAAAAAGAGGAACCACCAAGCCTTATGGAGTTGTGGAGTGGGATCACCAGGCGAGATGTCGTGCGAGAGGTTCCTGGAAGGTAGGTAGGGGACAATTTTGTCGGAGGATTTCAGGGCTGATGTTGTGGATTACACGATAGGCAATACACATGGATTGAAAATTGATGCGTCGGGCAATGGAGAACTCTGAGTAGGGGGGATGTGTTCTCTGGTGGGTAGATTAAAAAGCAGGCGTGCTGCCGCGTTTTGTATTCTTTGTAATTGGGATGCCTTGGCTCCTAGATAGAGGCAGTTGGCGTAGTCTAGGCGGGAGAGGATGATGGAGTTGATAGCCGAGAAATGGTGGGGATAGGTGAGATAGGGGAGGATCCGCCTTAGGATACATAGGTGAAAGAAACAGTTTTGGATAGAGAGGTGCTGTGATGGATGAGGGATAATTCGCATCCAAGATTTTTTTTTAACCACATTAGAGGGTGCCAGTGCTTGTCCCAGTGGTTCGGGCCACGGGATTGGTTGAGGGAAGGAGTGATCTTTTCCCGCAGACTAGGATTTCGGTTTGTCCACTACTTGATCTCAACTGCCGACTGAGGGTGTCGCACGTAGTACGGTAATCCTGGGAAATGGTTTTTGCAAATAAGTATGTTATGTTATTTTGCACTTATATAGCGCCTCATATACCATTGGTATGGTCTGAAGGCGCTGGTAGGTTGAACGCCCTTGGGAACCGAAGTTCAGATCAGTAGAGAGAGTGGGGAAGAGTCAACGGTGCGTGGGCGCACCGGGTATGTGTGCAGCTGGCGCGGTATTCGTTAATAGCTGCTTCTTAGCGGTAGGTGTGGTGGTTGAGATCAGGGGTAGGTGTTCGTTCTGGCAGGATTTATCCAGACTGACTGGGGCTGCGTTAGGCCTGAGGAGAACGCCTGGCTGGGGGGTGTGTGACCAGCAGTGTTTACTTAGAGTGATGGGGAGTGAGCGGGAGGTGTTGGTATGAGAACAGTTATACCGAATGGTGTCATAGTATCTCTGTGTTCTACTTGAGTGGTGGTGTAAAGAAGAGAGTAAGCGTGGGGTGCGATATGATGGGTTACATGCTCCTTTATACGTTCTCTGCATTCCGGACTATACTATGTACGTCGCGCATTTCTATGTTCAATCCGTTCTATGGACTTTTATTCATTCCATGCGTCCCTGTCAGCGCTAAACACTCCGGTCTGCTCGGCGCACTCATGCATTCCAGTCCGCCCCGCAGCTCCTGACTGCCACACGCACGCACTCCTGTCTGCGCCTGTACTTCGCATTCTCCCACCGTGCGCAGTCACCCGCTCCCCGCACTCACCAGCTTCGCACACTCATCCGCTCTATGCACTCATGCTTTCCCGGCTTCAACATTAGTATGCACTCAATAGTCCCTTAAGAGTCATTTGTTAATACGCAATAATCCTGTTCTATACACTCGTCTGCTCTCTAGCTTCCCCAATCCAGTCGCTCTTCTACTCCACTCGCTCAAACGTTCTGTGCAATCATCAGTTCTACATTTGCTTCTCTGTATTTATGCCATCGTCCACCATACGCGCTCATCTGATCTGCATACCCAACCACTCTACATGCTCATCCGCATATCATGTTCATCCATTCTATACCTTCATCCGATCTACATACTCATTCAATTTACACACTCAGTCGATCTATGTAGTCATCTGTTCCTCCACTCATGCATTCTTCCACTCAGTGCATTCAACTGTTTACACTCAACCACTCAACACACTCAGCCGCTTAACATGTTCATCCTTCTATACACTCATCCGATTTACACACTTAATCTATATAGTCATGTGTTCTTCCATTCGTGCATTCATCCGTTCTAACTAATTCATCGATGCTATTCACTTCGTTCCCTCCTCATGCATTATGTGCATTGCAGCAGTTTGCATCTGCTTACTGTTTCCATATGATTTATTCTTACTATCCACTTCACTGTTTTGATCTACTTCACTCGTTTAATTCCGTTTGTCTTTCTAGTTTATATTCGGGTTATTAGTTGTCCATTTCTCGCCTCAGGTAGTTTGTTGGGTTGGTGTCGTTGAGATGCTGTCTGTCTGTTTGGGTTAGTTTGGTTACCGGTTGGTTTTAGGGGAAGAGCCAGGTTTTCAGCAGTTTGCGGAAGGATGATAAATCCTCAGTTTGGCGGATGTGCGGTGGGAGTGAGTTCCACAGTGTGGGGGCCAAGGCTGAGAATGTTGATCCGCCTAATCTGACTGAGTTCGTCTTAGGTATGACTAGGGGGACGGCTGAACTTGATCTTAGGGTGCGAGGGGGGTGATAGGGTTTTAGTTTGTTTTGAAGATATTGAGGTCCGGTTTTATGCAGTGCTCGATGGGAGATGCATAAGGTTTTGAAAGTCACCCTTCAGGCTACTGGAAGCCAGTGCAGCGTCTTAAGGGCTGGGGAGATGTGGTCTCTTGGGCCGAGCGCAAGTAGCAATTTGGCTGCCGCGTTTTGTGCCCTTTGGAGTTTATTCAGTTGGTATGCGTGGAGTCTGAGGTATAGGGGGTTTGCATAGTCCAGTCCTGACATAACGATTGATTGGACCGCGGAGAGTGTTAGGAAAGGAGAGATATGGAAAGATGCGCCTAAGGGTTTTAAGGTGGTAGTGGCAGGATTTTGAGACATTGTTGACTTGGCGCGAGAGTGTTAGGTCAGAGTCCAGGATGCATCCTAGATTTTTCACCGATTTGCAGGGGGTCGGTGAGCTGTCATGGCGCAAGGGTCCAGCGGGGAGGCAGATGGTTTGCGGGCAGATAGAAGTTTGAGAAATTGCTCTGGTGATATTGGACTAAAGGATTCGAACGTTGGTTGTGTAGTGGTCGCAGCTGGTAGGTTGGCTGATAGGGAGGGGGGGGGGGTGGGGGGGTGGACGGGTATTGCCTGGATGTAAGAGAGCCAGTTTGGTGGTTAGAGTATTTGTTCTTTCGAGAGCTGTGGTGTAAAAGTGGAGGGAGAGTGAGTCGCACAGTGATTGCGAGGGGGTCGGGACGGTCGTGGTGCAAGCCGGTTTGGTGAACTCAGAGATGATTTTGTGGAGTTCCTTGCTTGGGTTTTTGCAGTTTAGGATTCGGGAGTTGTAGTGGGCTTTTTTTGCTTTCCGGATTTCTGCCTTGAACTGATAGAGGTGTCGGGCCAAGAGGGATCTGCCATTTTCATTCTAGGTATATATATTTGTTTAGTGGTCTTGAACTCAGGAGTGAACCATCTGGGGAAAAGGCCACGACGGGATGATGGTTTGCAAGGGGGTGTGAGCGGCATCAGAGATGCGTTGCGCCAAGAGTCAAAGGCATCGGGGGTTAATTATTTAGTCAGCTGGCAGGTAGGTGGTGGAGATTGGAGGAGTGCGTTGGCTAGGTCCGGGACGATTATTAGTTTTTTTCAGCATTTGCGTAGATTTTGTGGTTCAGATTCGAGTACGGGAGTGGGGTCGGGTGAGTGAATGGCGAAAGAGAGAATGAAGTGATCGGACCAGATGATGGGGGGGGGGGGGGGGGGGGGGGGGTTAAATGAATCCGGGTGTTGGAACTAAAGATAGTCGGGCCATTTATGTGGGGTTGAAGGTTAATTGCGTCTAAACCGTCAACCAGAGAGTGCGTCATAGGGTTGGTGGGGATGTCGAGCCAAATGTTGAAGTCTCCAAGAAGGGTGAGGTTGGGATGGTTTAGTTGAAGGGTGGCGATTGAGTCGCAGAGGTTGTTTGCGAATTGTCTATCGTAGCCTGGGGGCCTGTAGATTATTAGGAAAATGCGCGAGAGCGACGGGGAGAGGGATAGTTTAACGAGGAGTGATTTGCAGGAAGGAATGGAAGGTTGGTTGTCGATAATTGAGGCGTGGTAGAAAGACTTGTAGACGAATGCGACTCCCCCTCCTCTAGATGGACGGTTCAGTGGGATGAGGGAGTAGTCAGGGGGGAAGGCTTCACTGGCGATTGGTGCGAAGTCATCAGAGAACCAAGTTTCGGTGATGAAAACCAGGTCTGGATTGTCAGATGTGAGGAGGTCAAAGATGGAGAATCTTTTTTGCTATGGATCGGGCATTAAATAGGATGCAGTTCACATCGGCAGGCGAGGTTGGTCTCGGGGCTGGGGCGGAAGGGGGTAGTGGCAGAGAGAGAGGGAGGGGGTGGGTGCTGATCGGTGGGAAGAGTGGGCGGGCAGAAGGATTGGCGGGCTTCGGGCGGGATTGGGTGGCTGCATGTGTTCGGATGATCGGGTTTGGCTCAGGGGATTTGAAGGTGGGGTGTGGGCGGTTAGGGGTTTCCATTACAGTTGATGAGAAGTCGAGGGAGAGGGGTTTCAGGAAAGGCGAAGCTACGGAGAACGGAGGTGATTGGGGGAAAGTGGAGGTGGGAGTGCTGAGAGATTGAGGGGGACCAGGTGCGATTCCTCTTTAGTTTCCTTGTTGCGATTGGAGTGTGAGAGAGGGATGGGGGGTGGGGGGGGAGAGGGAATGGGTGGGTCAGAGGGGAAGAGGGATGCGGCTTCGGTTCTTGCTAGGGCTAGTCGTGCAGTTTTTAGGGACGGGAAAGGGTGCGTTCGGGGGGGAAGGTGGTGGGGGTTTGTGGGCAAGGCGGGGGTGGCTGCTTGCAGGGCAAGCTGTGCCCGCTAAGATAGTGAGGGGAGAGGGCATGGTTAACGTGGGCTGGCCGGTGGTGGAGTTCGGGGGCGGAGTGGTCTTAGGGTGGTTGGCTCGCCATCGTGCTCCTCTGGCTTGGTGTTTGGAGAGTGGGATGGTAGGGAGTGCAAAGGAGGGTGGGGTGATTTGGGACGGGGGGTATGGGGCGGAGAGCACACCGGGAAGTGAGGGTGGTCTATGGTGGTCGTTTCCGACAGACTGTTGTAGTGGGTGCACTCATGCTTAGAACGAGCTGTTAGAAGTGGTCTCAATTGAAACTTAAGTTTATTGGACTTTATATGTTCGGCTATATCACTGGCTGTGAGTAGTCTCGATTTCAGGGTTGTACTAGTTTATAGATATTAGGCCGTTATGAGGTGTAGCTAGACCCTAGGCTATGCTAGTTAGGCAGTCTATTTAGTTGTAGCTACAGCACAGTTACGCTGTTGGTAGATGGTCTTCTAGTAGGCTGGCATTCTTCTAATAAGCTGGAATATGGGTAAGCTATTTAAGGAGAAGTTGAATGTAGCAACACTCCAGGTATGGCTTTAGTTGGACTTTTAGGTGGAGTTTAGGAGGGCTTTCCGATTGTAGTTCTAAATTCAGTGGGAGCACGCTATTGGGTTGACAGAGATGATATTAGACTAGAATATAGTACACTTCTAGATTTGCCTGTACACCGGAGGTGGTATTAGGACTACGTCTAGATTAAGTTTTGTAGACTGTTAGGCACAGTACTGGATTCTCCATTATACAGATGATATTAGACTTAGGATTTTGGGTACACTTCTAGGTGAAACTTTTCTCAGAGAGGCTATTGGGCAAAGCTTCTAAATGCAACTTTGCTCAGTGAGGCTATTGGGCACAACTTCTAAATACACACATAGGCTATTGGGCACAGCTTCTAAATGCAACTTTTCTCAGAGAGGCTATTGGGCACAGCTTCTAAATGCACACATAGGCTAGTGGGTACACTTCTAATGCAACCTTTCTCAGGGTGGCTATTGGGAACAATTCTAAATGTTGAAGTGTTGAAGGTTGAGTGGTAGGGTAATATGGCGAGAAGTAATTGGTTCTGTTCCCTGCCCTTGCCACACTTACTTGTTGGCAGCTTCTTGCTTCTCCTGCGGATACCTGCAGATACCACCTGGAGCCGTCTTTGTAGGAGCCGTCCTTTACCTCACAGTCCTTAGCCGATGGGGCTGCCGGGCCGAGGGCTGTCCTGGGGGGGGGGGGGGCAGAGATGAGCTGAGCAGAGGATAGCTGGGCGAATCGTGGCCAGGGGGCGGGCACAGGGGAGGGCTGGGAGAGGGAAACCAGGAAACGGAAAGATGGCGAGGGATGCGGGCTAGAGGGACACTTTCCACAAAATAGTGGGAATTTACAAGTTTAAATGCGCACGGATGGGCTCACCTGCACTCCTGCAGCGGTCGTGGATGGCAAAGAGGGGCTGGGGCTGCTAAAGGGTTGCTAGGTTCGAGGGATGGCGAGGAGGGGGCCAATCGTCAACAGTGGGTGGGCACAGGGGAGGGCTGGGAGAGGGAAACCAGGAAACGGAAAGATTGCGAGGGATGCGGGCTAGAGGGACACTTTCCACAAAATAGTGGGAATTTACAAGTTTAAATGCGCACGGATGGGCTCACCTGCACTCCTGCAGCGGTCGTGGATGGCAAAGAGGGGCTGGGGCTGCTAAAGGGTTGCTAGGTTCGAGGGATGGCGAGGAGGGGGCCAATCGTCAACAGTGGGTGGGCACAGGGGAGGGCTGAGAAAGGGAAACCAGGAAACGGGAAGATGGCGAGGGATGCGGGCTAGAGGGACACTTTCCACAAGATAGGGGGAATTTACAAGTTTAAATGCGCACGGATGGGCTCACCTGCACTCCTGCAGCGGTCGTGGATGGCAAAGAGGGGCTGGGGCTGCTAACGGGTTGCTAGGTTCAAGGGATGGCAAGGAGTGGTACAGGGAGACGAACTGCATGTCTGCACTGACTGGGTTTGTGCAAGGCAGCGCGGAGATCCCGCTGAGCCAATGTTTGACCTCAACACCGGACTAATGGAAATGTAACCCAGGACTCTCGATTGATGGTTTTTGCCAGTTTGGTGGGAGGGAGGGGAATCAGACTTCATGTTTGTAGTTGCTGGTTGTTAAAATTCAAAAAGAAAAGTTTCTAAAAAAAGAAAGCCTGTTCCCGGCCAAGCAGGCGGCAAACTAATAAGATGTATAGGGGCCGAGGCAGAGATCCGCATAAACATAGCTTCTATTTGGATATTGTGAGCACAAGATGACAACAAATGCAGTGTTCAATGTTCACAGTGGTGCAGAGTCAGTCAGGCTTTTGGGAAAAGTTGGCCTCTTTGGAAAGGTCTAAAAAAAACAGTTTCTGGCGTTCAGCTGGCATTTAAGCCACAGAAGACCCTCTGTGTTTAAGAGCTAACAGAGCAGACCCATCACTCAAATAAGGACTTGCCAACAGCACCAGAGAGCCTCTCTGGTACACTATAGAGCAGTGGTCTTCAAACTCTGGGGCTGGCCCCCTAGGGGGGCCCGAAGGACACCCAGGGGCAGCTTGAGGCTCTTCAAAAAGGGATTACAGTGACTGCTCATTTTATTTGAGCATTTATAGCAGCGCACCAAGCACTTGGCATCTGGGCGCTAGTTGCATGGGTACAGTTACAAAGGTGGGGAGCACTTCAAACTACTAATTAAACAAGTGGGTCTTTCGTTTTTATTTTTTATGAGTTGGTAATACGCCCCAGACCATAAATAGGGTGGGAGATACGTTGGCCACACCGGTGGGGAAGCTAGAGCCACCAGTATGTTTCCGTCTGAATCTGGCGGTGAATAGTTGCTGGCTGTTGAAGATCCAAGTGGTCTGGCTGGCGAATATTTCTTGATCCTCTGGGCGAGAAGTCAGGGATTTGTTCGCTAGGCAGCGGTGTGCAATCGTGAGGATTTTAATGTGTATTCTTTCCCATATGTGGAGCCAGTGGACTGACCGCCTTAACTCAGAGATGTGATCAGATTTGTTGAAGTTCAGGGCGGCTCTGAGGGCATCGCTTTGAATGACCTGGAGCCTGTTTAGGTTTTTGTCCTAGGTTCTGCAAAGTAGGGCTTTACAGTAGTCTAGCTTGGACAACACAAGAGCGCGGGCTACGGAAAGGTGGCTGGTGGTGGACAAGTAAGGTCTGCGTGCTCATATAAGTTTTGTCATGTAGGCTGTTGCAGAAGAGATGTTGCCGATTTGGCGGGACAGGTTGAAAGAGGCATGAGGTAATGCCCAATGTTTTCACTGATGTGGAGATGGAGGTATTGTGGCCATCTATGGAGAAGAGCTGGTAAGCCGGGTAAAGGTTTCAGAGACTGGATGAAAGACCAACAAGGAGCAGTTCGGTCTTGTTGTCATAACGACATCAGCTGTGTTAGGCCATCCAAGTTTAAATGATTGCGAACATGCCATTTACAGTGGTGCAGTCCTGTTCGTAAGAGCATGTCAGGGGGGTGAGTATCTGAGCATCATCTGCGTAATTCGTGAAAGAGATGCCCAAGGAGTCTTATGTAGTCGAACAAAGGTTTTGTGTAAATATTATAGAGGGTAGGGGAGATGCAGGAGCCTTGTGGGACATTGCACGGCATAGGAGAAGGCAGGGCTGAAGTTTCACCAACGAAGAATTACAAGGTTCGGTTTTCGAGGAAGGCGGCTACCCAGTTGGTTGCTTCTGGGGAGAAGTATGCAACTGATGACAGGTGATGGCAGAGGGTCCAGTGATCTACCAGGTCGTACGCAGCAGAAAGATCAAGCAACATCATAAGGGAGATTTTTCCTGCATCATTAGCATTGTCTAGTTGATTCTTGAGGTCAAGGAGAGCAGTTTCAGTTTGAAAGCCGTATTGGCGGGGGCTGAGGATGGAGTGATCTTCCAGAAAGGCTTGTATTTGGGTGCAAGCGATTCAGTCTAAGATTCTCAGAAGTAATGGGACGGTGGTGATGGATCGATAATTGGTGTGTATGGCAGGATCCAGCAAAGGTTTTTTTTTTTTTTTAACAAAGGGGTGATCTAAGATTCTTTAAGACAGGAGGGGACGATGCTGGAGGCAAGCACAATGGCTGTGATGAGGGGGGGAAAGTGATGTCAGGTATTTTTTGACTAAGGTGGCAGGAAAAATGTCTCCTTTGCACCGTGAGGGCTTAACGCCCTTCAACAGGTTGGCCAGATCAAGTTTGGTGATGGGAAAGAACTGAAAGAGCTGTAAGTGTGCAGGGGGTACAACGGCTGTGGTTTGCAGAGGGCTGATGGGTGATTTGTGTCCGGTAAGGCCATCTTGGATGTTGCTGTACCAGGTATTGTATTTGGTGATGATCGAGGTGTGTGTGGTGGGGTTTCGAGTTCACGGAGAATGGTGAAGTGTTCACGTGAGCGAAAAACAGCTTCTAATATTCTGCTGTTGTACGAGGCTGCCTTGGTGGCTAGAATGGACTGTGTGCGTTCAACTGTTCTGCAAATAGTGCCTTGTTAGAGGCGCTTGGGTCCTTCTGCAATGTAGTTTTGGCAGCTCTCTTTTGCTCGTAGGGAATGAAAATGTGTGGTATACCATGTGTTTTTGTGATTAGTGTTTTTTCTTTACGCAGCTTGAGGGGAGCTAAGGATTCCACTGCATTGGATAATAAGGAATTGTACTTGTCTACTAAGGAATCGCACATATAGAAAAGGAAACCCCCCCCACTTCCCCCCGAACAACCACTCCTAATGGTAGTAGTTTTTCTACCGTGTGAATAGAAGGATATCTAGAGCAACAAGGTAGGTAAAGCACCAACAAGTAAAACCCACAAGCCTACAGGGTTTACAAAAAATATATATCAATTTTTATTCATAAAATATCATATCATAAAAGTCAAACATTACTAAAAAGACAAAGTGCTTGTGACATAAACAAAACTTCACATCTCAATTACAACAATTCACACCCAATGTCAAATTGACTTCAGTATCGTGCACCCCTCAGTTAACATTAACATGTAAAGATGAAAAATTATCCACCACCGGATCTCAATGCAGACACAGAGGGTTGTGCCACACTCCTACTTCTTGACCTCTCAGCAGCTTTCAACACCATTCACCACAGCATCCTCATGGACAGGCTCCACTCCCATGGCATTACAGACATTGCACTTAACCAGATCTCCCCATTCCTTGCAAACAAACACCAAATGACCTACCTTCCCCCTTGTAACTCTTCAACCCAACCTGTCATTAAGAATCCCCTCCCCCAGGCACCTCCCCCCCACCCCTTCTTCAATCTCTACATGAGCCCTCTCCCCGTACTCATCCTGTCACACAACCTCACTTGCTATAACTACACGGACACTCAAATCAACTTCAAAATGTCCAAGTAACCACCCCACAGCAAGACCTCGCATCCTGCCTCACAGACATCGACCGATGGGTCAATCATCTCCTGCTAAACCCTGGGAAAATATATCATCTGTTGAAAGACAGCCCTCTTCCCGCAACCAACCCCATGGCTTTTCTGCCTAACCCCCCAGCCACTTACTCCACAGTCAAAAACTTGGCGTTGACAATGGACACGGACCCTGCATCCCAATGAGAAGAATCGCTGTCTTGCTGGCATTGAGGCACAGATCATTGGCAGAGCACCATGCCTGAATAGCACTCAAAAACGAGGAAGAGGAGGTAGGGCAAGGTGCAGAAGAGAGCTGCGCGTCATCTGCTTAAAACTGGAAATGAGGGGAGTAGGTGGAGATTAGGTGAACCCTAGGTCAGGTAAATGTTGAAGGGCCATGGCGACAGGATAAATCCCTGAGGGACACCACATGTAGAGAGGGAGATCGAGGAGAGAAAAGGACCCATTTGCACTTGGGAGGGCCAGTTAGAGAAGAAAGTTAACTCACACCAGTGACTTGCCTGTAATTTCCCAACTAACCATTGTGACAGAAATAAGGAAATCCTTAAACCAAACAAGCACAAAGAAAAATCAAAAAAGGTACATTTCACCCTTCCCAGCTCTCCTTATTTTAGGAGCCCCTCCTCCAGACCCTCAGCTACAGGGGGCAACGATACCTAGAAACAGCAAAGATAGCAGAATCAGAAAGGAATAAAGAACAAGGAAATAATTGGAAGCAGACACTAACCCTTCCGATCAGGCATCTTGATACTCTGCAGGCTTCCCAGTACCTTGCCTGAAGAGACCATTGACGGCACGTATCTCCAGAAATCCCCCGAAGCATTCAGCAAACCCACATTACTATGACCCAACCATAAGATGGGACCCGCCAAAAGCAGCACTTCCATTCACCACAACCATGCAGTAGTAAATAAGAGATGTGCCATACCCCAAGAAGAAACTGCTAAGCCATGAAAGCCTCATCGTGGAGCCTTGCAAAACTAATGAAACCAATCTTGAACAACCAAACAGCATTGGCACGGGCACAAGATGCCTACTAATCAATGCACATTCTGTCTCCAAGCACTCCTCTGATATGGTTAACATTCACTCTGAAGACCAGATAAGACTTACTCTTAAATCGCAGACACATAGCTCTCAGGTGACTAGTCCACGAGAGTATGCCACCAGGCTTCAAAATAAACTTGCTTTTGTGGTCAAACGGCACACATAGTTTAGGAGTGCAGGGTTATTCTGCTACCTTGAATAAAGCACAGCGACTGTCTTTGCCCTGCTCCCATCATTTCATCTAATGCACAAGTAACCCAGTCCGGAAACCCCGAGCTAGTAAGGGTCCAGAGAGTGTGTAAACTCTCGAGATGGCAGACCTATTGGAAAGCCCCTCATATGGCCCAGCCCCATCACTCCCGTTTCACTGCCAACACACCATCCAGCGGCTGTTGCAGCGCCCCATCCCCATTTTTACATCAAGGTGTAGCATATTTGAGAGATCATCTTTTCTACTCTGCATTTCACCATGAAGAATATCATACAGCATTGCCGAAATAGCGAAGGATTTTTGCCACATCAAAACCAGTGAGTTTGTGTCTACTGGTGGCAATGGGGAGGGGGGGTGGAATTTTCACTGCAGACTTTGTGAGAAGGGTCTGGAGCTCGAGTAAGACAAGGGTGAAAGGACTATGGATTCCAGCCCCTGCCACGGCCAATGCATGACAAACACTTTTATTGCCCTGCCCAAGAGAGGAAGAATGCCTAGCAGGCAACCAAGCACAGCTCCCGAGCATGGTAGCGAGCTATGAGGCATCCCTCAGCACGCTAAGCAAAGCAAAATGGGTGCAGCCCCAAATTTCAAGTAGCCCTTTCTCTGAAGCAAAGGTTCATGCCTACCATAACCCTTAGTTGTTGCTTATGGCAATTGACTATAGTGTACAGACGGCATAGCCCTTGATGCTGGTTTTGGGGAGGGGAGTGGGATGAGCTAGTGAAAAGGGACCTGTATGCAAAAAGCCAGTGGCGTCAGTGGAGAGTTCCAGGTTGTGTCTTGAATACATGTTATTCAGTGTACATTAAAAGTACGGCCCTCAACCGTGGGCAGTTGCCGTAGGAGTTGATAAGGCTATAAGATCCATTCCCTCTCTTGCACGGCAAACCATATGAGAGCGGAGTCCCGCTAAAAATTCAGTCCAGCTGTCACCGTCAAGGTCACTGACATAGCAGTCATCTCTGCATCTGAACCCGATAGCAGGAACCCGCTCAAGACATGGCTTTTCAACCAACCACTTTGAAAGAAATTTAAAATAGCAACCGACTTAAAACTATGCACCAGAAACGTGGGCAATTTACCGTAAGCATTTTCTGAAACTCTTGGCACCATCATCTGCGTTAAAAAAATCTGACTCATGGAACCACTCCTGCGTGACTCTGGTCTGCACCTTTAATATCAGTGAAATCGACCAACATGAGCCAGAAAGTAACACTGTCGCCCCCTCCCTCCAATCCCACAAATAGCACCTCACTACTAAAATCGCGCATCCTTATACCCACCAACAGATGACCTAGGTCTAGTGTAGTGTTACAGATTCAGACCCCATCAGTCTTCTTTGAACAACCATGATGTAAAAGTTTGCATTCCACAACTCGGGGGCTGCACAGATGACCAACAACACTACTACCGGTGAGTGAACTCGCTGCAGGACCCTCCTGGGCCTGTTTTGGGCTAATTTGTAAAATTGCTTGGCCAGCCTGCCCGGTGCCGCGCACCCGCTTCCCGACCCCGATCTCCCTCTTCTTGACTCCATCTCCCACCTGCCCCGATAGGCCATATTGGTGCTTTAACCAACCTTCCCAGGGCAGCCCCTGTGGCTAAGGGCCCAAGGCAAAGGGCAGCTCCAACATAAGCATCTCCAGGTTGTGTCTGCAGGTGTCCGCAGGGGAAGCCAGTGGCCAGCCATCAACCAGCAGCTACTACGAAGGTAGGAGTGGTCTGGGTGAGGAGCAATCACTCTACCTACCCTCTGAACCCATCAATGGAGCATCACTACTCTACCTACCCTCTGAACCCATCAATGGAGCATCACTACTCTACCTACCCTCTGAACCCATCAATGGAGCATCACTGAAGTACTCCCTTGACTCGCTTCTAGAGGGTGCCCAATGACATTACTGTGATTTATTTTCCTGTGCCGCACACTTAAAAACTGTTCTTGTTACACTGGCTTGCATCTAAAAAGTGCCCACTGAGCCATTACTGCGATTTGCTTGCGCCCCTCACCTAGACTTGCTCTGGTTTAGCCTGATTCCAATCTAGAAAACGTCCACCAAGATGTTACTGTGATTTATTTACCTGTGCTGCACACTTCAGAATTGCTCCGATTAGCCTGACTCACATCTAGAAGGTGCCCGCCTAGATAATAGCGATTTATTTACTTGTGCTGCATACTCAGTAATTGTTCTTGTTAGACTGATTCACATCTTGTCTCACATCTAAAGGGGGCACTCTGGAGGGTGCTCACTGAGATAGTTCTGCGATTTATTATTATTGCAGCACCCGTGGAATCTGCTACTGCTGCACCAACTCACATGTGATATTACTGTGATTTACTTGCCTGCGCCCCACACCTAGAGTTGCTCTTGTTTGGTCCAATTCACATCTAGAGGCGTACACTGAGACATTACTGTGTTGTGATTTCCAGTGTTTTGCAAGCCTATGCCGCTCACTTAGATTTTCTCATTACATCACATCTAGAGGGTGCCCACTGAGATGTTACTGTGATTCACTTGCCTGCGCCTCACTCCTAGTGTTGATCTCGTTTGTTCCGATTCACATCTAGAGGGTGCAAACTGAGACATTACTGTGGTTTCTTTTCCTGTGCCGCACACTTAAGAAGCTGTTCTTGTTGAATTGAGTCACATCTGGGAGGTGCACACTGGGATATTGCTGTGATTTACTTGCCTGTGCCCCACACCTGGAGAGTGCCCACTGGGATATTGCTGCGATTTGTTCTCCTGTGCAGCACACTTGGGAAACTGTTCTTGTTGGATTGATTGATTTGCACCTTGAGGGTGCCCACTGCCTGTTACTAGTGCATCAATCTCTAGGTGCTGCCTTCGACCTCCCCCTGGGATGGAGAGCACAGCTCAGCGGGGGTCCTCCTCCCCAAACCATCCTGATCCCCGGCTTCCCTGCTCCATACCCCCCCCATAACTATAAACCCGGAGGCTGCCCACTCACTCTCCTACCATCAGCCCTCGTCCAACTCCAAGATCAGAGGAGCAATCTGGTGCACCAAACACCCCCCCCCTCCTATCCCCAATTCCTCATCCCTCCGAAGCACATCAACTTCCACCTTCCCTCTGGCATCTATTGATAACACCCTCATACCCCAATCGCCTATTATCGAATTCACAAGCCAGAGGATCACTCTGGCGCGCCAAACTTCGCGAACCCACCTCCGCTACCGCCCCACCTCTGTGCCCACTGAGTAACTCCCCCACCCTCTCAACCTACCCCCCCATGCTGCCCTCTACCTCCCGCATAGTCCACTGGGGAACCACCCCACCCTCTCATCTGACCCTCTCATCCGACCCCCCCATGCCACCCTCTACCTCCCCCTTAGTCCACTGGGGAACCCCCCCCACCCTCATCCCACCTCTGGTACCACCCTCTTGCTCCCCCTTTGCCCACCGGGGACCCCCCCCCCGTCCTACCTCCCATGCTGCCCTCTCCCTCAACCCCTACTCGATGCCCGCCAACAGACCCCAAGTAGCTTGTGTCGTCCTTGCTAGAACAGTAGCATCATCTCGCTCCCCCCTCTGACCCCAGCTCCCCCTCCTATGGCACCAAACCCCACAAAACACCGGCATTACAACTGGTCCTCTCCCTCCACAGCTCGCCACTTTTGCTTCAGTCCAACCTCCCAGCCTCTCCTACCCTCAGACACCCCCCTCTCCCACTTTACACCCCCTTGCTCTTGACTTCACCCCAATACAACTAAACCCCCACTGCCACCCAGACTCAACCCAAAAACTACCCACCTAAACCCCCACACCTCAATTCCAGGGTGGGGGTTTTACCAATTTTTCTCTTTTCTCTTCGTATCCCTGGTTTATTCTCATGCAAGGGTATTGCAACTGTATTACTTGGTGCAGGTCCCTGACTTATACACTGTCTGGTTTACTTCACTGCCAGGGCTTTTTATGTCCCACATGGGTGCGAGTGGCAGACTCACTGTTTGGCCGGTTGACTATTCTGCCAGGGTTTTTTCCGTTCTCTATTCACTCTCTCTTGCATCCGGGATATAATACTTTTCAACTACCGGGTCACCAACCCTTAACAATGTTTGTATCTGTATCAATTACTCCACTTTCTTTAATAGGGCTGTCTCGCACGGTACGCTGTATTTGCCCTAAAGCGCTCTGGGATCCCAAATACTCCCCGGGGGCTTACAGGTAGTCACTGGCAGCTCCAGCGTTCCTTGCGTCTTACCACCTTCTTTTCTCTTAACCCGCTGACTAGGAGTGGGTTCTGTTAGCAGCATGGTTTCTGCTGAGCCTTCCTCTGCATTTGGCAGCTCCAGGTACCTGTGGCAATACAGTGAACGGCCCATGTGCATGCCGATTTAGTCAGCCTCTGTGCTGCTTCCTGCTGTCTGCTTGCCTCTGGTGTCCCAACCAGGAATAGAATAAGTTGAATGCAGCTGTTGTCTCCATACCTCTCTTTAGTTCTGTTCAGCTGTGCCAAATTTAAATGTCTGGGTCTTTCTTAGCATTTTCTAACTAGAATGCAGCATGAGTTTACCTCTTCAGGACATCCTCATTAATCATTCTTCCTCATCCAAGTACTATAAATAAAGTGGGGGTTGGCTAGGCAAATCTGGAATATTCTATTTACATTACAATAAGGCATACAGGAATGGTGCAAAGGCACATGGGTGCCATCAAGAATTACAGCTGAATGATTATTCTGATCCAGTATTTTCCTGTCTCTCTTGAGTTTGTCCTCCCGCAGAAGACCCCTCCTCCCCCCAGGGTAAGAGTCAGGTAGCTTCTGCCTTTCACTGGTCACCCAAGGGAAGCCTCTCTCCAGAGAACCAGTGACAACATTGCTAGATTTGTCAAAGAAAGCAGGGAAAGACTGGCCAAGGGAACCAGAAGGGGAGAACCAAATGAGGCAGGATTGGGAGGATATAAGGGACAACAGGAACGATGGGTTGTCCGGGGGAGATCAGAGGAGGCGACAGAGCAAGAGGCCAGAAAGGGAAAAGATGGTGGAAATGAGCAGGAAGGCATATTAAGGGAGAGTAGTAGGAAGATCAAAGGGTGGAAGCAGATTGTGGTGAGCAGGAAGGGTGGGGACATCTGAAAGAGGATTAGCAGGTAGCTGATGGAGATCGGTGGGACAGATCGGCAGAGAGGCGTGAAGCAGGGATAAAGAGTATAAAAGTAGGAAGAGGAACACAAAAGGGCGTGGAAGACTAGCAAGTACTCCAGAGTGATGGAGAGCACCATCGAGCCAGGGCCACAGATAGGCATCACCTATAGATTGCTACCACATGAAATCTAGGTAGAGAAGGCATTCGCCTTTAGGTCAACACCTATAGAAAGAAAGCTTTCAACCACTAGTACCAGTCCGGGATCAAGGGAAGTCTGCTTTAGGCTGGGATTGCCCATTCCTATGTTAGAGAGAGAAGGACTAAGCATGTTGGGAATAAAAATACTTTACTGTCACCTGGGAATTGATGTGTACTTGAGGCCATCTTTGAAAATGGACCATTAAACGTTTTGGCCGCCATTCTATCAGGGGTCCAAAATTCAATTAGCAAGTTACTGTCCAGCCATCAAAGAATTAAAATGAAGGATCTCGGTTTCATGCTATTTATTTTTTCTACATTTCCATCCGTATTTATCCATTGTTTTGTCATTTATATCTGTATTAATCCACATTTGGAATTTGTCTGTAAGCGTTGGGTAAAAGCCAGTTTTCCTCCCCACAGTTATTCAAGGTCAACACGTGTACCAACACGCAGATGTTAAAGCTTCATTTTCTATGTCCTCGTACTAATTCCGATTTATTTTCATAATAAAAACACATTTTTATGTTGTGCTTCATGCCAGATGCCTCCTACTAGTGCATAAATAGGCGGTTCAAAATCTCCAGTGTTGCCACTGAGATTATGTTATTTAGCAGATAAACACAAAAAAAATGCACACAATGGGTACAAGCAGCTTGACTTGCAAATCAAATCTTTAATGCCATCAATAAATATATACAACATTAGAAACTGTGTCATAAGGGCACCAGCTTGTAATATTTTCACATAGCAAGTTGTTAGTTGTGAATTTATCATAATAAAGAAAACATTTTGAGTGCTAACAAGCAAGAGTCGTGCAGTTTGAAGTATTTATGGGTGAACTTTCCAAAGCATAGATTTCATATTAGGGTACAGATTATGCAGGCAGTGTGTATGCCGGTATGGAGATGCAATTACGAATGTGCTGTGTCTTCGGTTCTGCCATGGCCACTGGCAGCACAACAGAAAGGCAATAATGAATCACAGAAGTGCCAAGATAGTATCTACCAGGCCAGCAATCTACCTTCAAAAGGAACACCACAGCTTTTTTGCATTTACCATGCTTCCCAGTCTGTGCTGACTTAGCCAAGAATCCATTACAGAAAGCATGGGAATACATGCTTTTCCATTTTTATGTAGCATTAGCACATAAATACTGAAAGGAAACTAATTGATCTTGTTCTGTATGTATGTTTAAATATCCATAAAAACTGCAAACCGGAAGCCTTAATTAGAATTTGATAAACATTACATACCTGTAATAGTCTTACGGATGCTTGTATCAACATGTTATTCATGGGCCGACATCTAGTGGTTGGTGCAGATTATTAAAGGACTTTTTTCAAAATTAAAAAAAGGGACGTTGATAGGGGGGCGTTTGTAATACTATCCGTACTAAGACATGTACCCACGGTCCTTCGCATGTAAAGGTCCTCAGATGGTTTCATGTCTGACTTGAGGTTGCACTAAGTGTGTAGTAAAAGGATAAACAAGTTTGAAGAGGTACATGTTGTCCATATACCTTCTACTCCCAAGAAGGGAGGATGGGTGGGCGCATGTGAATCTATGCAGATACAATCATCAGAAAGACAATTACAGATATGTATGTTTGTTTTCTGATACTTGATCTGCTTAGCATCACATGCCTCGCATAGACTAGCGAGCAGCACCAGGAGATGGGTTGTTGGATGGAACAGAGGCAAACAAACATCTTAAGACTGCCTGTCCCACCGAGAGTGGCTCCTTGCTTGTGTGCGTTTCCACAATGCAGGGTTCGAAATTGAGGGGAGCTTGGAGCTATTTCACTCCTGCTTATAGCCTAGAAGAGCCTGGTTAGCTTGACACCAAAAGCTTATGAGGAGCAACTTTTGGCTCCCCAGGCCATCTGCCCCACACAAACACACATCTGAATTTAACTGAGCATTTGGGACACTCCAAGAACAAACATTAGGACATATATATGGAGCATTTAAAACCTAATGAGTCATAAATGATGGAAACAATATCTTCTGTGGAAGTTAAATTTGCAGAAAGCTATGCGCTAGCTCCTCGTCCCAGAGTGGTAGCTCTTGGTCACTGGTTAATGCTGGATACCCAGCAGCTGCTTTTAGCTCCTGCTTATCCAATCTTAATTTTGAGCTCTGCCAAAGTTATGTAGCCTGAATTATGTGGCTACTCTATAGATTGCCTCCAAAGGAAAATTTGCAATAAAGGCAAATGTGGCCCCTGTACTACGTGTAGTGTGCTCTAGGTGCAAATGGTAGGTTCCTTATTGGATAACCTGTAACAACACTGTATGCATTATACTATCCATTTAGAAATGGCTGCCTTTGAGACAGGGTTCCCTTCTCTACCAGAAGCTAGGCAAACAAAGAACTGGCCCGTTTTCCCAAATTGCTTTGTTTTGTTGAGGTAGTACATGACCGCACTCCTAACATCTAGTGTATGGAGGGTTCTCTCTCCAGAGTTTGGCGGGTCTTAAATGAATGCAGGCAGTTCAATAGACTGGTTGACATGGAATTTGGAACCGTTTGGTGCACAACAAGGGTGCGTTATTAAGACCACCTTGTTTTTATGTATTGCGACAAAGGGTTCTGTAATGGAGAATGCCCCACTTACCCTTTTTATGGAAGTGACCGGTATAAATGACCCCTCTTTCTGATGGATATCCCTCATCTTTGCATGGCATAAAATAAGTGGCATTACATTTAATTATTTATGTAGCAGCAACTGCGACATGATTCCTAGAGAGTGATGTCAGCTTAACTGGTAAAGATTATGGCATAGGAGACTAAACACCCGAGCACTTGCACCAAATATGTCAAAGTCAAAATGGCAGCAGGTAACTGTATGGTGCGGGTATTTTGCACAATACTCCACAGGAATAGAAAAACATATGCATGGATACAATTACACTGCGCACGATGTCTACATATTTAATGCACGATTGCATGTAATTTATTCAACTGAGAGGCAACCTAACATGTGTTTCGAGACGTGCTCTTCTTCGGATCCTTAAAATCAGTTGTGGTCAAATATTCTAACACCTAGCCTTTCGGCTATCTACCGCATTACCATGTAAACGCGGAAGAGGGCCGAAAGGCTGGGAATTAGATTAGTTGGCCGCAACTGCAAAGAATGCATAGAACCAACAAACTTTAACATACAGGCAAAACGCCAATTGATAATCCATGGAATAGACGAGCCTCAGAAGAAGAGCCCTGCGCGAAACACGTGTTAGGCTTAGGCTGACTCTCAGTTGAATAATTTACATGCAATCGCACATGTATTTTAAAAAAAATATTTGTTTTTGGTAGACAAGTACCTTTACAAATGCCACAAGACAAAAATCACAGCGAGTTACATTGCATGCCACAATGATTACAGACATTGTGGTAACACAAACAGGAAACTTGTAACAGCCAATCTAAAAAAAATCTAAAAATACAAACAAAAGTGAAAACCTTACTAAAACTGGTTAAAAATAACCACTACATTAAAAGTTACGAAACCACACATAGACTAGGAAGAAACACATATGAAGAAGAATATACAACATACAAAGGCAGCTTAATTATAACTTGTTGACAATCTCTTAACCTTGTGCTAAGAGTTGGAAACATTACAACAGTTCTATAACTATAATGTGTCAACACAATTCAAACATGACATCATACTCAAATTATAACTAAAAGTAGACGAATTTGAGTTCAATTAACTTTGGGACTAACACACCATAGATTACTGCCCTTTGGTGTCTACAAAGTAAGGCGTTTCAGGTGGTATTGTATTATTTTTCCTTAAATTGACCTTCTATAGAAGTCACCACTCGAACTGTGGCAAATATAATGGCGTGACTGTGTCCAGACATGCATCTCATCCAAGTGAGATTACAAGAGTTTATTGAGATGTCCTTAATGTAAGGACCTAAGAAGAGCATTCTCTGCTGTTCAAAATATGGACAGAACAAAAAAAGATGTTTCAAGTGCGCCCTGGCCAATACAGAAGTGACAAACACCTTCTGGTTTGACATCAAGTTTCATATTCCAATTTTAGTCCCAACACCCATCAATCACGCATTAAATACATAGACATTGTGCGCAGTGTGATTGTATCCATGTATATGTTAATGCCAGCTTAAGTGGACCTCGGGGCTGGGTTGTTCACTGCATGGGAGCGTGCACAACAGGCAGTTGTTCCCAGGCTGGTCCGACACAATTTATTAATTCATGTACCCAGCGTCTAGGTGCTGTGCGCCCATGCCACCACCACTGGAGCACATGCTCAGAGGTCAGGTGCTGTAGCCATTATCTGCTAAGGCACCTGCGCCGACTGCTAAGCGAGGGGCACTTGCGTGGTCAGCAATTCAATGCAGGCCCGAGGTAGGCACTGGATTCACCACAAATATTTCGTTAAACAGGAGTTCATTAAACTACTGCTGTGAATCGTCACAGTGAATGTGGTTGAATTATCATAGGCCTTAAAAGCTTGGGCTGGGATGCAAGGGCAGAAAATGCCGCCTGGGGCTTTGAGTTTTATGACACCAATGCTCTGGACGAGGAGCAGTTCAACACTCCATTATTTCATCCTGACTGCTAGAAGTGCAACCAGCACCCATTTCAGGAACAAAGCCTAACTAGAGGTACTGCAAGGCGGGAACCAGAAACTGATCAGCACAATTGCTCTTGGCTCAATCTCGTCATTCTCTGCTTTTCCCTTTGCTATTGAACGTTACTGCTCCGTTCCTAGAATTGCAGCCTCCCCTATCCTACTATCCTTTCACTATGCCCAGTCAGGAATTGTTCCCGAGTTGTTCTCCTCCCAATTCAGTCGTGCCAGATTCTGACCACCTCTCCCTGTAACCACCGTTTCATCCTCCTACCCCCTAAACGATCTCTGCCTTTACCTCTCTTCCTTCAGCATTCTCCACCTTTGGTTACCTCTCTCTAATTATCCCGCCTATTTCTGCGTCACAATCCTCTATTTTGCACCCCTCTCCCTATTTTATACTTCTCCGCACCGAAGTAGGGCCAGCTTTCTTCTTGCCTCGTTCATCCCGTTTCTTGCAAGCCTCTCTCCCCCCATCCGTGAGCAATACGGTACTAATGTGCACATGGATACCTTTAGGAATGCCATACAATTATCACTCAAGTTACATTCGGAATTATTTCAGACTCAAAATCAAAACATCGGACTGGGAAAAAAAAAAGGATTTATTCACCACTACCGACCCATCTAACATGAAATGAAAACATTGCAACTCAAAATCAAGAGACAGTAGAGGCAACAGGGAAGAAAGGGTGAATTGGCATCACTAGGATCGGGACTTCCGTTTTATACTCAGGATGTATGCTATAAACAGGTCTGTCAGCAAAGCAGGTGACAGGAACACCAACAAAGTCCTTTCCCCTCGCCAAACATGTTCTCTGGAGCACTCACCAGGGAGGAGCTGGGTCTGAACTGCTTTTGACCATTCATTTCACCCTTAGCTTCATTGCTACTATGGTTCTCCAGCCCCTCTCTGTCCGCCTCACCCCCCCATCCATTAACTTATTGGTGCATGAACAAAGCATGTGACCGTAAGGACTATTTCAGTGCACCTCACAGGGCAACCCCCAACTGTCTTCAGCAACCTTCAGGTAAGAGACAATGACATTTGTTTACGTTATGCAATGTTACTTACATAGCTGAGGTTAGAGGTTTAGAAGTTCGATGTGTGTGAAAAGTATACCCATTGTATTGCAGTTAAGTGCATATCTAGAGGATAGCCACTGCCCTGAACGTAGGCACCCACCTAGCCCATAGCCACTGATTTAATTCAGTGCATATTTCAAGCATAACCACTATTCTTTCTGCACTCTAAAGCTAGCCAATGTATTACACTCATGAATTGGGAGATTTGCCAATGCATAATTTAGACGGTAGCCAATGCATCGTACCCAGAAGAATTTAAGGGCAGCCAGCGTACTGCGCTTGTAAGAACCTGGACGATAGTCAATGTACCACTTAGAAGAACTTTGATGGTAGCCAAAGTACTAACCCACCCCTACTCCTCTCCTACATACCTCCCATGTACCACACATGTCCTCTGGGCCAGCCATACCACAAGAAAAACACAACAAAACCTCAGACCGGGACGTACCCATCCAGATACAACAAGCCAGAGCACACAATCAAAGTCACTTAGAAAGCTGACACGCACAGACACCAGTTTTTCCTGGCTCTTCAAACATCAACAGAAGATCGCAACCGCTATCATATCTCCCCTTCCTTATAGAGCCACGCAAGCGCCTGGAGACTATGCAAATGGTAGCAGTGTACAGTATTATTCAACATAACAAATGCTTTGAGGCTACAAAGCATGAAGCCAACATTAGAAGATGTTGCAGCATGACCATATCCAACAGGAGACCATGGCGACCACGAATACAGGTGACTATGAAGTGGACAATTAACACTGTTTGGGAAATGTGGGTGTACGTACTATTCAATTTTACTTGGCACCTCAGTTCTTGCCAAACACATACAAAACAAATCAGACCCGCAAAAGGGTGGTGCAACATTTCAAGTTATTGTCTCAGATCTGCCACACACCCAACTCCCGAGGCACATTGTAGCTATACTAATTTGAGAGCTCCTCTATTGATGGGTACATATTTTAAAACGTGCCCTTTGCTTAACTCGCACATCCCATTATCTTAATTTAATCAGTCCAAGACACACTACAGTACACAGCAAAAGGTCAGCTCCAACCTCACAGATCCCTAGCTGCTACTACCACTAGAAACTATGGCCTCAAACCATTAACTCACGCGCTCCCAGAACTCTCGGCGGGACGCACGTATAGTGCTCTCAACGGGCCAACAATCCCTTGTCGGCCAACCCATAGTTACGCCAACGGCCTGCTCACATCAATCCCCCCTGCCGTTCGCCGACACGATTTCGCAGCCAAAACTACGTCCCGCGAATCAACCCCCCGTAACTGCTCTTGCACTCCGATTATAGTCCGGTTCCCCGCAAGATAACCGAGCCTTTAATTAATAAATACGGCTTACCTGTCTTGGTTCTCACACAGCATCTTGCCCAGCCGAAAAGGGACGGAGATGGGACGGCGGGGGGAGTTAAATAGGCAAATACGAGACCCAAGTTGGGTATTGCCCCGCGAGGATCACGTTTGGTCGAAAACGGGAAGCACAGTTAAACTCTGGGACCAACCAATGCCGAGGTGAGTAGTACGCTCACCGATCTCTCAAAAAAGGCCCACTGCAAGCCGCAACGGGTCGTACCTATTAATGTTGCTATGGGGAAATAGGTTACAGTCAGTCGGGGGTATCCCTACGTTTGTTTCTCTAGGTGGGTCTCTCCCCTCTAAGGCCCACGCACACTAAGCCGCCATCTTACAGAGGGCGCAGGCTACCCAGAAGTCAACGAGGAAACAACAGCAAATGGAGTCCACTCACTAGTGAGAAGAGACGGCCCGCCAGGAGGCCCCGCCCACTGCTACAACTAGCCAGAGGCTCGACTACTGCAGAACACGAATAACCACGCCCCCCAACGTATACATTCTCTTGGCAAGACGAAATCGCGATGGATTAGCCACGCCCCCAGCAACGGGTCAAGAAAATTGTCGCAAACCGTTCAACCAACCACGCCCTCTAAAGGAAGCCACTGCACAGCAAATGGCACAAACGAGAAGGTTTGGTTACGCCCACGTATTAAGCCTCGCCCATTTTTTTTTTTTTTTTTTTTTTTTTTTATTACTTGTGTATAATCAAAGAAAAACATGATTTTTACAAGAGGTATCAGTTCTTAGTTCCATAAATTTCGAGAATCTACACAGGTGCAAAAGCCGGGAGTCAGGCAAGGTTTTGGGGAGTTGATGTGAAAACAAATCAAGTCAGGGCGGAATTTTTACTGATTAAAAGGAGAGAGATTCCGCCGGAGCCTGGTTCGCCTGTTGGAACCTCGTGTCGTGCACCTATGTTATCAAGTTGATGTCCAGCAACGAGCGCTTCCGGTAAAGAGGTCTTGCTTTGGTTCGCAATTTTGAGGAAAGCCGCCTGCATTATTTTTGCCGTGGCCGTTGCCCAGCGGGGTTTTTCACCAGAAATCAAACGGCACCACCATGTGTTTTCTTCAATCAAGATTGAGTCGTGCCATAATGGAAGAAGGTAGGCCATCCGTTCTCGGTTCAGCGAGGGGCAGTTTAGCAAAAGATGGCGTATTGACTCCGTGGAGTCAGAATCGTTACATAGTCTGCAGGTGGTTGTAGCAGTTAAAGATCTTATCCCCAAGATTTCTCTTGTATGAAGCAGGTTGAGACGTGCTCGCAGAAATATTCCTCTCAGATTTTTATCTGGGAATTTTGTACAGTATCCTAGGGGCGACTTCAACTTATTGAATGTTGGCGGGAGATGTCTCAAGCATTTCACAGCTACTGCTTTATCAATGGTGGAGATCCAGTCTTGGTTCTTTACTTTTTCGTTTACCCTTTGGGGGTTCGAAATTAGGTCAAGTTTGGAACATGACACTTCTTCCAGTATGTGTTCTTGTTTGCGGACCCAACGCAGGGCGGCTTTCGAGGACGTGGAGGACAGCTCTTGGCCAATAAAGTTACAGATTGGAAGGCCATCTTTCATTAAGGTCTTTCTAAACAGGGCAAGCGAAGCCACCCTGACAGCCGCACTTAATGAGAGCAGGCCCAGCTCTCTTCTAACTGCTTCGATGGGAATTGCATTTGGTAGGCCCAAAAGTGATTTCCATATGTGTCCCTCTAGCCTACGCCATAGTTGGTGTGGGATTGTGAACATTGCGTCCATGCCATACGTTAACGCTGGCACTATTTTCCCTTTGTAGAAGGTAATGGCCGGCAATAGTGAATATTTGCCAAATTTTCTGTCGATCGCTTTGAGTTGAGAGGTCAGAAGCTTAGTTTTTGTCCAGAGGTGAGCTTGCATTTTCTGTTCCTTGCTTGAACCGTCGATGATCACCCCCAGATATTTGAAGTGGGAAACCACCTCAATTCTGATGTTATTTACAGACCACGATGTAAGATTTTTGTGAGGACGAGTGGCTTTTGAAAGGATCATGATTTTGGTTTTGGCCTGGTTTATTAGTAGGTTGTTAGCTGACATATAGGCTGCAAGGTTATCAAGCTGTCTTTGCAGGCCAATTGGCGTTTGGTCGAACAGAATCATATCATCTGCATAGAGGAGTCGAGACAGGACCGTGTTTCCAAGCTTTGGAGGAAAGGAACGAACGAGTCGTTCAGAGTCTTTATAGTCCCCAAGAAATGCAACAAAGAGGGCTGGGGCCAGTGGGCAGCCTTGCTTGACCCCTCTGTTTGCACTAATTTCCCTGGAGAGAGTGCCTTGTCTGTTCAGCCTGACCTTGAGAGTGGTATTGGTATGCAAGGCCATTAGTGGGTTTAGGACCGATTCTGGGCAGTTCCAATTTTTTAACTTGTCCCATAGTTTCCTTCTATCGACTTTGTCAAAAGCCTGTGAAAGGTCAATAAAAGCAGCATAAACAGGCTGCGAAGTTTCTTTCGTTTTCGCTTTCAACAGGGATAGTATAAATATGTTCAGTGTCGTGCTCCCGTTCTTTTTAAAACCCGTTTGAAGAGGGTCACTACAGGGGGCTGTTTTGACCCATTGTTGAAAGTGACCTAGAAGGAGAGAAGCAAAGATCTTGCCCATAATGTCCAGCAAAGCAATCGGGCGATAATTACCCGGGGCGTCTCTGGTTCCCTGTTTGTAGATGGGAATAATGATCGATGTACACCACGAGAGGGGGATCTTTCTCGTCAATCTGCAGTGGTTAAACAAGTTGGAAATGAAGATGGACCATTCCTGATGATGTTTTTTTAGGTCTATGTTAGACAGCCCGTCCGGACCTGGCGCTCTGGACGGTTTTAGCCTTTTGATTGCGAGAGATATGTCTAGGACGGCTGAGAGATCCACCCATGGGGAGTCCGACACGGTGAAACACTGGGTTTTTGCTGTTGAAGGGCTCGCAAAAAGGTCAGTAAAGAAGGTAACCCACGCTTGCTCCGGAACAGCATTAATCATATTTGAAGAGGTTGTTGCTTGCGTGTGGTTTATTAGAGACCAAAAATCTGCTGTCTTTTTAGTTGTAAGGACTCGGAGCATAAGTTCAGCGTCCCGCTGGTAGATGTCTGCCCGTCTGGCTCTTAACCATGCTTTATATGTTCGGAATTCGTTGGCCCACTTGTTCCATGCTTCGACAGTTTTGACAGCTTTAACTTGTCTTTTTAGCTTTCTCAATGCCGTTTTTTTGAGTGCTATTTGTTTGTCGAAGTGGTGAGTATGGTTCTTTTGGGTTTTTGGACCCAACGCCGAGAGGTGTTTATAAGATAGAAGAAGTGGGAGGTAGTTTGGTCTACCAGGAAGCTCCCACGGTAACTCAGCGGCTTGGTTAGTCGCGTACTGAGAGGTGATTTCCCTTATATTTGTGGCAGACAGACGCAGACGCGTTTGTTGTGGGTTGAGCTCCACCTCGGGGAGATAGTTGCCGTTCGAGAGCGCTGTAGAGGCCCAAGAAAGGGACAAAAGGTTGTGGTCACTTAACGTTGTTTCCACCACTTGAAAGTCTTGGACTTCTGTGCACAGGGCTGCAGAGGCAAAGATGTAGTCCAAAGTGGCCGCCCATTGGCCCCTTTTCCATGTTGGTGGGAGAGGCTGACCCTCTCTGATCTTGGCGACGTTGTATAAGTTCCTAGAGGACATGAGTGTCAGCCATAGTTCACCTCTTCTTTCGGCCTGCGTGGGATCCGTGTCCTTCGAAGAGATCTCCTTCGGCTGATCGCATTTTGCGTTGAGGTCACCACAAATGATGATCCATGGCGTCTCCCATTCAATACAGATGTCATCGATTGTTTCCTCCATAGTTTGACAAAAGAGAGATGAAGAAGTTCTCTGTGGGTTCCAGTAGGTGGTAATCAACGCAAGGGGGGGCGACAAAGTTGGTTTAGAGGATGGTTTGGAAGAGTCCAGCGGGCTGTTCCATGCCAACAAGACCGCCAGAACCCCGTAGGAGTTAGCAGTAGTTTTGAGAATTTTTAAGTTTTGGTCCGATCTCACCGCTATTAAGAGACCTCCTGAGGGACGGCCCAGAAGACCTTTTACCGCGGGTGATGTCACGATTTCGTAGCCATCCATCACGGGTTTGTCTAGCAGCCATGTTTCTTGGAGGCAAAGGATATCAAACTGTTGTAAGTCAATATTGCTTTGAGTCGATAAGTGAGCGTGTCCCCTTGTGTTCCAGGAGGCCAGCGTTAAAGGTTTTGAATGTAGGGGAGCGTCGGCTTCCTCTAGTGATTGCTATTTTGCCTTGTTTGGAGCTAGGACTTCTTTGATCCAATGCCATGGTCCTGTTGGCTTTACAATGGCTTTGTCTGGTGATAGGACAGAAGTTGAATGTCGGTGTTGAGACCTGTTGGCACGGCTGACACTTTGAGGTGAATGGTGTCTCCGGGCGTATGGTGATCTGCCCGTGCGCTGTCTGTCTTTCTGGTACTGAGACAAGGATCGGGTGGATGTGGCCTGCCTGTGTTCGTTATGGCCAAGGGACCTTTGGGGTGATGCATCTGCCCAGGCCACTTTCAATGAAGTTCTGTGTTGGGAGGAGTAATCCCTGGAAGGGTCTGCCCGATGTTCATGGACCTGGCCAGAAGTTGAGTTTTTTCTTGATGAAGCATTGAAATGAGACCTTAGCTTGTCTCTGCGCTCATGAAGGCGTCTAGCTGGGCTCTGGTCATTGATAGTTTTCTTCTTTGAGTGTGTCCCATAAGGGGTTGGTTTGTCGACATAGGTTTTTATTTCTGAGAGGAGGAACCCCATTGCCTTTAAGTCTTCACCCGCTTGTTTACAAATGTCTTGTATTGCCGAGGTATAGATGTAAAGATACGCCTTGGCCTTATTGTCTCTGTGGTATGGTTCGACCCGCTGGAGGTGGTCCGAATTCAAGTGTTTTAAGGCGGATACTGACGATGATATTTTTAACACAGTTCTTCTATTGAGAATTATGTGTTTGTCTTTGCTTGAGATCTGCTCAATTTTGAATAGGGTTATGGTGCTGGTCGTCTTAGCCTTGGCCATGTTCGATTCCGTTGGTTTGAGGGAAATAGATAACTTTGACGGGCTTATTTTGTCTACCACGCTGTTTTGAACATGGTTAGTGTTCAATTTGGTCAGAGCGGTTGCAGCAGGTGTGGGCAGATGGCGAGACTCGAGGTTCCTCCCGGTCGGCTCT
This sequence comes from Ambystoma mexicanum, assembly GCF_040938575.1. Lineage (NCBI taxonomy): Eukaryota > Metazoa > Chordata > Amphibia > Caudata > Ambystomatidae > Ambystoma > Ambystoma mexicanum. The sequence goes on from NC_090938.1 coordinate 375,523,297, forward strand.
CCTGCTGCGGTGGATTGAACGACAGCGAGGACCTGTGCGGTGGGCGACCGGGGAGAGGTTTGTCCAGCGTCTTGAATGGATGAGAGCACCATAGGCAAATCGTCCACTTCTTGAACTGGGGTTGGAGATAGAAGGCTCAAATCAGAGGAGTCTTCAGGGATTTTCGGAGACTGAGCCAGGGCAGTTATAGTTTGAGACCGTGGCCTGGTCGAAGCCAAAGTATCCTTTGAGATAGAGTGGCTAGAGCTTGTTAAGCCGCCTTCTGACAGGTGGTTGCCGAGATGGGTCGGGGGAGAAGAGTGGCGATCGCTTGGCGCTAGTTTTAATGTCTTTTTCCCTGGGAGTCTCCGTTGGGTCCGATCCGGGTTTTGGGCAGGTGCGGGGTGAGAGCTGGAAGTGGATGTTGAGGCCACTGACGTGAACTTTGGTTTGCTCGAAAATATTGGAGCAAAGTCAATGCAGGGGTTAGTTAGGGGCGTCTGAGTAGAACTATCAGCCCACAGCTTTTGGGGAGAGATCATCACCCTTGTCGCTGGTGAATGTGGTTGCAACGGACCCAACGGTTTTGGATCTTTTGAAGAATGGAATATGTCGTGTTTCAAATCGATAGCAGTGATGTAGCCTTCGAGAAAGGTGAGTTTAGACTGAATAGAAGCTAAGATGGCCGTGTTGTCTCTCGATGCATCTCCTAATGATTCATACAGTTTGCAAAAAGGGGCCATTGCGATGGTTATTGCCGACATGATTGTCGTTAAATCTTTTCTATTGCCCGATGTGTCTTTTTGAGGTGTGGAGGCAGGGTCCAAGACTGGTCTTTTATTTCTTGGAAAGTCTCTGGGTCCTAAAGATGCCAGGTTCGCCAGGGAGTGCCTACGCCTTACTGATCTTCCTTCGAGTTCGACATCACTTGAGTATCTCTCTGTAACGGAGCTTTGATGTTGGTCGCTATCGTCTTGTATAATAATGCTGGGTGGGGGATCTGCCAGCAACGCCAGGGGAGGGAAAGTTAGTGGGTGTGGCTTAGTCTCCGATTGCGCAGACTTTGCTTTGTGAGAGGAGTCGGACTTGGGCTGTAGTAGATCTAGAATGCCCAAGAGACCCTGGTTTGCCGGACAGTCTTTAAGTGTTGGGTGAAGAAGTGAGCTGGGTTCCAAGTTTCTAGAGAGGAACTTCTCAGTTTGGGTGTCTGGAGCAGTGATAGGTGGAGCAGAGGGAATCCGCTCGGGGGTCAGCGAAACTGATGTCGGGGGATCTTGTAGGTTGTTTTTGGAAGTTAAGGTTTGGCTCAGGTCTGTGGGGCAAATAGGTGACTGGGGGCAATCAGTAGCCACAGTTTTTCTGGTTTTTAGGGCAGGTGCAGCTTCGTCAAAAGCTTCTAGAATTTCCGCGTCTGACAGCTCAGAGTCGGTGGATAGTTTTCTTTTCCCTTGGAGCTTGAAGAAATTTAACAAAGCAGATGACAAAAGAGGTGTAGGTAGAGAAAGTTTGGGTTCACCTCTCTTTTTCCGGGGCTGGGGTCGGGCCTCACTTGTTGGATGCCTGGTAGTTTTTGTTGATACAGACATCAGGGCTTGGTGTTTTTTTGTTTTTTTTATTGGTGCCACCAGTTTATTGACCAATTGTGTCACTGGCGCAGGGTTCGTTCTTGTGTTGACTTGATTTTTATAGAGTGGTCTTTTTTTAGGTTGGGGGAGCAGTTTTTTATGTGAAGCAGCATTCGAGGAGATGGAGTCCTCGTCTGAGTCTGAATCAGTTATTGGATCTGAGAGAGAGTTCGATAATGAGTCTTTAGATTTCTTTTGAAGCTGGAGTTGTGGATCTGGAGAAGGGATGAGAAAAGGAAACTCAGCCGTGAGTATATTGTCTTGTAAGGAGCTGAGCTCGATATCGGCAGCTTGTGTGGGATTGGCTGAGATCAGGGCCGGCGCCTTTCGAAGCGCCATTGGGGCCTGAGCAGAGGCTGGGTGCTTTTTTTCAGCCTTGTCCGATGAGTTCCTGGGATCGTCCGTGATTGTATGGATCATCGCCTCGATGGTTGTATTGGATGTGCATGGTTGAGGCTCGGAGCGAAGGTCGGGCACAGGTGGCGGCTTATGAGCCAGGGTCAGATTGATTGAGGTGTCTAATGGTGCCGCCATGTTGTTCAGCTCCGCCATGCCATCTGATACAGCGAGGTCCGGCCAGACTGCATCGAGTGAGCTAGCTAGCGCGGGCGCCCTCAGACCTACTGACAGGGGCCCTCCGGTCCCTGCACAGAACGAGTCACTCGCCGAGGCGGTACGAGGGCGGGTCGCGTCAGGAGCTAGAGTCGTGCAGCTGGCTGTTGCTGTAGCGTTAGTTGGTCCGCCTTTATGCACTGTAGGGTGCGTATGGATGATCCGGGCCTCGGGCCCAGGGGAGGCCGGTGGCTGTAACCCAGAAATTGTGGCAGCCCCATTAAATTGGTTCAACAGGGGGAAAGGGGAGCCTTCACGAGGAGTCAAGGCGGGAGACAGCAGCTCGTCGGTCATCGCCATGGACCTCGATTGCTGTGAATGAACCGAGGCGGCCGGCGGTGCGCATAAGTTCTTACGCACTTTGCTTCTAAGTCTGCGCTGGTCTGGGTCTTCCTCCATGGTAAGGAGGGGGGGGGGGGAATGGGAGATGGGAGATGGGGTAGGGGGGACGGATCACAGTGAGGGTAGGAGAGGGTGGGTGGGGAAGTGAAGTGAAGGAGAGAGGGAGAGAGAGAGGGAGAGAAGGAGAGAGAAGGAGAGAAGGATGGGAGTGTATGGTGCGTAGGAGGCAAAGGGGGAGAGAAGAAAGAGACGGTAGAAACGGTAGAAACGGTAGGAAGTAGGAGAAGTAGGAGAATAGGAGGAGGAGTAGGAGGAGTAGGAGATCGGAAAAGGGAAAAGGGAAAGGTGTAAGGACGGTCGTAGTTTATAGCCTTCGGGAACAGGTTAGTTGCAAGAGTTACCTTGAGGCGTCTGGACCGGCTGTGCTCCGGGGCCTCGCGGAGCCGGCGCGGACTGGAGCAGACTGGAACTCTGCCCGAACTCCGCGCGCGCTCCGCGCGCAGGGCAAGTTTTTGAAGGTGCTGCTGGGAAAAATCCTTAAAGACACAGCAGCGTCAGCAGGAAAGCAGTCGAAAAGCAGGTCCTCACTCGTTAGTGACTGGAGCAGACTGGAACTCTGCCCGAACTCCGCGCGCGCTCCGCGCGCAGGGCAAGTTTTTGAAGGTGCTGCTGGGAAAAATCCTTAAAGACACAGCAGCGTCAGCAGGAAAGCAGTCGAAAAGCAGGTCCTCACTCGTTAGTGACTGGAGCAGACTGGAACTCTGCCCGAACTCCGCGCGCGCTCCGCGCGCAGGGCAAGTTTTTGAAGGTGCTGCTGGGAAAAATCCTTAAAGACACAGCAGCGTCAGCAGGAAAGCAGTCGAAAAGCAGGTCCTCACTCGTTAGTGACTGGAGCAGACTGGAACTCTGCCCGAACTCCGCCTCGCCCATTTATGCAAATCATCAGCTCAGAACGAACCTTGGCTGTGGATACTCGTTTATGGAATAAATCGCGTCTGCTGGCAAAACCAACAATAAGGAACATAAACAAAAACAGGAATAAAGCAAACTGACAGTGCTATGCATAGCTCTCAACTCACCCGCTTTTCACACGCCAAAAGCATCCAGACACCCGCCCACCCGCCAGCTCATCTGTTTCACCCTCCTTGGAGCAACGGACTCATTTTTGCCGGGACACGCGTCTCTTCATGCGCGAATGGGGGCGTGAAAAGCAAGTGAAACGCTTTTCACGCCCCCATTTCCTCCCCCTTCCCCTCCCCGGCGCTAAAGGTCAGCGACATAGATAGAAGTAGGACTACTGTTTTATTTGTTTTTTACGGCAGTCCTACTTTTATGTTTGTGGCCTGTCTGCGTTTTCTTTTTTTTTTTTTTTAAATTTGGTTACCCTAGTTTTCCCCCGCCTTGGCCCTTGGTGTCAAAAAAGGTTGAGAGCTATGGCTAGGCTACCCACCACATCAGTCCCCCAGTTCTGTTATTTGCCCCTCTTGTGTTATTGTACATAGCTTCTCTGTTGGCTAGGCCACCCACCACATCAGTCCCCCAGTTCTGTTCTTTGCCCCTCTTGTGTTATTGTACATAGCTTCTCTGTTCTGCACGTGAGAAGACTAGGACTATAACCTACGACCAAGTAGTCATTACAAAACAATACGACTGACTTATTTCAGCAAATAATGTACAGACGCAGTGGACGAAAGGCTTAACACAGAAATAAAGGTGAGAAAATAACTACATTTAAAAAAAAAAACATTTCAAGCATTTATTATGTCTTCTCTATAACATCATGTCATCCTCGGTTGTGTGACCCTCCTATGTGTATTGCCATTTTAAGATGTGGGTCCCTCCCAATGTGTAATGCCCTTTTAAGAGTCATAGCCCAAGCTAATATAAGGAGCAACTGCAGGCACGTGTGAAGACCCTGTGAAACCAGCCCTACTGTGACAAGACCACACAGACCAAGAAGAATACAAACCCACGACTACACACTCAACCTGAGAAGATGGAGTAATGAGGCTTAAGCCTCGGTATCCAAAAATCACCGCTGATGGATAAAAATCTATCAGCAAGAAGAAGAACAAGCCGCCCCGTGCAACAGAAGGCTGCAGACTCCAACCATATGGAACACCTGTCATCTCTGTCTCTCATTCTAGGCCTGCAGGCCCACAGCGTGAGATCATGGCCCTGCAGATCCCTGCTGGTCTGGGCCCCAGGGTCCACCCAAGGCACCCACCAACCAGGGCACCTCTGAGGCCAGCCGCGTGACTGCCGCCAGCCCCACAATAATGGCGACGAGAAAGGAGGAAGAACCGATGCGATGTCCCTATCTCCGTAGTCCCTCATTTTTTTCAACAAAAAAAACTAAGGGGAGGGAGAAAGGAGGAGGCGGCATCCACCGTCCTGGAAGAGAGGGGTGGATGCTGCGCCCGGCACCCTGCCGGTGGATCCTCCCTGGCCGCGGCCCTCTGAGAAGAGGGTGCTCGTGCGGCCAGGGAGAGGTTCCGCCCGGAGCCCCCTGCGGCACCCGCTGCAAAAAGGAGAAAGCAATGGAGCGGCCGCAGCCGCGGATAAAGAAAGTGAATGTAACTGTGCGGCCTCTACAGCATGTCACAAGGTGGGTGAAACATCCCCAGCAAGAAGCAGAAGCCAGCCCGAAAAGAAGGGACGGTGAGTGCCTCCCCACACCCCGCAACCTCCCAGAAAGGAGCAGGTGGGGTGTCGAGATGTGTGAGGCGTCACACTCTGAAATGATACGCGGACACGGAGCCTTTCATGAACACGTCCTTTATTTCACACGATAACCCAGGAGTGAGTAGCCTCCTCGTCATATCCCGTCCCGCCCCTTCCGTCTGCCCCATGCATCTCGCCTCGTGACTAGGGAGTCACGTGACGACATTACACCCCCCCGATACTAAACATTAAGTTCGTTATCAGGGCATCTCTTCAATCAGGCGCGGTGGGCGTCTTCGAGTTCTCTGAGGTCTCCCGTTACTTCTTTCGCTCGATTCCTGAGGTAACCAACGGGGCTCATCAGTGTCGGAATCTTCTTGGTCTCCTTCGTAGGGCGCATCCTGCCCCAGAGTGTCCCTTGATATGTGATGTTCTACTAGGGGTATGATCCCTGGCATCTTCTTGAAGTGGGAGCTGTTTCTTGTCACTGTATGTGTCGTTCCTTCAGCTGTGATGAGAGAACCTTTCTTCTGTGTGATGGTGAGGGGTTCTTCATTGAACGATGCCATGTTTTTGCGATGTTGTGGCTGTCTCGCGACGACAATGTCTCCCGGCTCCAAGCTATTCTCCTCAGCTCTCCTTTTCTTGTCCGCTGCGGTTTTCATATTCATTTTCTGGGACGTGTCTTGTCGTCTCATTTCAGTGTCACCTTTGTACCGCTCTTCCTCCAGTTCTAGGTGGGGCAGTCTAGTTCGCACATTTCTACCAAACATGACTTCTGACGGTGATTTGCCAGTGGTACTGTGTGGGGTATTGCGGTAGTCTCTCATTAGTTTGCACAGTAACTTTTCCAATGGTTCTCCAGTCAGGCGAGCTATCTGTGTGGTGCGTTTGATACTTCCCATGAATCGTTCAACTGTGCCGTTCGCTTGAGGCCACAGCGGTGTGACTTTTCTGTGATGGAAACCCATGTATTCTGCGAAGGTTTTAAAATCTTGTCCGGTGAATGGGGGTCCATTATCTGATTTCACTACTTTTGGAATTCCGTATATAGCAAACATTCTGTCCAACGCAGGGATGGTGTGATATGCTGCTGTTGACGATACAATTTGTGCATCTGGGAATCTCGAATATTCATCGATGGCCACAAAGACATAATCGCCCCCTTCCAGAGGACCATAGTGATCGATGGCGATTTCTTCCCAAGTTCCGTTCGGCAAGTCAGTCATTGTGAGCGGTTCAGGTCTAGTTTGAGGGTTGATAACCACACATGTGGGACAGTTTTTGAGCAGTTCTTCCACTTGTGTGTCCATCTGGGGGAACCATACCCTTTGTCGCAACATCCTTTTTGTGGACATTATTCCTCGGTGTCCTTCATGTGCAAGGTCAAGCACCTTTTTCCTTAGTGACCGAGGAATCACTAGTTTTGTCCCTTTTATTAAGAGTCCCTCTGTTTCTGCAAGCTCTTCCTTCACTGTAAGCAGGCAGGTGATATCTTGTTTGGTTTCTTCTTCCGCTCCTTCTTTGAGTTGCTTTGCATGTTTCCAGTGCCCTTTCTCAAGGCATTTCATAATGATTTGCATTGCAGGGTCCGAGTTGGTCTCCCTAGCTATCTGTTCCATGTCCAAACCTTGTGGTGTACTTTCTTGGACCACATACATGATGTATTGATCTGCAATGGATGGGTCGGAGTTGCACTTTTGACTGGGATGGCGCGAAAGGAAATCGGCTGGATTTTGTTCTTTTCCTGGTCGATGAATAATGTTAAATTGATAGTCTTGTAGCCTTAAAGCCCATCGAGCTATTCTGGGAGGCATCTTGGCTTGAGCGTTTCCATAGATGAATAATAGTGCCTGGTGGTCTGTGACTATGGTGAAAGGTTTCCCATACAGGAAAAGATGAAAATGCTCGCATGCCCACACGACTGCTAGGCCTTCCCTCTCCGCTTGTGAATATGCTTGTTCAGTTTTTGAGAGGCTGCGACTGGCATAAGATACTATGTGTATAGACTGGCCATCTTTGTGATCAAGTTGAGTCAGAATGGCTCCCAGGCCAACTGGACTAGCATCCACTATTAGTTCTGTGTGCTTCTGTGGGTCAAAATATGCCATATTTTTGGCATCTGCGATGCGATCTTTGATAATTTGGAACGCTTGTTGACATTCATCCGTCCATCGGAAATCAGCGTTTAGTTTAGTGAGGGCTCTCAAGGGTGCACTGACGGATGCAAAATCCTTAATGTATCTCGTGCAATAACTTGCTAGACCCAAGAACGACCGCAGATCGGTGACGGAGGTTGGTGATGTCGTGCTTGTGAGTGCGCTGACTTTTTCGGGATCCGGTGTCATTCCATTTTTTGAGAAGATGTGGCCGAAAAATCGCAGGGTTGGTTTTCTAAATTCACATTTGTCCTTATTCAGGGTGAGGTGTGCTTCCTCCAGTGCCATGCACACGCGCATGAGGGTGTCGTCGTGCTGTTCTTGAGTTTGTCCAAATACTAATATGTCATCACTATAATTCAGACAATTTGGTACGTGCTTTATTATGTTATGAATTTCCGATTGAAATATTTCGGCCGCTGAAGAAACTCCAAAACTGAGCCGCTTGTATCTGTAGAGGCCCAAATGAGTAGCAAAAGTGGTTATGTATCTGGACCTCTTGTGAAGTTCTAATTGATGGTACCCCTTGTTGAGGTCCAGTTTTGAAAACACGGTGGCTCCATTGAGCAAATGCACCATGTCTGTTATTCTGGGAGATTGATGACGTTCTCTCAAGATTGCTTCATTAGGTCTTCGCATGTCCACACAAATGCGAATGTCAGCAGAGTCTTTTTTCGGGACTGGTACAATGGGGGATACCCAAGGAGTGGGGCCTTCAGCAGGTTCAATTATATCCGCTTCCAAGAGTTTCAATAATTCGGTTTCCACTTGTTTTTGTATATTGATGGGAATACCACGGTAGTGTTGTGCTACCGGAGGGATGTTGCTGTCTATATGTAGTTCAATTTGTCTGTCCTTCAACTTTCCAAGTCCTCTGAACAATGCAGGGAAAATCTTGTCAATGTTGGCAGTGGGATCCAGGTGCTTGTGCATCATGAGTCTGTATAGAACATGAATTAAACCCATGTCGACCGCAGATTTGTAGCTAAGAATGCATCCACTATCAGTGGCTGCTTCGAGGACATGCATGGGTATTTCCTTCACATGATCTTTGTATCAACATGAGGCCGTGAAAAAGCCTTTACAAGGTAGCGGCGTCTTGGAGCCATATGGAAAAATGAGTGCTCTAGCTGGTTGCAGGCGTGGTGCATTTGGCATGTTGTTGTACACTTCCTCACTCACCACATTTACAGTGGCTCCCGTGTCCACCAGAAATTCGGCAGCCACTTGGTTGACATTGATGATGAGAGTAGGGCTATTTTCTTTTGCCGTAGGGTTTCCAAGTGCATATAGGTAGCCTTTTATCCTTGGTTCTCCTTTGCGTGGATTTGATTCCTTCTTGGGTTTGTCCTCTGAGGAGGTGCTAGAGATGCTGTCAGAATGTGATTGTTCCACCAGACACCTGACATATCGCCGGGGACGTCTTCTCCGTCCGGAGGATGGAGGTTTGTTGTCACGCCACTCATGTGTGGGTTTTGATTGTCTTCTATCTGACGGTTCTTCTCGTTGTCGGCGGCGTGTTGCGTCATGCTGGTAGTGTGACTCACGATTGGGACTCATACGCCTAAATTCTCTTTCTGGTGAGGAACGTCTAATTCTTCCACTTCCTCGCATTTTGCTGCGATAGATGAAACACACAGCTTTGTAATGATTTTCCCCTCCGCAGGCCGAACAAATTTGACCCATTGCAGGGCAGATGCCTTCATGAGGATATTCATGTCCACAGCGATAACAAAATGGGTCTGTGTTTCCTTTGGTGGTGCTCTCAAGTTTGTGTAGACTTTCATGCTTCCCGTGAATGATGGTGATGCCTTCAAGACTTTCCACCTGTGCTGTTAGTGCTGCCTCGGAACGAGCTAGGCGTAAAATCTCTTCCAGATTTCGAGCTTTTTGTAGAAGCTTTTTCCTGAAATCACTGCTTTCACATCCTACAATTATCTGTGAGCGAAGGGCTTCTTCATTCGAGTAGTTGTTAAAATCGCAATGTTTCATCTTTATTCTTAATCTCATCACAAATGCATCCATTGTTTCACCTTTTAGTTGTTTAGTGGTGTGAAAGATATGACGCTCGTAGTCCACATTGGTGTGTGGCGTGAAGTAATTGGTTAGGGTTGTCTTCAATTTGGTGTAGGTGTCTATGTCATCTTCAGGAATTTCATCTAGAATGTCTCTCACATTTGAGCCTATGGCATGGGTGAGCAAACTGTGCTTCCTTTCATCCTCCAAAGGCCCTACCGCCTTGAGACACACTTCAAAATCCCTCACCCACTTCTTCCACCTTGGTCCCAGTGTGCTGGTGTCGCTCAGGTCAAAATTGGGGGGTAACTGTGTTATTAGGCTGTCCGTCATGCTTGTGCGTGTTGTTTTGGCGGGAGTTACTTGTACCGTTAGTGATTCCTCAGACGAGTCATCAAGCATGACAGGCAATGTGTAACTGCGCACTCGCTGAGTATTGTGGGCGACAAAGACTACGTTTCACTTGATCTGAAGATGGTGAATATTCTGTGTGACGTGAGGCGTTTGTACAGAACCGACGTGCTACACTTGCGTGTGCTTGATTCGCTCGTACCTGTGTAAGCGTGGGGAGCCGCCGCGCTCCACCCACTGATGTCACTGCTTTTGGCGGGAAAATGCTGTGAGGAGCCGACCTGCTCCACTCACACGCTTCAGCGCGAGGAGCCGATGCTCTCTGTCACTGCTTTTGGCGGGAAAACGCTGTGAGGAGCCGACCTGCTCCACTCACACGCTTCAGCGCGAGGAGCCGATTCGCTCCACTCAGGGGGCAAAAACCCTTCCACGTAAGGGAGGCGTTGCGAGGAGCCGATGCGCTCCACCCGCAAAATTTCTTCACTTTGTTGGTGAGGGAAACGCTGTGAGGAGCCGATACGCTCCACTCACGCGTTTCTGTGTGAGGAGCCGACACGCTTCACTCACGGATGAACTCTGTCACGGTCGCAAGGAGCCGATGCGCTCCACTTGCGTACTTCACGTGACCGTTGCAGGGGGCCGCCGCGCTCTACCTGCAGGCCAAAACTGTCACCGATGACAGGAGTTTGCGAGACCTCTCTCGGACTCCTGGGGAGAGTCTCAGCTGGCGGGGAGTGTGTTCACTCCCACCCGCCGTACATCTTACTCTGCCGTGTTTGTGCTGCGTGAGTTCCCTCGTCGCCAGTGTCGAGATGTGTGAGGCGTCACACTCTGAAATGATACGCGGACACGGAGCCTTTCATGAACACGTCCTTTATTTCACACGATAACCCAGGAGTGAGTAGCCTCCTCGTCATATCCCGTCCCGCCCCTTCCGTCTGCCCCATGCATCTCGCCTCGTGACTAGGGAGTCACGTGACAACCATCCACATGTCTGGACCGCCCGGCGGTGAAAATAGAGTGTGCTCCACGTCAGAGCATAAACGAGGGAGGTGAGAGTATAGCCCGCCCCCACCTCTGTCAGCAGCTATGAGGCTGCGGCCAGAGCTAATCCGGGTGCAGCAGATAGTGATGTGCTGATACGCTCTGTGTCGCAGCATGGTACAAAAGATCCCGGGCCACCTGGCGGTGAGCATGATGGTGTGCTCTGGCTCAGAGCAAAGCAAAGTAAAATCAACCTGGGCCCCCCGGCAGTGAATTTATTTACAGCTCTGTGTCAGAGCTAAGAAAGAGGAGAATGCCTGCGCCCATCAGCAGTATTGAGCAGTGCCTGCTAGCACTGTTCTGTGCCAGTAGCCACCGTGCGTGAACGCGAGCCGCAGTGCAGTGAGCCATGGACAGCTCCAACATTGGAGCTGTATCGCAGCAGCTGCTCCATGTCGGCGAGGAGGACCTAGCTGCAGAATAATGATCCCGGGATACCCTGCGATGAAAGCAGTCACATGCTGCGTTTTGGAGCTGAAAGAAAGATATCCCGGGCCAGGAGGCAGTGAACTGTTGATGTGCTCCACGTCGGAGCGTACATATCAAACTGTATATGGCTCTCTGCTGATCTCGGGCCTGGCGGTGATATAGAGCACAACATGGTGCACAAAGCTGCACAACACACCAGTGACAACAGCTCCATGCATGCAAGGGGGAACAAGAAGAAGTGGCTCCAGCGCCCTGTCACTGGTGTGCGCCCTCTGCTACTGGCAGCATTCTGCCCACACTCCTCCTTGCCTGTAAGTGGCCATAACGTCCTGCCACTTGCGTCGACCTGCCTGCACAGTGAGAACACCCTGCCACTAGTGTCGCCCTGCCTGCACAGCAAGTGACTCTAACACCCTGCCACCAGCAACACCCCGCCCCCAGTGACACTCTGCCACAGTGGGTGCAGGAAAAGGAAAGAAAGAGCAGCGCTCCTGCCTAAGAGCAGTGTAAGAAGTAGCCTAGATACCCTGTCATTTGTGTCCGGCCAACCAACGTCATGCGGTCCTGACACCCGCCACCAAAAAGAAGTGCAATGGGCAAGTGAGGGCTGCAGCTCTTCACAAGTGCTTGTGCGCCCTCCTGTGCCACTGCAGTAAAGTGACACTCCTGCCTGGGGGAGCTTGGCCAAAAAAAAGGGGTGAATAACATGCTGTCACTCCATGCCCTGTCAAGATCAATGTGTCACGATTGTGCCACTGGCACACCAATTGGCACCCATTGTGGACTATTTGGGACTCATTTGTTTCTGTGATACTCCCTGGACAACACCTATTCATATTATTGTCTTTACTTTCCGTTTGCAAGGCTTTGGAACTTTCTTATTTACTTTTACAAACTACATGTCCCATAATGCACCTTGTGGCAGTTCCCATTTCCCGGCTATTCCTATGCAGCAGTTCTAGCACTACACTCCCCAGAAGCCTTAGAGAGCAGTGCAGCTTTCGCCGTCCCAGGACTAGCGAGGACAGAGGCCAATTACATTCAGGTGTGCTGCTCCAGGTGCTGCTAATTAGCCTACTTCAGCACAGGGCAGCTCAGTATTTAAGCAGCTGCCTGCAAGAGAACAGGTCTCTTGCATTGAGCTTTCTACCAGCCCTTTGTTGCCCTGGTCCTTGGCTATTTGCTGTGTCCTGTGGTTTCCAGTTCCCGCTCTTGTTCCAGAGCTCTGTGCTTCCTGCCTTGCATCCCTGCTTCTCAGCCCTCTCTCCCCTGCCTCTTGCCTTCACCTCTGGGCTTTCCATACTGCAGCCCTGCTTCCTTGTTTGCAACCCTCTATTCCCTGGCTACAACCTCCTTGCTCTCTTCCTTGCTTGCAACCCTCTATTCCCTGGCTACAGCCTCCTTGCTCTCTTCCTTGTTTTAAGCCCTCTGTTTCCTGGCTACAGCTTCCTTGCTCTCTTCCTTGCTTGCAGCCCTCTGTTCCCTGGCTACACCCACTTTGTTTTCTACCATCAATTATCTTGTTCCTTGCTGTGTGCTGCACCCTCTGCCCACGATTCCTGTCCTTAGCTTCCTTGAGTCTTCAGTCCTCCCCTTTTTTCATCCACTTCAGTAGTACTGTTTCCTTGATCTCTCTCTGCTAGCTTTCTCTTGTCTTTCCAGCCCTGAGTTAATGTTCTTGATTCCCGTGTACTGTTTTCTGGTCGCTGTTTCCTGCATTTAGATACTAGTTTTCTTCCCTTCCTTTCTGCCGGTTCTCTGTCCTGAACCTTGCTCTCTCTGACTTCCTTTTTCCCTGGATATTTCTGTTCTTGTCTTCACTTGTGTTTTATGTAATTCCTATGTACAGAGTTTGGCTGCTGGATTTCCAGCAGGCAATCTCTGCCCCTTCCCTTGTCGCGTTTTAGTGTTGTACTTCGTGTCAATGTTACAGTGTACTGGTTCCTGTTTCAGGAAGCAGTCATTGTTCAGTTCCTGCTGGACCTGTACAGGCTTCAGTCTTGTGAGTACTGTTACCTTGTTCGTGCCTTAGGGTTCAGATACAGACACCAACTTCTGTTGCTCCTAGCCACGAGCATTCAGAGTGGGCCCCTGTAATAGCAATCTGTGCAGAAGGCTGGAGTTTCCCAAGGTCAGTGGAACACTCTTTCCCCATTCTGCGTACACCCCAAGAGGGAACCCAGCGTGTTTGTTATCTTTGTATTCCCTGCCCCCTTTTTGTTCATAGCCTCTGTTGCCTATCCTTTCTTGTCTACAGGACTCCTTGCAATCCAGCTTCTTGTGTGCCTTTCTCCCTTTGGCTTAGTGGGCACTCCTCTACCCTCAGGCCCCTCCTGACACAATGTGGCGCAGCCTAGACGCCCTGATACCTGCATCTCGCTGCCTGCCAAAACATCAAGGGACGAACTGAACCTGAATTTAGCGCAGCCAGTCACCCTGCGATACCTGCGTCTTGCTGCTTGCCCCAACATCAAGTGACTAAGCAGATGTGGCCCCTGGTACTGCCAGGTGAGGCTTTATTGACCTTTGAACTGTACCATCAACAGACCTGGACCTGTGGTAATGACTATCATGAACCGACACAAATGCAAGGTGAACTGGTCCCGTACAGTCCTGCAAGTGCTCGGAAGAGACTCATCAAACATGTGTTTAGATGCTGGGAGCCTACATATAGATTATATGCTTAAAGTGGTCCCAGTTAAATCAATGTGACGCTCTACTCCCTTAGTTTGTAGGCATGCTCTAAATGGTGCCAGCAGCTAGCAATGGCGTCATTCAGTGGTTGAAGTTCCACTTACCCCAGGTTAATAAAGGGTCTTGTAAAATGTGGTAAAGCTGCCACCATTCCACCTGCGGTTTGCCAACCACGACTGTCACCCACTGATTATGTTTAGAGTGTGTTGATGTGTTTTATGTCTACATCTACCTGAGACCCTATGTATCTATCAGTGGCATATCCTACTATCTGTCTACCCCATAATTCCCAAGTGGTATACATTTTGTCATTCTGTAACGGGGGGGGTGGGGGCAGGGAATCATTTATGTTTCAGCAACATTTGTTTTGTTCGTTATGAAAAAGGAGGAGTGTTATGTGTGACCCTTCTATGTGTAATGCCCTTTTAAGATGGGTCATAATTGTGTCATGGCACAAGCTAATAAAGGGAGCAACTGCAGGCACGTGCAACAGAACGGCTGCAGACTCCAACCATTTAACATCTGTTTTCTCTGTCTCTCATTCTAGACCTGCAGGCCGACACCATGTGATCAGGGTCTTGCAGCCCTGGCCTGCAGGACGACGCCATGAGATCACGGCCCTGCAGGTCCCTGCTGGCCTGCCCGCACTCCTGCCTGCCTGTAAGTGGCCGCAATGTCCTCCCTCTTGTGTCACCCTGCCTGCACAGTGAGGGGCCCTAACACCCTGCCACTAGTGTCGCCCTGCCCCCACAGTGGGTGCGGGAAAAGGAATGAAAGAGCAGTGCTCCTGCCTGAGAGCAGTGTAAGAAGTAGCCTAGACACCCTGTCACCTGTGTCCAGCCATCCAATGTCATGCGATCCTGACACCCGCCACCAAGAAGAAGTGCAATGGGAAAGTGAGGGTTGCAGCTCTACACAAGCACGTGTGCACTCTCCTGTGTCTCTGCAGTAAAGTGACACTCCTGCCTGGGGGAGCGTGGCCAAAAAAAGGGGCTGAGTAACATGCTGTCACCCCATGCCCTGTTAAGATCAATGTGACGCAGACTAGATGCCCTGAAACCTGCGTCTCGCTGCCTGCCACAACATCAAGGGAAGGACTGAGTCTAAATCTGGTGCAGCCAGGCACCCTGTGATACCCGAGTCTCGCTGCTTGCCCCAACATCAAGGGAGTAAGCCGATGTGGCGCCTGGTACTTCCAGGTGCGTCTTTACCGGCCTTTGAACTGTACCATCAACCGACCTGGACCCGGGGTAATGACTATCAGGAACGGACACATATGCAAGGTGAACTTGTCTCCTACAGTCCAGCAAGTGCTCGGAAGAGACTTAGCAAACATGTGTTTAGATGCTGTGAGCCTACATGTAGATTATATGCTTAAAGTGGTCCCTGTTAAATTGATGTGATTCTCTGCTCCCATAGTTTGTAGGCATGCTCTAAATGATGCCAGCAGCTAGCAATGGCGTCATTCAGTGGTTGAAGTTCCACTTACCCCAGGTTAATAAAGGGTCTTGTAAAATGTGGTAAAACTGCCACCATTCCACCTGCAGTTTCCCAACCACGACTGTTACCCGCTGATTATGTTTAGAGTGTGTTGATATGTGTTTTATGTCTACGTCTACCAGAGTTCCTATGTATGTATCAGTGGCATATCCTACTATCTGTCTACCCCATAATTCCCAAGTGGTATACATTTTGTCATTCTGTAACGGGGGGCAGGGAATCATTTATGTTTCAGCAACATTTGTTTTGTTCGTTATGAAAAAGGAGGAGTGTTATGTGTGACCCTCCTATCTGTATTGCCCTTTTAAGATGTGGGTCCCCCCCAATGTGTAATGCCCTTTTAAGATGGACCATAATTGTGCCATGGCCCAAGCTAATAAAGGGAGCAACTGCAGACACGTGCAACAGAATGGCTGCAGACTCCAACCATGGGACATCTGTTTTCTCTGTCTCTCATTCTGGACCTACAGGCCTACACCATGTGATCACGGTCTTGTGCCCTGGCCTGAAGGACGACGCCATGAGATCACGGCCCTGCAGGTCCCTGCTGGTCTGGGTCTCCCCAAACTAGCCTGGTGCCCGCGGTCCAGCCCAGGCACCCACCATCCAGACTGTTGCCGGCACCATGACCGTGTCCCCACAGCCTCACGGGGTCCTACCCTGCAACCAAGTAAGTGCGAGTGACCCCACACACCAACATGGTGCTGGGCCCCCCAGCACCAGTGAGGCCGGCAGTATGACCACCGCCGGGCCCACAATACCCTCCAGTGAGGGTAAATAATTTCATATCACAGATATCACTTTAACGCATAAATCAAGTAATAAATAGCTCCCCAGTGGCTACCTTTTAAAATTGGTGTATATAATAAAACTGATTTAAAATGTATAGACAAAAAAATGCCTACATACATTCAAGTCCATGGGGGATGTAAAATGAAATGTTAAAACAGCCTTACAGAGGAGACCATAAGGGGGCGCGGACGAAGATGGTCGTCTGAACCACAGCTCCGGCCTCAACGGAGATTTCAGAGACGATTAAGAGCAGATCCCAACTATCCTTTTAAAGAAAAAACAATAAAATCAGACCGAATAGCAACAGGAGCACCCACTACCTTGACGAAAACCTGCAGAAGGGGACTGTGATGTCCCAGGTAGTTTGTTCGCGCATGCGCGAGCCTCGTTTCGGGCCCGTGCATGCGCAGTTTTAACATGTTCCTGCATGTGTGCGTGAGTGCATGTTGAGCGCGTGTGTGGGCCACCGGAGGCCCGAGTGACCCCCACAACACCACAACTGGCGACGAGGCGGGAGACCGCCGTAGTGCTGGCCTCACATTCACGGCTGTGAAAATTGGCGACGCTACGTCGGATGGAAGCACGGACCCAGCGCGGACATTCCGGCAATTGCAAAGGGCAAGCACACAGCAGTAGCGGCCTGAAAGGGTGCTCGTGCGCTGCTGTTTAAGTGCCACCAAACAATTTTTGGGACTTTTGGTCGCCCCAGAGCCCTGAGGACGATCTTCTCAACACAGACACCCCGTCAAGGAGTGCTGCAAGACACGACAAGGTGGTGGATTGGCCAGCAGCAATCTGAGGCACGTGCGAAATAAACTCCAGTCAGGTTTGCGGCCTCTGAGACATTAAGAGGTGCCTGTGCGACCTGTGACCATGGCAGAAAGTGAGGATGAAGGAGGAAATGCGGCAGTAGCGACGAGAGCACAACAAGGATCATTGCTACCAATGCAAGAATTTGATGTATCAGGTCCCCCGTCAAAGTTAGGTCCAAAGTGGTTGCTATGGATTAAGAAACTTGACATGTATTTCACGGCAACGGGGATAACTGATGATGACGCAAAAAGGGCGAATCTGTTGTATTCCGCAGGTCTGGACGTAATTCGCATATATGAATCTCTCAACCTGCAAGTTACCACATATGATGCTGTCAAAGCGGCATTGGAGAATCGCTTCATACCACTTTCCAATGTTGATTTCGAAAGATTCCTGTTCTGTGGGGAAAAACAGAAGGAAGAGGAATCCCTAGATCGATTTTGTGCCAGATTGCGGCTGATGGCCACCACGTGCCGATGGGACAATGAGGATTTGATGATACGCAATCAGGTCATCCAAGGGTGTCGATCCGGGAAATTACGGAGACAAATTCTGAGAGAGCCAGGGTGGACCTTACAACAAATACTTGACAGCGGCAGAACATATGAGCTCGCGGAAGCGAGAGGTGCCAGGATGGATGCTGCAGTGCGACCGGGCGCATCTGAGGATGCCTTTGCCATCAGCAAGCGGGCTGGATCGAAAGACAAATGGGGTCCGAGAAGGGAAGGGACCCAAACACCATATGGGTCTAACGTGATTTGCCAAGACTGTGGGTATGATTTGCCTCATTCGGAGGAGTGTCTAGCAAAATCAAGATCGTGTGGCAGGTGCAATGGACCGAGGCACTATGCGAGAATGTGTCGGGCCCCTGCTCCCGTCCCGGTGCAGAGAGGACCGGCTAGAGCTCGGGGGAGTGGGTCAAGACGACAACAGAGCATCGCGGCCCTGGAGCAGGAGATGCAGAGACTACAGTGGGCCGAGGAGGAAGAGGAAGAGTAGGACGAAGTGTTCTTCATTTCAAACATTGCCTCTGGAACCAAGAGAAAGAGACAGCCCAAGTGTGTAGTTGTGACTTAAGGGGTACCTTTGACTGTGTTCCCTCCGTACCCACGTTCTCCTCACCTGGGCTTTCCGAGTCGATGGTATCTTGCAGGCCTCGACGTGCCAGGTAGTCTCTCTCTTTCCTCTGGTGCGAGGGCTTGTCACGGAGAGAAGCCACTGTGGCCGCTGGGTGTGAACAGCGGCACAGTGACCCCCTCTCCGGAATCAAACCAGAAAAAGCAGGGAAAAACCCACTAGGGGAAAAAACCCTGATAAGAGGTGCCAAGACTTTTCTCAGAAGGCCAGTAGTCCACCGATGAAGAGGAGGAAGCGAAGGATCACCAAACGCTGAAAACGTCCACTGTAGCGGTCGACCTGGAGAGTAGGCGAGGGAAACAGCAGCTGGGAAGTCCGGACTGAAGGTAGAAGTCTTTCCGAGAGGCACTGCGGAGGAACACGGGAGCACGGGAGAGAAACCCCGCGATGACCAGACTCAAGAGCTAGGTGAGAGGACGAGAGAGAGTGAGAGAGAGAGAGAGAGAGAGAGAGAGAACGAGAGAGAGAGAGAGAGAGAGAGCACGGCAGACGCCGCCTAAAGGGGGGCGGCGGATGGCAATGGGAAACAAAGTATGGAGGTTACTGGTGAACTGGACACCTATGAGAAGTAACCGCTTGGGGGAAAATATTAACCCCTAGTAGAATCCAAAGCGAGGTGCAGAGGAAGAGCGAAGGACCCAGAAACGAAGTAAACAACGGAGAGGGGTTTCAACGCAATGACCTGCCGGGAGGCAGGGATTTTATACTCCCGGCAGCGTTGCGTCTCGCGTTAGGAGCTGCGGCCATAAACACAAAAAAGGGACTAAAGCAACCTTCCCCCCTGACCTCTCAAACTCCAACGCGGAAGTAAACGCCAGTCACGGCGATGGCCGCGACTGCGAGTGACAGTATGCCCCCCCCTAGAGTGCAACCGCCCAGGCCTACCTGGGTGCAAGCGATGGAACTTGGCCAACAGTTGAGGGGCATGTACATGGGAAGCTGGCTCCCAGGAATCCTCCGACCTTGGGTAACCCTTCCATGACAGGAGGTATTCCAACCGACCATGAAGGAATCTGGAATCATGAATGGCGGAAACCTCGTATTCCTCCTGGTCGGCTGTAGTGACAGGTAGTTTCCGGCGGAGAGACCAGTGATTGGGATCTGAATAGTAAGGTTTAAGAAGAGAGGCGTGAAAAACAGGGTGTATGCGTCTGAGAGACGGAGAGAGTTGTAGACGATAGGCAACTGGATTGACCTTGGAGAGGATGGGAAAAGGTCCCAAGAAACGAGGAGATAGTTTAGAAGGTCTTGTCCATCTGGGAAGGAATCTGGTGGACAACCACACTTTGTCCCCCGGTTTCCATGAAGGTGTTTCCCTGCGGTGTTTATCGGCCTCGGTCTTATTCCGCCGTCTGCAATCCGCCAAACTCATCAATGCACTGTCCCTGGCCTCCTTGAGATTTCTTAACACCTCTTCTGCAGTGGGAGAGTTGGAGTAACTGGGTACCTCGGGCATTAGATAACGCGGGTGAACGCCATAGGTACAATAAAAAGGGGATAGGCCAGTGGCACTGTGCTTGGAGTTGTTGTACACGAATTCCGCCGTAGGGAGTAGAGAAACCCAATTATCTTGGCACTGGGAAATAAAACCGCAAGTACTGCTCCAAAGTTGGGTTGAGTCGCTCCGTTTGGCCGTTTGTCTGGGGGTGAAACCCTGAGGATAGGGCCCTTTCCATCCCCAATCGAGTACATAAAGCCGTCCAGAATTTGGATATGTACTGGCTTCCTCGATCGGATATCATCTTGTCGGGGAGGCCATGATGCTTAAAGATATCTCGGGCAAAGGTTTCTGCCATTTTGGTGGCAGAAGGGAGTCCTGGAAGAGGAGAGAAATGGGCTAGCTTGCTTAGAGAGTCCACTGTCACCATGATACATGTGCATGACTCGGAGTCGGGAAGCTCCACTATGAAGTCCGTGGAGATGAGACCCCACGGGCGAGTCGGCATCTCTGCTTGGGTGAGAAGTCCTAGGGGCTTCCCGGAAGCATATTTGACACTGGAACAAGTAGGGCAGGTCTTTACGTAGTTAAACACGTCTCTCCTGATGTTGGGCCACTGGAACGATCTCGAGATGAGTTCCAACGTACCATTCCCGCTTCGGTGTCCACCTAGACGTGAGTCGTGACACCATTTAAGGATTTTCCGGCGCAGTGACCCCTCAGGAATATACCACTTCTTCTTGTAGAAGACCCAGCCGTCCTTGATTTGGAAAGGAGAATCAACGGAAAAAGAGAACTGGGGAGCCTCTTGCGCAACGGCAGCCTTGACCTCCTGAAGGAAAGAACTCACTGTGGCTAAGATCCGATTTCTGTGGAATAACGGCTCAGACTTGACCGCTACCGTTTCCAAGTGGGAATCTTTGCGAGACAAAGCGTCAGCCAGACGGTTGAGAGACCCAGGGATGTACGTGATCTGGAAGTCGTACTGCGAAAACAGGTAGGCCCATCTAGCTTGTCTGGAGTTAGAACATTCCATGTCCTGTAAAGCCTTGAGGTTTTTGTGGTCAGTGCGAATGAGAAACCGATGACGGGCACCCATGAGAAGGTGCCTCCATTCCTCACAAGCCAATTTCATCGCCAACAATTCTTTCTCCAGAACCGAGTAGTTGAGCTGGCTGGGAGAAAGAGTCTTAGAGAGATAGGCGACCGGATGCTCCACCTTGTTGAAAGACTGAAGCAACACTGCTCCTACAGCGATAGCGGAGGCGTCCGTTTCCAGAATAAATGGAAGAGTTTGGTTTGGATGCTGCAGAATCGGGGCAGAGCAGAAGAGGGTTTTTAGATGACAGAAACTTCTTTCTGCTTCAGTAGACCAGGAAAAAGGATAGGCCGTCTTCTTGAGTAGGCGGGTGATGGGAAACACCACCTCCGAAAAGTTCGGAATGAATCTTCGGTAGTAATTTGAAAGACCCAAGAACCTCTGGACCTCCCGGACAGAGGTCGGGGCCGGCCAGCCAAGAATCACTTGCATCTCGTCAGGATCCATGGCGATCCCTTCTTCTGATAGCACGTATCCCAGATAATGTACCGAAGGTACCGCGAATCTGCACTTCTCCTCCTTGACCAGAAGATGGTTTTCCTTAAGACGCTCCAAAACTCGTCGTACTTGTGCTATGTGTTCTCTCATGTTAGGGGAAAAAACCAAGATATCATCTAAATAGATGATGACCGAGATGGAAAGCATGTCGGAGAACATCCGGTCCATGAACCTCTGAAATACCGCAGGGGCGTTCACCAAGCCAAACGGCATTACCTTGTATTCATATAGGCCCAGAGGAGTACGAAACGCAGTTTTCCATTCGTCACCCTTGGCTATCCGCAACAGATGGTAAGCGTTTCGAAGGTCCAGTTTGGTAAAGATTCGAGCACCTTGCACTGCCTCAATAATATCCGTGATTAGGGGCATCGGATACTGGTCACGGACTGTCACTGTATTTAGACCCCTGTAGTCGATGCAAGGTCTAAGGTCGGTGGAATCTCTTTTCTTTATAAAAAACAAAGGGGCTCCTGCTGGAGACTTGGAAGGTTGTATGAGACCATTCTCCATGTTGGTATCCAAGTATTTCTGAAGCACTTGTCTCTCGGTCTGAGTGAGGGCGAACATCCTTCCGAATGGCACCAAGGCATGGGGCTCCAGGTCGATAGTGCAGTCCTCTGGCCGATGGGGTGGAAGTCTGGCATGGAGGCACTCCTGAAAAACGTCTGAAAAATCCGAGCAGAAATTGGGTAAAGCATGGATACCTACATGATTATTGGGAAACACCTTGACTGGCTGAAGATCAGCCCGACCTTCCAGAGAACAACAGTTAGTAGCGCAATATGGGGAACTGAAGCTTATTTGGTTCTCGGTCCAATTAATCAGAGGATTGTGTCGTCGGAGCCAGGTAATGCCCAAGATGATGGGAAAATGGGCCGCTCTGATAATATCAAAACTCAGGACTTCCTTATGTTGGTTGATCGTCAAAGTGAGTTCCTCAGTGGTATGGGTGATAAGACCTGAGGACAAAGGCGAACCGTCTACTCCTTCCACCTTCTGACCTTCTGCCCGGGGAATCCGACGGAGGCCCACCTTGTCAGCCCACAGGGTGTCAACAAAGTTCCCTGCCGCGCCACAGTCCAACAGAGCCAGTGTCTCCTCCTGATGGTTTCCGAGGTTGAGTTGTACTGGAATGACCATTAGCCTGGAGTCTTCCTTAGACTCGGAAGAGGTCACTGACAGAGAAACATAGGGACGATGGAGATTTCTTAAAGACCCTCGGTCGTTTGTCCCTACTAACGCCGAGGGTAGTCGTTTCCCGACCTCTTGTTTGACAGTTCTGTGCAGTCTCTGAGAAAATGCTGCTCTGATCCGCAGTAGGCACACAGTCCTTTCTCTCTTCTGCGACGTCTTTCAGCAGCGGACAAGGGCGCCCTGGTAGCACCGATCTGCATAGGTTCTTCCGTAATGATGTTAGTAGAGCGACCAGGGAGAACGGGTACAGAGGGGTCTGAGTTATGGCCAGGAGTCCTTTGCTTACGACGTTCAACTCGTCTCTCCTGAAGGCGATACTCTATGTGAAGAGCAGCAGAAAGTAGATCTGAGAAAGTAGGAGAACGAGGAGACCTGGCTAGCTCGTCTTTAATTTCTTCCTTCAGTCCTCTTCTGAAAATGGCATACTGGGCTGTCTCGGGCCATCCGGCCCCGGCTGCTAACGTCTTGAAAGAGGAGATGTATGATAACACGTCTAGCGAGCCTTGCCTGACATCCAACAGGTCTTCGCAGGCTGTAAAGGAGAGCTCTGGTCGTTCGAAGGTGTGCTTGAGAAGATTCTGAAACCCTGGATAGTCCTGCAGAATGGCGTTTCCGCTAGTCACCAGAGGGGTGGCCCAGGAAAGAGCGTTTCCCGTCATGTTGGTTATTAGGAAACCCACCCGGGCCTGATCTGTAGCAAAGGTACGGGGTCTGAACGTAAAATGAACCAGGCATGCTTCGAGAAACTCCTTTACCTTCTTTGGGGAGCCATCAAATTTCCCCGAGGACAGTGCCATGGGTGGCAATTCCGAGGGAGTAGGTTCCCTAGCCGCAACCATTTGTTTAAGCAAAGCGTTCTCAGTCTTGACCCCTTGTAGCTCCTGGGACATCGCTTGGAATGCCTTCCATAGCTCTTGGACTTGTTCGTCAGCTGACATCGTGATACTCTTTGGCGTTGCAATCTGTGACTTAAGGGGTACCTTTGACTGTGTTCCCTCCGTACCCACGTTCTCCTCACCTGGGCTTTCCGAGTCGATGGTATCTTGCAGGCCTCGACGTGCCAGGTAGTCTCTCTCTTTCCTCTGGTGCGAGGGCTTGTCACGGAGAGAAGCCACTGTGGCCGCTGGGTGTGAACAGCGGCACAGTGACCCCCTCTCCGGAATCAAACCAGAAAAAGCAGGGAAAAACCCACTAGGGGAAAAAACCCTGATAAGAGGTGCCAAGACTTTTCTCAGAAGGCCAGTAGTCCACCGATGAAGAGGAGGAAGCGAAGGATCACCAAACGCTGAAAACGTCCACTGTAGCGGTCGACCTGGAGAGTAGGCGAGGGAAACAGCAGCTGGGAAGTCCGGACTGAAGGTAGAAGTCTTTCCGAGAGGCACTGCGGAGGAACACGGGAGCACGGGAGAGAAACCCCGCGATGACCAGACTCAAGAGCTAGGTGAGAGGACGAGAGAGAGTGAGAGAGAGAGAGAGAGAGAGAGAGAACGAGAGAGAGAGAGAGAGAGAGAGAGAGAGAGAGAGAGCACGGCAGACGCCGCCTAAAGGGGGGCGGCGGATGCCAATGGGAAACAAAGTATGGAGGTTACTGGTGAACTGGACACCTATGAGAAGTAACCGCTTGGGGGAAAATATTAACCCCTAGTAGAATCCAAAGCGAGGTGCAGAGGAAGAGCGAAGGACCCAGAAACGAAGTAAACAACGGAGAGGGGTTGCAACGCAATGACCTGCCGGGAGGCAGGGATTTTATACTCCCGGCAGCGTTGCGTCTCGCGTTAGGAGCTGCGGCCATAAACACAAAAAAGGGACTAAAGCAACCTTCCCCCCTGACCTCTCAAACTCCAACGCGGAAGTAAACGCCAGTCACGGCGATGGCCGCGACTGCGAGTGACAGTAGTGGACATTCAAGGAGTGCCGACACAAGTGCTAATTAATACCGGAGCATCGGTCTGCGTACTGGCGGAAGAGCACTATCAGAAAATTCCAGGCCCTCCCGCACTGGACAGGTCGACGGCGAAAATATTCACGTCCGGCGGGGAAACTCCGCTGCCAATCAAGGGCGTGTTCGTAACTCCGGTATCCAAGGGGGAAAAAACAATCAGGGCAAGATTTTTTGTCACGGACGTGAGTCCCCATTCCCTACTCAGCTGTGCAGCATCCGAAGCACTGAACCTGGTACATTTTGCATACAAGGTGTATTTGACGGACATTGACTCACTGCTTGTCAAGTTTGGGGGCATTTTCGAAGGGGTCGGAAAGTTGAAGGCACCCCCTGTGCGTATGCACATTGACGAGTCAATTCGGCCAAAAGCCGTGAAGCATAGGCGGATCCCTTTCCATCTAAGGGAGAAGGTGGAGGAAGAGCTGCAGTCGCTCGTCAATATGGACATCATCGAGAGGGTGGAGGGGCCTACGCCCTGGGTGTCACCTATAGTGGTTGCACCCAAGCCGAAACAGCCTGGCGCAGTGAGGATATGTGTAGATATGCGCCTCCCTAACGCCGCAATCAAAAGGGAGAGGCACTTGACGCCCACCCTGGATGACATTGTAGGGGAGTTGCAGGGGGCGAAAGTGTTCTCTAAGTTGGATCTGCGGGCTGGCTACCACCAGCTTGAGCTCCATCCAGACTTGAGGTTCATCACCACATTTACGACGCACGAGGGTCTCTACCAGTTCAAACGCCTGAGTTTTGGCATTTCATCGGCCGCCGAGGTGTTCCAAAACACCATCTGGGGAGCTCTGGCAGGCCTAAAAGGTGTGTTGAATATGAGTGACGATATTTTGGTGTTCGCCAGCTCTGAAGCTGAACACATGAAAAGGCTAGAGGACACACTTAAAAGACTGCACGATCTGGGTCTCACTCTACACCGTCAGAAGTGCGAATTCTTTAAAGACCGAATTGGGTTTTTCGGATTCATCTTTCACGCCGCCGGCGTGTCGCCTGACCCGGCGAAGATCAGAGACATTCGAGAAGCGGCCGCGCCACAGTCCCCTACGGAGGTGAGGAGCTTCCTGGGTATGGTGACGTACTGCAGGCGTTTTATTAAGAGCTTGGCCTCGCTGGCGGAACCGCTCAGGGCTCTGACGCGGAATGATGCAGTATGGAAGTGGGAAGCTCGTGAACAGGAGGCATTTCAAGCCCTTAAAAATGCCCTGTCCGATGAAGACACGATGGCGTACTTCAATCCATCGGTGGAATCCGAGATCGTGGTGGATGCCAGCCCTGTAGGTGTGGGGGCGGTTTTGCTACAGCCAGATGAGAGAGGGGACATGCGACCGATTGCATACGCAAGTAAGGCCCTTTCCAGTACCGAGATGAGGTACTCGCAGATTGAGAGGAAGGCCCTGGCCATCCTGTGGGGCTGTCGGCATTTCTGCCTCTACATTTTGGGCAAGCCCGTCGTGGTAGTGACAGACCACAAACCGCTATTGCCTATATTGGCGGGAGTTTCATCAAAACCACCACCGAGAATAGAGAGGTAGATGTTGACCCTCATGGACTACGGGGTGCGGCTAATATACAGACAGGGAACCAACAACCCGGCGGACTATCTGTCGCGACATCCCAACAAGGAGAATACGGAAGCAGAGAGCGGTGAACAGGATTGCCAAGGTTTGCTCTGTCAGGTGGTGGAGGGGGCACTGCCAATGGCTCTCTCGAGACTAGCCATAGCGACGGAATCCTCCAAGGATGAGGTCTTCGCCATCATCAAAGCCGCAGTGAGGAGCGGAGATTGGAGGGAAGTGCTGCGCAACAACTCACGGCGCCACGTGGAGGCACGGAGGGACCTACAAGCGCTCTGGCAAGTGAGAGACGAGCTATCTATCTCTGATGATGGACTCCTCCTCAGAGGGCAACAAATTGTCATACCACAGGTGCTAGGGAAAAGGGTGTTGGAACTGGCGCACATTGGTCATCAAGGGGTCGTCAAAACCAAGGCGAGGTTGAGGCCCAAGGTCTGGTTTCCAGCGTTGGACGGTGAGGTGGAACAGTTTGTGAGAAGATGCCTGTCCTGCCAAGCGGCAACCCCGGGAGACAAGGCCCCGCCAATACGCTCCATGGAGCGCAGCACGAAGCCTTGGGGGACGGTGCATGTGGACTTTGGCTCGACGGGTCGAGGCATGTACTTTCTGGTGGCCGTAGACCAGTGGTCGAGGTACCCGGAGGTCGAGGTGTGGAGTCGACGGCCACAGAGTTCAACACCAGAGCGTTGGACTAAATGTTTGCGACGCATGGCTTCCCGGACATACTGTGTTCTGATAATGGACCCCCATTTACTGGGAGCCAGTTTGCTCATTTTCTCCGAGAAAGGGGGATACATCACTGCCGCGTGTCTCCACTATGGCCACGAGCCAATGGAGAGGCCGAAAGAATGATGCGGACACTCAACAAGGTGCTGAGGATTTCAACCAGTGGGGGTGAAAATCTGCGGACGAAGCTCGTGGAATTTTTGAGGGAGTATCGAGCAACGCCCCACCAGTCCACGGGGGTTGCTCCCGCAGAGGCACCGTTTGGGCGGTGCCCGAGGGGCATGTTGCCAGAAATGGAGGGCAGAGGACCCGGGGTCATCGACGACGTGAAAGTGCAGGAGGAACGAGAGTTGCGCAACCAGAAGGAAAGCGAGAGGAGGGGTCTGCAAGAAATGGAAATGCAAGTTGGAGATTCGGTGCTGGTTCGTAATCGGCACCCGGAAGGCAAGTTGTCTCTACCTTTTGAACCTCGCCCCTGGAAAGTAACGCATGTAAAAGGGAACATGGTGACGGCAGCGTGTGAGCGGGGCACCGTCACCCGCAACCGGTCTTTCTTTAAGAAAGTGGACATGCCGGAGGGAGCCCAGACCCCGGGTGAGACTGGAGGCCCCGAAAGGAATCCCCGAGTGCACGAGGACGTGCCAGCGAGCGAGAGCACTCCCGCTGGAGAGGGTGACCAACCCCTGCCGACGGTCCCGCCCCGGTATCCGGTCCGACGGGATCGCAAGCCACCCGTTCGTCTCAAGGACTACGTCCTGGACTCAGGGGACTGAGCCGGCAGCAAGAGAGGCCGCTCCCGATTGGTGAGAAAAAGTGTTCATGTTTACCTGTTCAGGGGAGCCCATGCACCCCTAGTGTTATACTGTTTCTCGTTAAAGAAAAAAAGGGAGGTGACGTCCCAGGTAGTTGTTCGCGCATGTGCGAGCCTCGTTTCGGGCCCGCGCATGCGCAGGTTTAATAAACTGCGTACGACGGCAGTTGCCGCCGGGATGCGCAAGCAGCAACAGCGCGTCCCGTGTCTTCGTTCCTGCATGTTTGCGTGAGTGCATGTTGAGCACGTGTGTGGGCCACCGGAGGCCCGTGTGACTCCCACAACACCACAGGGACAAGTAGCCGTAATTCAGAAGAGTGTATCGGGACGAGCCCCTCCCCCGCAAGGCTGCGAGAAACGAAGCCCGGCACCACTCGGCGGCAAAACGCTAGCCGGGACTCCTAACAGCCGCAAGACACCCTGAAGATACGCGCCAGAGAAAAGCAAAACACTACAGAGGGCACAGCAGCCACCAGAACCACAGCCAAACCCGAGACAGAGCGCCCACGAAGACGGACCGGAAAGGGGGTGGGTGGTATGGAATGGCTGGCAAGGTGAGCAGCGGGCCGGGGAAAGTCCTGGCGGCGAGCCCTCCTCGCTGACTCCGCCAGTTAGGCTCCCCCAGCCTTACTTGGAATCCAAACTGACCCCAAAAAGAAAAGACAAGTACACCCAGCGGGTAGGGGGCGCTCCTCAAAAGAAAAGCTATTCCAAACGCTGCGGCGAGAATCACTACAGAAGACGCGGGTGAATCGAGCAACAAATCCCATAGAACCCAACGAGTGCACGTTCGCGCCCGCCCCGTAGGGATAAAGGTGTCGGCTGAGGTGCAGTGGGGGAAGGCCGCCCGCAGAGAAGTGATCGGGTCCATAGGTAGAGGGGCCCAGCAGCTGCTGAGCGACGCTGGAGATCCGGAGCGGACAGACCCCCACCATCCAGGAGAACAGAGGCAGTTGTGCAAGGCCTGCAGGGAGAGAGAATCGACTCACACGGGAGCCGGGTGAAAGCAGGCATACGCCTCATGAACAGTAGCTCATGAACCGGGAAACCAGCACCCGGCCGTGGCCTGGAGTGATGCCAGAGGAGCTGCGCCCCAGCAGAGACCCGGGAGACCAGCCACCCGAACACCCAGACAGCCAGCCGGGAATTGATGAGCCCCGGGGAGACTCTGCAGCAGACGAAAAGAAGGTGAGAAGGGGTCCCCCCCCAGCCCAGTGTAACATGAAGGGCCCATAAAACAGTTACCAGAGGGGATCACAGATAGTGCGCACAGACCACCAGGAGAACGACAGCCATCGCATTGACCAGAGCATAAAAACGAAACCCACGGAGTGTGCAGGGTGAGATGGTGGGGGGCTAAAACAACTGCGCACCGGGACACAAAGCAACCGGCTATAAGCAGCTAGCGCCCCTTCCCACTATGAGGGGCTGGCAGTGAAAACAGCAAGGACGAACCTTAAAAGGGAGCAGACCCTGGGAGGAGCCCACATAAAGACCAACTGACACAATATCAGGCAAGGGGTGCCGCAGGGCACACGCTCTAGCACGGGCACTTACGGTGGGACACGGTCCCCCGGACACCCCATCAGGAGGGCGCCAAAAGAACCTGCTGGGGTGACATCTCAACCCACCAATACCAGAAAGGCCCCCCGCAACCCTGGAAAACAAAACAGATATATCAGGGAGCTCTGCACATAAAAACAGCACAAGACACTTGAAAAAAAAGAAGGGTAGACCAACATTAGCGGAAGGAACTAGCCTGGACAGACTGCAAAAATAAAGAAGAGAGATCTCCCCTGAAACAAAGGCCACCAAAATGAGTAACAACACCACGAAAGAGGACATCGCAGGAATCATGGTGGAAATGTGTGTGCTAAGATCCGATATACAAGCATCCATCTCACAAATAAGTGGGAAAGTGGAGCGCATCAAGGGGAAAAGTGGAGAACCTGGAAGGCAATCAAGTGAACATTGGCCTAGTGGAAATGAAGCTAAACGCCAGGATGACAGACATAGAACTGAGAGAGGAGGAGCTTACACTCAAAATGGATGATCTCGAGAACAGAGAAAGAAGATCCGACATACGCATTTTTGGCCTAGAAGATAAAGAGGGAGAAACCCCAACCCAAGTGGAAAACATGGTCAAAGAAATAATAAACTAGCTATTTATGTCAGAAGGAGGCAAAAAAGTGAAAATTGAAAGGGCCCTGAAAGGAAGCTCCCCCAACTTCAGCACGATCCTCCCCGCAATGAGAGACAATAAGGGACTCTCCCGTAATGGGAATAAGGCCAAGACAGAGTGCGGGTGAGCGTAAGTGGGAGTTTATCCAAAGAGTAGGGCATGCAAAGAACTCTGCAACCTCCGAGAGCGCTCTGTCTGACAATAGCAAAGACAGGCGTATTTCTAATACAAAAAACGTCATTAGAACCTACACACTATAGGGGGCACAAGTTAATTGGGATTGGGTGGCGTCGACTAACTATAGGTGTTGCTGCAGCGTGGTTGGTCTTGGCGTGAGGACGTCACTGGTCAGCCTCGTGGGTTGGGTTGGGTCTGGCAGGCCAGCTTGAGGTCATCCGAGCGGTGTTGGTATGCTGGGGCAGCCTGTGACAAAGATGAATACCTTTCCTGACTCGTTTGCCCTAGGCCATGCACACTGCAGTTATTCAAGAAACGACATTTAAGTTCACCAATAAATCGCTCAGCAGTTTATCTTATAAAATAAATGCAACACATGAGGAATGCACCTCGTGAGAGGTCTGGTGGTTGTCGGTTGGGGTGAGATTTACCTGTGTCCTATTGACCGGTATTTTAGGTCGAGGGGCTGGGCTCTGGGGCCTGAGCCGAATGATACATGTCTGTCTGCTGCGTTAGAAGTTATTATATAAATGGGTCTCTGTGTCTTGTCCCAGCGTTGGGGGTCGTCTTTGCACGGGGTCATGATTCTTGGGGTGGTCTAGGGGGGTTGTGGGATTTACGAGAGGGTGCTGGTAGATCTGTGGATTCAAACGTGGGTTTATTACCGTGCTGTAAATAACACAGGTGGCGGGCTGTGGCCTTGGGTGCGGTACCGGGGCCTCTGACTCTCTGAAGCGGCTCCAGCTTGGTTGGGGGAGGAGAGGGAGCGCGGCACATGCCTTAGCTTCTTCATCTGGCAGGCTTCGTAGGGTGGGAGGGAGAATGGCCTTGCATATATTCACAAAGGTTTTTTCCTCGTGCGTTGCTGACTTTTGAATGCAGAACTTTTATAATGTTTTGCCTTATTTTGATCTTATTTAAACACACATCTATATTTCAATTTCGTTACACATTTCTTTAATACATTCGGTCCGAGTACCTTTTCATTACATGGTATTATATCTACTACAGTGTTTAAGCATTTATATACATTCGACGGTACATGAGGTAGAACTATATTATGGACCACAGAGATTGACGGTTGCCACTATGGGACTTAAAGACACTTTCTCTGTGATCTAGCAGCATTAGTACAGTCACAAT
Source organism: Ambystoma mexicanum (assembly GCF_040938575.1). NCBI lineage: Eukaryota > Metazoa > Chordata > Amphibia > Caudata > Ambystomatidae > Ambystoma > Ambystoma mexicanum. The sequence continues at coordinate 375,554,247 of NC_090938.1, forward strand.
GTGGAGTCATATAAACATTTCACTTTTATGGCTAATTCATAGTTTGCAGATTCTGTTTAAGAAGAGTAGTTCACTAATATCACTACTTGAATTCATTTCTGCGTCGCCCTGGCCTCGCGGACCAGGTCACACGGGGTGCAGTATTACATTGTGGATAACAGACTGTTACAGTGTTAATATCTGGTGTTAGCTCGTACCCAACTTTCTCATGGGAACGCGCTCGCAGCGGAGCTGCCATGGTGCTGCGGCGGCAGAGATGCATGAAAGGCCCTCCAAAGGTGGGGGCCGCGCTACAGTGCGCTGAACTCACGCCATCTTTGCTAGACAAGATGGCTTCTAGGCCTAACTGAATTTTTGTATATGCAGGGAACGGATACGTGTGGGCAATGTCGTCGGCGGGTGAACCCTCCTCCACCTGGGCCCGGGTGGCATGAGGGGACGCCCACCGAGTCATGGTCCTCACCTGGGGAGAAGGCTGCAGGTGAGGAGGGCCTCGCGGCCAGTCCTCCCCTACATTTCCCCCCTTTCGTTACTAAAGTAACGAATTCTTTAGCTCTTCCAATCTTCTACATTCTTGTTCCTCTATCACTGCGTCATCCCATGCAGGTGTTCCTTTTCTAGGCATCCATGCCCTACATACCCCCCTCAAGCTCTCACCTCTTCTAGCATACTCGTCTGGTGTACATGTTAAATATATACAGTCACCAGTTTCTTCCAAGTCTACCCAGACCTCCTCATACCATTCCAGTTCCACATCTCGGGGTTCTTTGATAGTGGTGTGCCATAGTTTGTCTACTATGTACTTATCACGGTACATAGGCACTAACTGGTACCTGGGAGTGTTATCTGCTCCTGTCTGTACATGTACTTCTTGTGTCGCCCTAATTGTACCACCAGAGTTGCCCATTGTCACCATCATCATTGCACCGTTAGGGACTGCGTTAGCACAACATCGGAGGCCCACCTGGCACAGGCAGAACACCACGAGGAGGAACACCACAACTGGTATCAAGAACTTCATTGCCATTCCAAGCCATGAGGGAACCCAGGAGAAGATATTGTCGAACCATGAGCTATCTTTAGCCCCACCTTCCATCTTCATCCTCTCTCCTAGGTTATGTACTGCTTCAATGACGTGGGACAGGGATCCATTTTCTGCGTCTTCAGAAGGTACGAACGTGCAGCAGGCACTTCCTATTTTTCGGCAAACACCTCCGTCCATCGCTGTTAACAGGTCCAGAACATACCTGTTCTGCATGGTCATCAGTCGCAGAGCTCGTAGTTCCACCTTTATTATGTTGAACCCTTCTTCAGTGTCATTGGCCAGCTGAATCAGTTCCCACCGTGTGATCTGGAGCCATTTTGCATTTGCTCTTGCTTGGACACTTGAAACTAGTGAGGCAAAAAATGTTTCCACGGAGCTGAACAGGCGATACCTGTCTGGGATCTGTGCCAATAAATCGGATGATGCTTGTGATATGTAGTTCGATGCTCGCTTGTTCCGTGATAGCTCCTCTTCCTTCCCTCCGGAGGACAGGACATAGAGGTGCGCTTTTGCAGTGGGAGAAGTTGCACCTTGGTTCACGTTTCCTTGCGTCCTTTTATTTTCGTCGACGTGACTTTCTGGAATCACCATTAGGGCCGAGTGCAGAGTGGCCATTGAGCAGCTGCCACTCCATGCCTGGGGAAGGTGCAAGTAAGCCTGATTCCCGCATACCCAGTATGTGTCCATTAGTGCTGCTGTTCCTTTTTTCATGTCTGGGATGGTGAGAGTTTTGTTACAGTTTTTATTCGTTCCCATTGCCACTTTTCCTTCTCCCTTGAAACATAGTTCGTTTTTTATTTCACTTTGTAGCTTGAAGGGTTTCTCCATCGCTGTTACCCATGTTAGTTTAGAGATGTGTTCTTTCCATATTGGTGTGCACGTTTTTTCCATCCACAGCAGCTTGTCTGGTTGGACACCTCTCAGTACTTCCGCTTTGCACAGTACTTCTTCATCTTTCCATCTGTTTTCGGAAAATAGTGTCCCTTGTATTGCAAAAAAGGGTTCTTTAAGACAGACCACTCCAGACGCTTTTGGATAGCACGTTTTGTCGTTCTGTATCATTTTGAAAGAGACATCGTGTGCTTGGAAGGTGTTCTTTATTCTACACAGTGTGAGATGAAGGAGACATTGGGCATCCACAATGGGCAATTCTCTTGGCAACAACACTTTGGGTGTGCCTGATGCATGGGGGATGAGCGAACAGACATAACAGCTTTCATTGGTTGTCTGTTTAGCTGTTGCACTCATATCTGCATACCATTTATTTGCTTGGTGGGGGTGTCGTGGGTCTTCCATCTTGTCTAAGCCTAACCCATAATACTCATCATACCCCCTCCTACTTGTCTCTCTTCTTCGCCTACTTTTCTCCCTCCTCCTATACCTTTTAGTTTCGATAGGTGAAAAAATAGGCCCCCCTTCCTCCTTCCCACCCCCCTTTTCCAGTTCCTCATATAGGAACTTGTGTTCTGTCATCGTAATTACTTTTCCATTTTCCTCAATAAACAACAAATCACTGTTTTGTATCGGGGCGGGAAGGGTAGTGGGGCTGTTATATATTTCAGGTAGGGACATTGTGTCATTTTCCATTTCTTTTTGGAAATTTCTTGATTGTGACAGGGCAGCAGTGGGTGTTGCAGTATAGTAACCCCATACAAAGTGTGATCCATCCCAGACCAAAAAATCACCTTCTTTAATATTCATACTTGTAGTTGAATTCGTCCCAGGGGCCAGGGTGATGTTACTCCCCCCTCCCCCCTCGTTCATCTCGATAGAGATGAACGCTATGAACCAATATGTCACCAGGCAAAATATCGATATGAAGAACACAATAACACACATTGATAAACCACATTCGTATGAATATGTAAATCTATCTACTAACATTTCTCTAAATCTAACAAATCTATTAGTTGCAGGCTGCCCATTCGATGCCATGGTAAATCCTGTTTGAAACACAAAAGTGCATTAAGTACAAGCATGTAAACATTTCTAACGTTGTGATGTTGTTTCGACAAAGTATGGGAGTGGGTGGGGGAGGGGGTGTGTCCACAGACAAGGTAATTTTACAATCATTACTATCCGTACATTATTCCATATGTAAAAAGGAAAGTGAAAAGAAACTTCTCCAAAACCCACAAAAACCTTCAAAAGTTGTAAAAAGTATATATATATATATACATATTTATTTTAGTACACTTGCCATGCGCCAGTCGCGTTCAATGTTCATCACTTAATGCACACAAAATTCCCATCATTCATTCTGCACAACTCCATTGTCCGCTGTTGCCTGTGCCTCGTCCTGTACCTCACCTTCCACGGCGCTATATGCCCTGCGTACATCTGTCAAATGCACCCAATATCTCAGGCCCTTCACCTTTACCGCCGTGGGCGTGCAAAACACTACCTCATAAGGGCCATGGAAACGTGGTGCGTTCCACCTTCTCACAAAACTTCTGACATATATGTAGTCGCCTGGCATCAGCTGTGACTGTTTGTCCGGCTGTGTTACTGCTTCTGTTGCATTTCCTTCCTCTCTTGTGAAGGGTGGGGCAAGTTGTTTTGCAATTACGCGCGCTGCTTGTGCTAATTTTTTCAAGTAGTTGGTAAACTCCTCACCTAATACCGCAGCGCTTCTGTGTGCGTCAGAACGTTCACGGAGAAGCGAATGCGTTGTGTGCATTCTCCTTCCCGTGACGATCTCGTGTGGGGATAAATGATGGTCTTTGCTTGGCTGATTGCGCAATTCGAACAGGGCCAGAGGTAGGCAGTACATCCAGGTCTTTTTTAGGGAAAAACATAGTTTTGACAACCTGCTTTTCAGCAGGCCGTTCATCTTTTCCACTACGCCATTACTTTGAGGATGATAAATTGAGCATAATTTGTGTTTTATTCCCAATAATGTAGTCACTTCCTTGAACAGTTCATTAACGAAATGAGTGCCGTTGTCTGAGCGAATCACGTCGCAAATTCCCCAGCGCGGGAAAACTTCCCTCACTAAGAACTTTGCGGCGCTTTTTGCGTCAGGACGTGCACAGGGGCCCGCTTCCACCCACCTTGAGAAGGGACATACGACCACAATCATGTAACGAGCCCCATTGCACCTTTCTCCCATATCTACATAATCGATGTGGAGCTCTCTAAATGGGCCATTGGGTTTTGGTATTGTACCTCTCAGTGTGCGTAATGTCATTCCTGAGTTGTAAATTTGACATGTCGTGCATTCCAATGCCAGCCTAGTGATGTGTTCCTGGAGGCAAGGTGCAAACCAATCCTCTTGTATCTCTGCCACTATGTGTTGCTTAGCATTATGTGCAGGGAAGTGTAGTTGTTGAAAGGCTATTTCTAACAACGTAACTGGCATCACTGCTTTTCCTGAACTCTCTTGTCGCCACAATAAGTCTGTTGGTGATTTGCTGCATCCTCTCTTAGTCCATAGCAATTTTTCTTCTGCACTAGCTCCCTCTTGCAGCTCTAGTATTTCTTGTGTGAGCATCATGTTATATCCTGTGGGGACCTCTTGGCTTACTGTGTGGTGCAACATGTACTCCCCTACCTCACCTTTCTGAAAGTATGAAGCTTCTTTGGCGGCGGCGTCTGCTGCCGCGTTTCCCAAAGATACAAGATCTGTGTTTGTAGTATGGGCTTGGCATTTCACAATTGCCACTGCCGTGGGGTCTTGCAGTGCCTCAATCAATTCTTTTAACAATTCTGCGTGTTGGACAGGTGTTCCATCTGCTCGTCGAAACCCTCTCCGCCCCCACCGTGCCAGCCCTCCGTGTACTGTGGTCGTCATGTATGCTGAGTCTGTGTATATTGTTCAACAGACCAGCAAAAAGGAAGGTGCAACAAAGGGTTTGCACTAATGTCTCATATTCACCTTCCTCTAATCGTACCACTGCCATACCCACATGTTTCTCTCCTGTCTCCATGTCAATTGAGGCCGACCCGTCCACGAAGTACACCTCTCCCTCGTTCAGGGCATTCTCAAAAACCACCTGATCCTGACCCTCGTCACCGGTGTATGTTGCACAGTTGTGGTTCTGCATGTCTTCTATTGTGCACGCCTCCGTGATGAATGTGGCTGGGTTTACAGTTTTACATCTTACTATATGGATGTTTGCACTGGACAATATTATCTCATATGCTGTGGCGCGTTGTGTTGTTAATGTGCTTTTTGATCGCTCTAATATTGCAAATAGTGAGTGTTCCACAAACAGTGTTACTGGACAGCCCATTACTATTGTGGCACTTTTTTCAATGGCGAACGCGGCAGCAGCGAGAGATTGCTCGCACGCGAAATGTCCTTGCATTACTGCGTCCAGAGTGCCGCTACAGTAAGCCAGTGGCTTGTGACCCAACGATGTCTTTTGTGTTAGCACTGCGGTCATCAGTGTTCCCTTGCAGTGTGAAAATAAGAAGAATTCGCGTCCATAATCTGGGTTTGCCAGAACTGGAGCGCTTGATATTAACTCCTTCAGTGAGTTAAATGATGTGTTCATTTCTCCTGTCCATTCTATGTGTCTGTTTTCCTGTTGTGCTTCTTTAAGTGCCTGTAACAAGGGCCTTGTATATGCTGCGTAGTCTAATATCCAAGCTCGGCAGTAGTTGCACATGCCTAGGAATTTTTGCATCTCTTTTACTGTTTTGGGCTCTCCAACGGCTCTAATTGCCTCTGCTCTGTCTGGTATGATCCGTTTTCCATCCTTTGATATTAGCTGTCCCAAGTATAGGACCTCTGTTAGGCAGTATTGTAACTTACCCTTATCCACCTTGTACCCCTTGTTGGCCAGTAATGTCAGGAGTGTTATTGAATCCTTTCTACACTCTTCCTCGCTCTGTGCACAAACCAATAAATCGTCAACGTACTGAATCACCGTACTTTCTACAGATAGGTTCCCTAGATCCTCATGTAATATCCTGTTGAATATGCTTGGGCTTTCGCAATATCCTTGTGGTAGTCTGCAGTGTTCAAATCTCCTCCCCCCTAGTGTCAATGCTGTTAAGTACCTGCTCTCTTCTGCTAAGGGGATCGAAAAGAACGCATTTTTTAAGTCAATAACTGTGAAATGAGATGCTGTTTTTGGGATGTTGCATAGTATTGTGGCCGGGTTCGGCACTAGAGGGAACTCTTTCTGAATCACATCATTGAGTGGGCGTAAATCTTGTATCATCCTCCAGGAACCTCCCTTCACCTTTTTGATCGGGTAAATGCATGTGTTGCATGGGGAATTTGAGGGCACTATTATTCCTTGTTCTAACAGTGCCTCTATTGTCTCCTTTATTCCCTCTTCTGCCTCGCGAGACAATGGATATTGTCTCACCCGGGGTAAAATTGCCCCTTCTTTCAGTTTTATCACCACAGGTTGAACTCCATGTAATAACCCTACATCATGGGGGCCGTTCGTCCATATGTTAGTTGGTATTAACCTCATGTCATCATCAAAAAATGTATGTGGTGCTCCAACTACTGCCATTAATTCAATTGGAGTTTCTCTGGCCGTAATCACGATGTCACATGGTATTGCTAGTTCCATTACTATTTCGCCGTCTGTCTCGGCGTCTGAAAAGAGCTCTTCATCTGACAGCTCTCGCAGTGGGATATTTGCATTTGTACACAGTACTGTACGCCATTCGCATCCTTCCATGTCAATCCCTATTACACATATCCTTTTTGCTGACACGTGTACTGCGTGCAAATCCAATGATAGCACTGCCCCAGTGGCTGTGTCGGGGCACACTATGGGGCGAAAGAGGAACTCAGCTGGGATCCTCCAATCCATTCTTTTTAGTTCTGGTACTATGAGGGCCAATGTTCGCATGCCCTCAATAAACACCTCCTCGTTTTTTGGTAATCCTCTAATTTCTGTGATGATTGCGTGACCCTGCATTACTGCCATTATGCGTAGAGGACATATGCCCGGTGTTGAACATACTATACCACTTTCTGTAAATGATATGGTCATGTTTAGTTTGCTCAAGAGATCCCTCCCCAGCAAATTAATTGGAGAGCGTTCATAGTACAGTAAGGGTGCCTTCACTGTTTTCCCCCCCACCGTTACATCCAATTCTTCTGTGTAAGGAACTTCAATTACAGCCCCAGAGAACCCCTGCGTCTCTAACGTCCTATTAGATAGCGGGAACCGGCCCTCTTTAATGCATGATTTCTCCGCTCCGGAATCCACCATGAATATGAATTGCTTGTCTCCTATCTGCGCCCCTATCAATGGTTCCTCTGATGCATTGTGGGTCGTAGATAGAACTGGACACGCAAGTGTTCTCTGTGGGCTGTCCTATGCGGGGTGTCTCATTGCCCCTCCCTGATCAAAAATGTTCCCCGAAACTACTGATACTCCGCTGTAGGGCGCGGGTGCGGGGGCTCCATTCGCTACTGTAGCGAAAGTGTTACCTGGCATGTATTGTATAGTGTCATTATTCTGTGGGTGATTTTGTGTTCTGTACTGATGTCCGTGTAGTTGTGCGTTACCTCCTTGCCCTGCATTCCCTTGTTGTTGGTGCTGTCCCATGGGGAGGCCGTATGGGCTCCCTGGGTGTGGGTGACCGTACTGTTCTGCCTCCTGGAACCCGTTGTTTTGTCTGCTTCTGCACTCCCTCGAGTAATGTCCCCACCTCCCACAGTTCCAGCAGCTCCCCTGTGGACCTCTGGGACCCTGCCATCCATTTCCTCCCACTCCACCATACCCTTGTCCCCCTCTTCGGCCCCTGTACCCACCTCTACCCCCTCGTGGGGCCCACTCTTGCCACATTGGACCTCCGTTCTGCTCCTGCTCAGTCCACTGTCGTTGTCCTTGTCCTGCCCAATTTGCTGCTATTCTTCCTTGTATTGCTATTTGCCCCTCCTCTCCTTCGTCTCCCTCCCTCATGAGTGGGAGCCCTGCTACCGCTGCTGCAACCTTCACCAGTTTTGATTGTACCAACTTTGCCTCGTCTGCCAACCTTTTCTGTGCTACTTCCCTCTCTCTCTCTTTTATCCTTTTGCAATGGTGCACTATTATACTTTGGATCTCTGGCCACCCCTTTGCCTCAACGCCCGCTATTTTATCGAGTGCCTTCTGCACCTCTTTTGGGAGCCCTCTCTTAATGATAAAATAAAATAGAGATGTGGATTGGTGCCAGGGTGTGCCCGTTTCCGCTCTCCACATCTCCTGCACCCGGAGAATGTAATCCATAGCATCCTCCCCGTCATTCATTGTACACTGCATTACTGACTGTAAATCTGGAGTATCTGGGAACGTCTCCCGCAGCGCATCCCAAACCCGTGCCCGCACTGTATTAAAAGACGCTCCATCATGACGGTCACAATCTAATGTCACGGCCGGGAAACCAGCCTTAACCCATACTCTGTCTGCTTGATCTCCTACTGCTGATACTAGTAGGCTTTTCACATCGCCTACTGCCATCGGTATGCCGGCAGTATGTTTCTCGAATGCATATATCCACTTGCTCGCCCCTCCGGACAACGGGGGCAATAACTTCATCAAATTAGCTTTATCCATCTGGGCCCAGGGTATATAGTTTGGTCTTCCTCCCCCTCTGTGTATTAGTGGAAGTTGTAATTTTCCTTTTAACGTTGCGCCCTCACCCACTTTGGTCGTCGCTGACCCCAATGACGCCATCCTCCCCACTCTATTCCTTAGTCGTCCCATCCACTCGTCATCTATTGTTCCTAGCGAGCATGCACCGTCCAGCTCCTCGCTTTCCCCTCCTACTGCCATACTCAACCTATCACTCTCATCTATTTCGCCTCGGACATCACATAGCAGGTCCTCTCTGATCCCTGTCTGCCGTGATACATCACCGATGCTCCCCTCTGGTGTTTCCACCTGTATTATTCTTGTCGGTTCTTCCTCAATTCTGAACAATATTTCACCCTTTTTCCATCCTTCCTCAATTTGTCTACTTTCACTTGATGTTCTGGATACACGTCCTGATCGAGTGGGAGTGCATGCTGTACGCTCACATATGTCTTTTATTCTTGAGAGTTCATCCTTTGCTATCGAGAGCCTCGATTCTAAATCGCTCGTTAGCTTTTCTATGTCCCCTCTCTGCGTGCTTGTCTGGGCACGCTCTCTAGTGCTTTCGTATGGTGGGGGGGCTGTTGGTCTTAGGGGTGTAGTAGTTGTAGGGGGAGGCACATAAGTAGGATCACTATACCCTGCTGCGGGGGCCGGTTTATGTAATATCGGGTACAAACTAATCACCTCTGCAGGTTGTTCTGTATTTAGCTGTTCCTTTTCCTCTCTTGGAATCATCAGTGGGTTATCTGTGGTGGAAGGTAGATCAATATTTGGTGCCGGAGCTTTGGGTGGGGGTATTTCCTCAAATAGTCTCCAGAGATCTAATATCTCCTTCCTGTTTTGCCACTGTTTGCCCTTATACTTGAGGTGAATGCACGTTCGTACCATATCTAGAACGCTTTTTTCAAAAGACCCCCCCTCAGGCCAAATCTGGGGCAATCCTTCCCCTTTTAATTCTGTTACCCATTGATCGTGGTATTTCTTGATTCGTTCAGCGTATCCCGGTAAGCTCGTACAAATATGTGACAAGGGAGTTTCTGCCCCCATATTCTAAATCAATAGCACTGACCGTGTTAACCTCCTTTGCTTTTGATTACGTATAGATATGTCTAAGTATATTTTTATGGCCCAGACAAGAGCGGACTTCTCAATGATATCACGCAAGTTAAATTCACTACTAACATTCTTTCTTACTCGCCATTCCTCATTGTCTTCGCATCCCTGTTCAATCCCGCGCAATTTTCATTCACAATCAACCACCTGCTAGTTATGGTCCACACTCTCTGGCACCCCCTCGCGGTCAGTCGTTCTTCTTCACTATTCACACGGTGCGCGCACCCCTCACAATGCTTTCCCACTCACACCTCGCTTTTTTCCTCCCTTTCCTTCCTGTCCAGCTGTCCCTGTTGTTCCACTCGGGTAACTAGATACCCGTCTGCATGTGCCAGTATTTTTGATCCCTATTTCTGCTGTTTTCCCCCCTGTCTTGGTATTTTATGTTAATCAGTTCACCCCGGGCTCACTTTTAGTCCAGACCCTTACCCTCTGAGCAAAAGAATAGAAAGAAATAGCAAATACTAAAATATACTCTGTGTCTTCCCTTGCCAGACACTAATAACTTATTTTTCACTTCTTTATATATTCCCAGTACTAGTTTAGATAGCACTATGCGGCGCCGCCTTCCACCCCCTTTCGGAGCTAGGTTTCCGTCACTTCTACTTCTTCATTTACTTCTTACTCCTAATGGCCATATGCAAAGAAAAAGATAAAGAAATTTTCAAGACCCGTCTTTAGTAGACCCCCGTTATTCTCCTCCTCTACCTGTCCCCGTTCTTCTGTTCACAGTTTCCCCTCCCTTCCCCTTTACGATCGCTCGCACTCGGTACTCACGTGCCCGTCTTGAACCGATAGTCTCCGAAACTGGGTCCGTCCAGGCGGTGTGGCCTTTCTGCTCAACAGTCAACCCCGGCTCCGGCGAGCGGTACTCAAAGGGGATTTTTCAACCGGGATCCCGTACCCCCTCTAGTTTGAGTGCGCACTTCTAAGCGTACCGGTCGCCGTTGGCGGGTAGCTTCCCGGAGCCGGCTCACCGTGCGTTTCCCTTTTTGACCGGAGATTCTCGTGCCAAAAGGGGGTCGTTAAACGGAGTTAGGAAAAATAATTTGGAGATATCACGCTATCGGGGTCACCACTGAAAGGAAGCGCCCCCAATTTCAGCACGATCCTCCCCGCAATGAGAGACAATAAGGGACTCTCCCGTAATGGGAATAAGGCCAAGACAGAGTGCGGGTGAGCGTAAGTGGGAGTTTATCCAAAGAGTAGGGCATGCAAAGAACTCTGCAACCTCCGAGAGCGCTCTGTCTGACAATAGCAAAGACAGGCGTATTTCTAATACAAAAAACGTCATTAGAACCTACACACTATAGGGGGCACAAGTTAATTGGGATTGGGTGGCGTCGACTAACTATAGGTGTTGCTGCAGCGTGGTTGGTCTTGGCGTGAGGACGTCACTGGTCAGCCTCGTGGGTTGGGTTGGGTCTGGCAGGCCAGCTTGAGGTCATCCGAGCGGTGTTGGTATGCTGGGGCAGCCTGTGACAAAGATGAATACCTTTCCTGACTCGTTTGCCCTAGGCCATGCACACTGCAGTTATTCAAGAAACGACATTTAAGTTCACCAATAAATCGCTCAGCAGTTTATCTTATAAAATAAATGCAACACATGAGGAATGCACCTCGTGAGAGGTCTGGTGGTTGTCGGTTGGGGTGAGATTTACCTGTGTCCTATTGACCGGTATTTTAGGTCGAGGGGCTGGGCTCTGGGGCCTGAGCCGAATGATACATGTCTGTCTGCTGCGTTAGAAGTTATTATATAAATGGGTCTCTGTGTCTTGTCCCAGCGTTGGGGGTCGTCTTTGCACGGGGTCATGATTCTTGGGGTGGTCTAGGGGGGTTGTGGGATTTACGAGAGGGTGCTGGTAGATCTGTGGATTCAAACGTGGGTTTATTACCGTGCTGTAAATAACACAGGTGGCGGGCTGTGGCCTTGGGTGCGGTACCGGGGCCTCTGACTCTCTGAAGCGGCTCCAGCTTGGTTGGGGGAGGAGAGGGAGCGCGGCACATGCCTTAGCTTCTTCATCTGGCAGGCTTCGTAGGGTGGGAGGGAGAATGGCCTTGCATATATTCACAAAGGTTTTTTCCTCGTGCGTTGCTGACTTTTGAATGCAGAACTTTTATAATGTTTTGCCTTATTTTGATCTTATTTAAACACACATCTATATTTCAATTTCGTTACACATTTCTTTAATACATTCGGTCCGAGTACCTTTTCATTACATGGTATTATATCTACTACAGTGTTTAAGCATTTATATACATTCGACGGTACATGAGGTAGAACTATATTATGGACCACAGAGATTGACGGTTGCCACTATGGGACTTAAAGACACTTTCTCTGTGATCTAGCAGCATTAGTACAGTCACAATGTGGAGTCATATAAACATTTCACTTTTATGGCTAATTCATAGTTTGCAGATTCTGTTTAAGAAGAGTAGTTCACTAATATCACTACTTGAATTCATTTCTGCGTCGCCCTGGCCTCGCGGACCAGGTCACACGGGGTGCAGTATTACATTGTGGATAACAGACTTTTACAGTGTTAATATCTGGTGTTAGCTCGTACCCAACTTTCTCATGGGAACGCGCTCGCAGCGGAGCTGCCATGGTGCTGCGCGGCAGAGATGCATGAAAGGCCCTCCAAAGGTGGGGGCCGCGCTACAGTGCGCTGAACTCACGCCATCTTTGCTAGACAAGATGGCTTCTAGGCCTAACTGAATTTTTGTATATGCAGGGAACGGATACGTGTGGGCAATGTCGTCGGCGGGTGAACCCTCCTCCACCTGGGCCCGGGTGGCATGAGGGGACGCCCACCGAGTCATGGTCCTCACCTGGGGAGAAGGCTGCAGGTGAGGAGGGCCTCGCGGCCAGTCCTCCCCTACAGCCCATAGGGGAGGGCGAGCATTCAGAGGAGGGCCGCGCTCAATAGTAGTCAAATTCCACAGCTACAGAGAGAAGGCAGAAATCCACTTCAAAGCCAAGCAGGCGCAGGACCTCCACTTCCTAGGCTCCAAAATTAAGATATTTCAGGACCTGTCAAACTTCACACTGGAAAGAAGGAGAGCATGTAGACCGCTCATGGTATTGCTGACAGAGACAGCCACACGCCACAGGTGGGGGTACCCCTTCGACCTTAGCTTTGAATACAAGGGTGTAGAGTACTGAGTGTCACCCCACAGGAAGCCAAACAAGTGCTTAGCCGCCTAATAGAGCAAGACAGTGATAGATCTCCGACAGGACCAACGGAGCTCCACGCAGCAGAGCCCCATAAGAGAGAGGAGCCACACAGATGGCGGAAAAGAATCAATGGGGGCAGAAAATACCACAAGCCAAACCCAGAGTCCCTGACAAAGCCTCCCTGAGGGGGCAAGCTGATCTCCAGGCAGCACAGATTTCAGCACCACACATAAAGGACATGGGATTAAAGAAGGGAGTTCCCCCGAGAGAAACGAGTTGTAAACCTAGTTGTAACGCTCACCTGGTATCCACGGGGACGTCACGCAGCCTGTTCTGACCTCTTACGACCTCGAACCCTTCCCTGGAGGCTATTCGACTGGAGACTGGGCCTGAAACACAGGATTGGTAGAGTTTAACTCCCTATTGTCTCTATGTGCTTGAACCCTTTCTTCCCCGGGGTCCAACCCTTCCCTTTGATCCACAGCTCACCTTGTTTTCTTGGATAGTGTGCTCTCCATCCTGCCTTCAGCGCAGGGGCGCGTTTGATTGATGCAGGCTCGTTGCTGCCTAGTTACTTCACTGGCAAGAGTCCGACAGGTAAGTATAATGAGTCTTTTGAACAGTTCTCTAACTTCGTTCCTTTCCTTCCTTAGATGATGGCCGGCGTCCGGGGATGGGGGCGTGCTGCAGAGATGAATAGCGCTGAAGGTGAGTGAGAGCGTGATGCACCCCTTTCATATTTGCATTGAACTGAGTTCTTTTTCTGTGTCTTTTAGGTGCCGCGACGTTTTCAGCGTGTATGCTGGTTATGAAGAACAAATGCGGTGGGTAAGCGCGGTATGTGGCGCCTCTAGATGTTTCCTCGCTAACCTGGAGTGTCTTTTCCCTCTTGCAGATGGATGAGAAGTTCCGGAGACAGAGTTCGCCCAGAGAGGCTGGAATTCAGGTAAGCGTTTGAAGCTTGTACAGTATTTAAAAATAAGCGAAGATTTGCAGAATGCTTACTAATGCCTTTTTTCTGTTCTTTTTCCTTAGGAAGCGGCGTGCCGGGATGGGAAAGACTCCGCCGAAGATGCCCGCAGAACAGAAGGAGCAGTGACTGATGGGCAGAAGCGCCGCAAGGTAAGGCTGTTCCTAACGGTGTTCTTGTTCTTGCAGGAGCTGAGCGCAGAAGAAAGATGCAGGCCTACTGGAGACCGATCCGAACACGGTGAGTGTCACGCTGCAGGTGCAGAAAACGCAAAGCATGTTTCTCAGCCTGGGTGTGGCTTAAATAGTCTCTGGGTATCCCAGGTGCCTCTGGGCTGAACCACACCCAAAAGACTAGACCACACATGCAGTTCTGGGAACCGAAATATGTGGGGGCATCCAGCTTGTCCCCATCAATGCACTACAAGTCCAATCCCCAATGTTATTCTATGGGGGTGAGTGAGTCTGGTGCCACAAGCGCCAAGTCTGACTCCAAGTGGGACTTTGCAGGAATTGAGAGGCCCTTGAGGGCATGTAGGTGATCGTGGCCTGGCTCCAGCCTGACCTCTTGGAGGGCTGGGGACATGAGGGGCAGGAATCATGACAGCACTCACAAGGCCCCTCTCAAGGTGGCTCTTCTGTCTGGTCCTGGTTTGGTTGGATGGTTTTGATGAAATCGTCTAAGCAAGTGAGGTGCATGGATGTACTCACAAGGCTCCCATGTCCTGTCTTGTGGACCATACCCCTTCCAGTCTACTAAGTAATATAATTTGGATCTGACGTACTTTGAATCTAAGATGTCCTTGACTTCGAATTCTGGCTCCCCGGCGACTACTACTGGCTGCGGTGGCGTTGCTACCCGGGTCCCAGGTTGAACAGGTTTAAGGAGAGACACGTGGAACACAGGATGAATTTGCATGTTTGACGGCAAAGCTAGTCTGACCGCCACAGGATTTATCACGGAGGTGACGGTGAATGGACCCAGGTATCTTGGACGGAAAGTTCGGGCTCCTTTAATGGACACGTGTTTAGACGCCAGCCAGACTTTTTCTCCCACTTGGTAGTTGGGGGACTTTGCTCAGTGTTGATCAGCAAACTTCTTTTGGCGATTCTTAGCTTGAAGTAGGTGTTCAGCTGCTCATTTAAAGGTTTGAGAAATGGTCGTGTTCAAGGTTTTGACTGCTGGCATTTTCAGGGTTGTAGGAACGTGTCATGAACCATGGACATAGCCCCTTCTGGTCTTCCTGGTCCTGGTCCAGACGGAGAGTGTGCTCCTTGATACTTCCAACATGGCCGTGCCCAGTGCCGTGTTCCGTACTAGCCTGTACGTCGGACCCGGCACGTTCTATAAATGGGCCACGCCCCCGCGCCTCCACGCGTCTCAACGCTATCTCTAGGTAGTGTCTCGACGTGTGTGTGCTGCTTGGCGTTACCCTTCCAAGTTCCTGGCCAACTCCCTTATTCTTTCTTCCCTTTTCTCCTGTTTCCAGTATCTCTTTCCTTTCTTCGATCCTCTTCCTGGACGTCCTGGAACACGCGACTTCCTGGAACTTTGAATGCTCGCGCTGGAGTCAGACTCGACTCGCGCGCACTTATACAAGTCCCGGTCCGGCCGGGAGAAGGAGTCCTCCGCGGAACGCCACAAGAAGAGAACTCAGGTGAGCCCGGGGGAAACCTTTGACAGATTGAGACGCCAAACGATCAACACTGATACCGCTATGGAGAAAGCGGTCCAGGACCTCATGCGCGGCATGCAGGAGCTAACAACCGAGGTACAGAACTTAAAGGCAGAGAACGCAGCCTTGAAACAATTAGTGCTGTCACGTGACTCTGCCAATAAGGAAAGCGTGATACTGGGTGGAGTGGTAGACAAATACGATGGCTCGCCAAAATCCTTACATGGATTTCTGGATTCCTGCTTGGTGCATTTTACATTGAAGCCCTATTATTTTTCAACTTCCAGGGCCAAGGTGGGCTTCATAATCTCCCATTTTACAGGGAATGCGTTATCTTAGGCCACTCCCCTAGTGAACTCTGGAGACGTCCTCCTGGACGATTATGATGCATTTATCCAGGCGCTCAAGTCTATGTTTGACCGCCCCGAACAAGTGTTCAGCGCCCAGGAACGCCTACTTGATTTTCGGCAAGGATGCCAGGATATGCTAACGTTCGTTACCAGATTCAAACAGCTGGTAAAGGAGGCTGATTGGGGCCCTGAAGCAGGTTTCACCTTATTTCGCAGGGGTCTAAATGACGATATCAAGGATGAATTAGCCAGAGTGGCTCGCCCCAGTTTGTTTCAGGCTTTGGTAGATCTAGCCTTACAAATAGATTTTCGTATCCAGGAAAGAAGGGCTGAAAGGAAAAAGGCTAAGACTGCCTTTCAACGAACCCCTCCGGAGTCGACTGTGAAATCCGATCCTGTCTCAACCCCTGATAACGACTCTGAACCAATGCAAATAGGCGCCTTTTGTGGGCCAATTACCAAACAAGAAAGGATGAGAAGAATTCACACTGGCCTGTGTATGTATTGTGCCTCAGACAAGCATCTTGTTAGAGAATGTCCTTTAGCCCCTCCACGGCGTTCGGGAAACGCCAGCTCCCGGCCCTAGATGGAGCGAGGTTTCGGGAGAAAGATGTCTGCTCCACATCAATCACATCCTTGAACTGTCCTGGACAGAATAACCTGGTGGTGCTACAGGCCTTTCTATCGCCCTCCAAGCACAAGACCTATCACATACTGGCCCTGGTGGACTGTGGAGCTATGGGAATTTTCATTGATCAAGACTGGGTTATCAGACATAAAATACCATATCAGTCACGCAACATTAAACAGCCGGTAGAAGCAATTGATGGGAGACCTCTCTCTTCAGGACCCATAACCCTACAGACAAAAGAGGTCCGTCTCTCCATAAACCACCACCAAGAGCAGATTACATTCGACATAATCAAATCAGCCCATTACCCAATGGTTCTGGGTATGCCCTGGCTTCAAAGACATAATCCGTACATTAATTGGACAGCAGGGTCATTGTTTCTGGGCTCTGAGTTTTGTATGTCCCACTGTTTATCCCTGGATCTCTCCTTAACACCAGCTATTGAACATTCAGGAGAGCAAAAAACCTCACTCATGGTTTCCAACATTGTACAAGTCCCAGAGGTCTACCAAGGATATACTGATGTCTTTTCGACTGTCATAGTCCAGGCTTTACCCCCTCACAGACCCGAAGATTGTGCCATTGAGACAGATCCCTCGGCAGTAATTCCCTTTGGCAGAATGTTTATCCTTTCAGAACCTGAGAAAACGGACATCAATTTGGAAAATGGCACCATAAGACCCTCAAAATCTCCAGCGGGTGCCTCATTGTTCTTCGTTCCTAAGAAGGATTCCAAGGAACTCAGACCCTGCCTCGACTACCATGGTCTAAATCAATGCACCCTCAAAGATTGGTACCCTCTGCCTCTGATTTCAGATATCCTGGAAGCTGTCAGAGGCGCCGTAATATTCACGAAGTTGGACCTCCGGGGTGCCTATCACTTAATCCGTATCTGGGAAGGAGACGAATGGAAGACCGCCTTTAGAACACCCTTTGGTCACTTTGAATATCTAGTCATGCCCTTTGGATTAGCTAATGCCCCTGCAGTTTTTCAACGTTTCATGGATAGGGTGTTTCCTGACATGCTTTTTCTCTTTGTCATTGTCTATCTAGACGACATTTTGATTTATTCCAAGGATCCCTTGAAACATGAAGAACATGTCATGGCGGTACTACAACGGCTCTGTGAAAACAAGCTCTTGGTCAAACCTGAGAAATGTCTTTTTCACGTGACTTCAGTTCATTACCTTGGATTCATCCTCAGCCCAGAAGGAGTTGGAATGGACCCTTCAAAGGTAAAGGCCATACTGGCCTGGCCTGCTCCTACATCGGTGAAACAGGTTCAGTCTTTCTTGGGACTTGCTAACTTTTATCGAAAGTTCATTCCAACCTTTTCTGAGCTTGTCAAACCGATCGTTGCTCTGCTGAAGAAGGATGTTCCCTTCATCTGGTCTTCCTCGCAAGAGAAGGCTTTTCAACGCTTGAAGACAAGATTCACGCATGCCCCCGTCCTGGCTCAGCCTGACTTAGATCGCCTTTCATAGTGGAAACGGATGCCTCCAACCATGCCATAGGAGCAGTCTTGAAACAGGTGCTTGAGGACAAGATGGACCACCCAGTGGTTTACCTCTCTAGAACCCTAACAACCAGCGAAACCCATTACTCCGTCCTAGAAAAGGAGCTGTTGGCAATCCGCCAAGCCTTCACAGAATGGCGACATTTACTCCTGGGTGCTAGATATCCAGTCCAGGTCCGTACGGACCATCGAAATCTACAAATTCTCCAATCTATGGAGTGCAGGAACAGTCGTCAGGCGCATTGGGCCTACTTCTTCGCCCAGTACCAATTCCAAATCACTCATGTTCCTGGATCACAAAAAACGTGATTGTGGACGCCTTGTCCCGACGTCCTGACTGTTTAACCACTGAAGATAGGACCTATCCTACAATGTTTCCCAACACAATTTTTATAGCTCAAGCGATCAACCTCTTGGAAGAGATTCGAGCCAAAACCCAGTCCTCTGACCTCTGGAAGGACGTCTCTAGGAAGAATCCCTGGAACTTAAGAATCAAGGAAGGATACTTATTCAAGGACAATGCCTTGGTCATTCCCACACCAAAACTTCAACATAAAATAATAACTCTCTGCCATGATACTTTTCATTCTGGACATCGTGGTGTAAACAACACGCTCCGTCTTATACAAAGACAGTGTTGGTGGCCGAAAATGAAATGCAAGGTACAAGAGTACATCAAGACCTGTACTGTCTGCAGTCAGAATAAGCACGACAATAAGTGACCGGCGGGCCTTCTATTGCAACCTACACTGCCAACAAGACCATGGGAATGTATAGCTACAGACTTCATCGTGGAATTACCACCTTCCCGGGGTTACACGACCATCATGGTAACCATAGACTTGTTTACTCATATGGTACATTTCACGCCTCTCTATAAACTTCCTTCCTCTTCAGAGCTCGCAGGAATTTTCCTAGAACACATTTTCCGTCTTCATGGACTCCCTTCCAAGATCATATCGGACCGAGGACCGCAATATATTTCACAATTCTGGAAACATCTCTGTCGTGTTCTAGGGATTCAACGCGCTCTTTCATCTGGATATCACCCACAGACCAACGGGGCCACAGAACGTGTTAATCAAACCCTGGAGCAATATCTTCGTTGTTTCGCAACCATGGTACAGGATGATTGGTCCCTCCTTCTACCCTTGGCCGAATTTGCCTATAACAATTCAGATCACTCAGCGATCAACGTTAGCCCCTTCTATTGCAGTCAGGGTTTTCATCCCTCCGTGTTACCTTCAGTTCTACCACTTCCAACTCCAGTACCTTCACTTGATTCCTGGATTGAAACTCTCCTCAACATCCACAAGGAAGCCAAGGAACAATTGGGAAAGGCCCAGATTCGCACTAAGCGATATGCTGATTCCAAAAGAAGACCAGTACCCTCCTATTCTATTGGTGACCAGGTCTGGTTGTCCTTGAAACTATTACCATAACATCTACGCCCTAACAAGTTAGCCCCCCGATATTATGGTCCATTTTCCATAAAAGAAATCATCAATCCTGTTTCTTATCGGCTCAAGCTACCAGACTCCTGGAAGAGAATACATCCAGTTTTTCACACTTCTCTGCTCAAACCCTACATCCACTCCACCCGGAAAACCGGCAGACCCAGTCCTGTGATTGTGGACAATCAGCTGGAATATGAAGTATCCAGAATATGTGACTCCAGGTACAAACGGGGTCGGCTTCAATACCTGGTCGAGTGGAAAGGCTATCCTTCTAGCGAGAGAACATGGGAACCACTATCCAACCTAAACACCCCTCGATTGCTGAGAAGATTCCATCTCATACACCCTGGCAAGCCTGGTGGGATGGGGTTTCGAAGGAGGCATGCTGTCATGAACCATGGACATAGCCCCTTCTGGTCTTCCTGGTCCTGGCCCAGACGGAGAGTGTGCTCCTTGATACTTCCAACATGGCCGTGCCCAGTGCCGTGTTGCGTACTAGCCTGTACGTCGGACACGGCGGCACGTTCTATAAATGGGCCACGCCCCCGCACCTCCGCGCGTCTCAACGCTATCTCTAGGTAGTGTCTCGACGTGTGTGTGCTGCTCAGTGTTACCCTTCCAAGTTCCTAGCCAACTCCCTTATTCTTTCTTCCCTTTTCCCCTGTTTCCAGTATCTCTTACCTTTCTTCGATCCTCTTCCTGGACGTCCTGGAACACGCGACTTCCTGCGACTCGCGCGCACTTATACAAGTCCCAGTCCGGCCGGGAGAAGGAGTCCTCCGCGGAACGCCACAAGAAGAGAACTCAGGTGAGCCGGGGGGAAACCTTTGACAGAACGTCCAACTCAGAAGTACGTGGGTGCCTGCCATACATGGTATAAAAGGGTGTCTGCCCAGTGCTGGTGTATAGGGAATAATTATAAGCATATTCAGCTATCCATAATAGGTCAAACCAGCTTCCTTCAACTTGGTGTAACATGCAATGCAGATATTGCTTGAGCGTCTGATTTGTCTTCACAGTTTGACCATCTGTTTGGGGATGGTGACTGGTGGATAGCCGAATGTCGATCTGGGCCACAGAGCAGCATTTTGTCCAGAAGTTAGATACAAATTGAGTACCTCGGTCTGAGACCAAAACTGAAGGAAACCCATGGAGCCGTACGATGCCTTCAAGAAATACCTTTGCCAGAGTGGAAGCATTTGGGAACCCCTTAAGAGTAATGAAATGTGCCATTTTTGAAAATAGGTCCACGACCACAAGAATAGTGTTAAACCCTTGACTGGGTGGTAAGTCAGTAATAAAATCGAGGGACAACGTGTGCCAGGGTGCTGGATTTCCAATGGTTGTAATAGCCCAGCCGGTTTCTGCTTGGATGACTTGTTTTGAGCACACACTCCACAAGATAGGATGAATTGGATAATGTCTTTACGCCACGTGGGCCACCAATAATTTTGTTTTACCTTGTCTAGGGTTTTAGCGATTCCAGGGTGGCCCTCGATCAGGGAATCATGATAACCGGACATGACTTGTTCTCGTAGTTCTTGGTTTGGTAAGAATAAACGATTCCTGAAGTAGGGCAACTGATCTTTTATCATGTAATGTTCTCCTTGTGCACTCCACGCTTGTAATTGCTCCAGACTCATGAGGTTTTGGATTTCTTCATGTAATTCTTTCTGAGTTATGGTTGCTGTGATTCCTAGGAGCTTGTCACTCGGGATGATTGCTATTGGGTCGTGGGTCTGATACCCTTGCTCTTCCACCCCCGTAAGGGAAAGGGCATCAGCCTTCCCGTTTTTCACCCCTGGTCGAAATGTAATCACGTAGTCATATTCAGCAAAAAAAAAGAGCCCAACGTAGTTGTCGTGAGGATTGGGCCTTTGCCGTTTTTAGGTACTGGAGGTTCGGGTGGTCAGTTATTACGGTGATTGTGTGTCTGGCGCCCAAGAGGTAGTGCCGCCATGCCTTAAAGGCTGAATTAATGGCCAGGATTTCTTTGTCTGTGATAGCGTAATTGAGTTCAGGGGGTGTGAATTTACGCGACCAGAAGGCAACAGGGTGCAACTGGCCCGCTTCGGGGTCCTTTTGTGAGAGGACGGCTCCCATAGCCATGCTTGAGGCGTCCGTTTCCACCAGGTATGGGAGATCAGGGCGAGGGTGGTGTAAGATTTGGGCAGATGTGAATCTTGCTTTGAGTTCCTGGAAAGCCTCCTCGGCTTCTGTTGTCCACTGGAACTTTTTGTTGCTTTTCCTTAGTAATGACGTGATGGGATGCACGATTTGAGAAAATCCTGGGATGAACCGGCGGTAGAAGTTTGCAAAACCCAGCATACTTTGAAACCCCTTGAATGAATTTGGGGATGGCCAGTTCAGGATAGCATCTACCTTGTCTACATCCATTCGGATTCCATTTGGGCTGAGAATAAAGCCCAGGAATTCCACCTCAGAGACGTGGAATGAGCACTTTCCGAGCTTGGCGTAGAGTTGGTGTTGACAGAGTTTCTCCAATACGGATCAGACTTATTTAACGTGGTCCTGCTTTGATGCAGAATATACTAGGATATCGTCGATGTACAATAGAGCACAGAGATCAATCAATTCCCGTAGGACATCGTTCATGAAGTATTGAAATGCAGCAGGCTCGTTGCGAAGGCCAAAGGGCATTACTTCATATTCGTACAAGCCGTATTTGGTGTGAAAAGCGTTTTTTCCATTTGTCCCCCTGTTTTACGCAAACAAGGTGATATGCCCCCTCACGTCTAGTTTTGTGTAGATTTGGGCATCTTTGACTTGATCAAGCAATTCAGGGATCAGTGGCAGGGAGTAGCGATTTTTTACGGTAATCTGGTTCAGTGCGCGATAGTTGATGCATGTTCTCAAGTCCCCCTCCTTTTCCGGTACGAAGAATAGAGGACAGGCTGCTGGAGACTTCGAGGGACGGATGAACCCGTTGGCCGGGTATTGGTCAAGATAGGCCTTCAGGTGCTGGTTTTCTGGTTCCGTGAGTGCATAAATTCGCCCACAAGGGATTTGTGCGCCGGGTATCGGGTCGATTTGGCAATCGTATGGTCTATGCAGTGGCAGGGTATTAGCCTGTTCTTTCTGAAAGACATCTTGAAAGTCCTGGTATTCACTTGGTAGGGTGCCGATTGCCACAGTCGCAAGCGTGGAGGTTCTGATGTCTATTGATTGTTTCTCTTGGCGATAAGATGTGTGGGCGCAAGTCTCGGGAAAGGGCACTTCTTTTGCTCGCCAATCGATTCGAGGATTGTGAGCTACCAACCATGGCATTCCCAAAATCAACCGGAACTGTGGTGCCTTAATGAGGTCGAAAACGATAGATTCTTGGTGTCCATCCTGGCACAGAAGGGTTAAAGCTGCAGTGCATTGGGATACTGGACCAGAAGCTATTCCGTGCCGTCGACTGTGGTAACAGTGTCGGTGGTTGATTTAGGGCGTAACGGAAGCCCCATCTTTGCCGCAAGATCCTGGTCGATGTAATTCCCAATGGCTCCACTGTCTATGTACGGACTTACTGCGTGCATCCGAGATGGTTGTTGGTGATTGATCAAGACCACAGATAGTGCAAAATGGGAGGTCTGTAGTTCACTTTCTTCGCTCGACAAGTGGACCCCTACACTTGCCGGGCTGGGGAGTTTTCCGATTCCTTGATGGTATCGTCCTTGTCCGTGGCCCCTACCATCCTCCTCGGTGGCTTCACAGGGCACTCTTTAAGGAAATGACCTGACCTTCCGCAGTACAGACATAACTGCTGCTGTCTCCTTTTATCCCTTTCCGCTTTAGTCAAGGGGGATCTGACCCCCCCGATTTGCATTGGTTCTCCTGAACCTTCCGTTGTTCGGGCAGTATTGTCCTTTGAACGCACATACATAGGGCGAGGGTTCGGTCTGGTTCGACCTGCAACTTATGATCCAGTTGAACAACAAGGTCAATGAATTCTGAGCAGTCTTTCGGGGGGGGTTCACCAATTGTGCGAGAACATCCTTGAGCTCCCCCCGCAACCCCTGATGAAATAACATGGTTCTCTTCTCCACTGGCCATTCTACTTCAACTACGAGGCTATTGAACGTGGCTATGTATGTTAATAGGCCTTGATTCCCTTGGCGTAGGGACAGAAATTCGTTGTCTAATGCCTGCCCACGAGTACGACGGGCAAACAGCTTTTCCATCTCCTGCTGAAAGCCCCTGAAGTCATGCAGCAAAGGATTGTCTTGGGCCACAAAGGGTACAGACCAGTCCGTGGCGCTACCACTCAGGATGGATAGTGCAAAAGCGACCCGTGATTGGTCATTCGGAAAGGCCCCTGGCCTACAAAGGAAGTGCAGTCAGCACTGGTTCATGAACGTTGCAAACCTCTCGGGATCCCCCGTAAATCATTTCGGGCGGGGCCAAGGAAACTGCCCCAGGAAGGGTTATCTGAACGGGATTGGCTGATGGCGCTGGCATCGAGGGCACGCTTCCCGGCAATGATGCATGCCTTGCTTGTGACTGGAAAAGTTGCCGGCTTAAATCATCAGTGCGTTCTTTGGCTACTATCAGCTCTCTCCTCAGGGTGTTGGTCTCCTGCCTGGCTGCATGTACTTCGGAACGTAGCTGCCCCAAAATGTGGGCTAACTGGTCGGTTTCTGACGTTTCCATGACGCCCAGGTGGATTTTGATGTGAGGCTTTGCATTCTGTAACGCTCACCTGGTATCCACGGGGACGTCACTCAGCCTGTTCTGACCTCTTACGGCCTTAAACCCTTCCCTGGAGGCTATTCGACTGGAGACTGGGCCTGAAACACAGGATTGGTAGAGTTTAACTCCCTATTGTCTCTGTTTGCTTCTTCCCCGGGGCCCAACCCTTCCCTTTGATCCACAGCTCACCTTGTTTTCTTGGATAGTGTGCTCTCCGTCCTGCCTTCAGCGCAGGGGCGCATTGATTGATGCGGGCTTGTTGCTGCCTAGTTACTTCACTGGCAAGATTCCGACAGGTAAGTATATTGAGCCTTTTGAACAGTTCTCTAACTTTGTTCCTTTCCTTCCTTAGATGAAGGCTGGGGTCCGGGGATGGCGGCGTGCTGCTGAGATGAGTAGCGCTGAAGGTGAGAGAGAGCGATGCGCGATGCACCCCTTTCGTATTTGCATTGAACTGAGTTCTTTTTCTGTGTCTTTTAGGTGCTGCAACGTTTTCAGCGTGGATGCCGGTTATGAAGAACAAATGCGGTGGGTAAGCGGGGTATGCAGCGCCTCTAGATGTTTCCACGCTAACCTGGAGTGTCTTTTCCCTCTTGCAGATGGATGGAAAGTTCCAGAGACAGAGTTCCCCCAGAGCGGCTGGAATTCAGGTAAGCGTTTGAAGCTCGTACAGTATTTAAAAATAAGCGAAGATTTGCAGAATGCTTACTAATGCCTTTGTTCTGTTCTTTTCCCTTTTCCTTAGGAAGCGGCGTGCCGGGATGGGAAAGACACCACCGAAGATGCCCGCAGAACAGAAGGAGCGATGACTGATGGGCAGAAGCGCCGCAAGGTAAGGCTGTTCCTAACGGTGTTCTTGTTCTTGCAGCAGCTGAGCGCAGAAGAAAGATGCAGGCCTACTGGAGACCGATCCGAACACGGTGAGTGTCACGCTGCAGGTGCAGAAAATGCAAAGCATGTTTCTCAGCCTGGGTGTGGCTTAAATAGTCTCTGGGTATCCCAGGTGCCTCTGGGCTGAACCACACCTAAAAGACTAGACCGCACATGCATCTTGTCCCCATCAATGCACTACAAGTCCAATCCCCAATGTTATCCTATGGGGGTGAGTGAGGCTGGTGCCACAAGCGCCAAGTCTGACTCCAAGTGGGTCTTTGGAGGGACGGAGAGGCCCTTGAGGGCCATGTAGGTGATCATGGCCTGGCTCCAGCCTGACATCTTGGAGGGCTGGGGACATGAGGGGCAGGAATCATGACACTAGTGGCCCTCAAAGCCAAGAGGGCGTCTCAACCCCAAGGACCTACGACCAAGGATCTGCAGTTCAGTTAGTGGGTCTAGTTTGGTTCATAGTTCAAAAGGGAATGGGGGTGGGAGGGATAAACAGACGGACAAAGGTGTACAAAAGTCCTGGGGAAGGGGACATCACATATCACTTATGGACATGAGGGAGAGGCATGCAAGGAGAAGGTGGGACCCAACTTAACGATGGCTACCTCAGATAAAACGGGAACAGGGAATGCATCCCTTAAGGTGGGCTTGCTTAAAGTCAAGGGGCTAAACTCCCCCACCATAAGATCCTTGGTGGCAAGGGAACTCGACAGAGCCGATCTGGACATATTATTTATCCAAGAAACGAGACTCAAAGCGAGGGATGAGAAGCCCCTCAAGGGAAAAGGAGTGGGTCAAAGTTCTGGGCCTCATCAGACAGTAAGAGAGGGGGCGCAGGCCTGATACTCCATGAAAGAATCAGAATAGAATGTCCAGTGGTGCAGCAACTAATGGAAGGTAGGCTCCTGGTGGTTCGCGGTGAATTGAAAAACACACCTATCACCCTAGCAGGGGAATACACGCCAAACCAAGGGCAGGGAGAATTCAACGAAAAGGCCCTCTTCATGATAACAGAAAGTACCAGTGGCCTCACGATAATAGGGAGGGACTTTAACACGTGGGCAGATCCTCAGAGAGCCAGGCAAGCGACAAAGGTGCAAACCAGAGGGTTGCCTAGAGAGGAAAGAAGTAAGTTTAAAAACAATCTCACTGAAATGGACCTGGTGGATGTCTGGAGGGAGGTTAACCCGACCCGAAGGGGATACACGTTTAAATTGACCGTCCACAAGACTTACTCCAGAATCGACTACTTGCTGGTCGACAGAGGTTCCGCCCTTGGAATTAGGCACAGCAATATATGCCCTATCCCCTGGTCCGACCATGACATCACAACACTGGAGGTGAAAGTGCCAAGACACCCAGGCCCCAAATGGCATAGCAATTAATTCTTATGGAAGGATAAAATATACTCCCAAGAACTAGAAAAGGCGATACAAGAATACTTCCAGATTAACTACAATGGGAAGGTGGGAATCATAACGATATGGGAAGCGGGAAAAGCAGTTTGGAGAGGTCACCTGATGAGGTAGGGAGCCATGCGGAAAAGAGAGAGGAGGCTACATGAGGTAGAACTAGGAAAATAAATCTCAAAGCTGGAGGATAGGTTACACGCCACAGGAGCATACACAGGGGAACACCTACAGACACTTAAACAGAAAAGGGAAGAACTAAATAATTGGGAAGGGAGGACGTGTTGAGAAAACGTACCCTCTTAAAGGAGCAATTTTACAAAAAAAAGGGCAATAAGACCGATAGAATGTTAGCCAATAGATTGAGTGCCCAAAGGGCAGAGAGATGGGTGGGAAGGATCAAAACACAGGAGGGCGGCTTGACACAATCCCCAGAGGAAATACAGAGCCAATTCGCCAGATACCACACAGAATTATACACTACAGAGGGTGACAAAGAGGAAAAAGAAATGGAAAACTATATTAAGAGGGCGGGACTAACCCACCTAACCAGACCAGAGCAATCATTCCTAGACGCCCCAATAACCCTGGAAGAAGTGAAAGCAGCAATAAGACGTCTCCCCCTGGGGGGTGCCCCGGGAGAGGACGGATACACCATGGGCTTTTATAAACACTTTTCCGGAACCCTCACCATGCACCTCGCAAAACTCTTCAACCATATCCGGGACTCCGGCCAGGCCGCCCCATCCTTCTCAATGGCACACATTGTGGTAATCCCAAAGCAGAAAAGGACCCCATGTCCTGCAAATCATATCGCCCAATCTCCCTTCTTAATATGGATGCCAAGATCTATGCAAGAGTTCTAGCCACGCACATGGAATACATAATGCCTCGACTGATCCGTCCGGATCAAGTGGGCTTTAGAAAAGGATGGCAGGGGGCAGACACAATGATGAAGACACTGGACATAATGAAATACTCCAAGGGAATAGAAGGGGACCACGCGCTTCTCAGTGTGGACTCAGCGAAGGCCTTTGACCGAGTGGAGTGGGGTTTTCTCTGGGCGGTTTAAGAAACATGGGCTTCGGAGAAACGTTTATACAGCGGGTACAGGCAATCTACAAGAACCCAAAGGGGAGAGTGGCGTTGAATGGGAGACTCTTTGAAACATTCAACATGACTTGGTAACGCAATAAGGAAAGACCCCAGAGTAAAAGGAACAATAGTTGGTGACAAAGAATACAAACTGGCCATATTCGCTGACAACATCATGCTTTACCTGGCAGATCCCAACACAACCATATCAATAGTGTTACAGACGATGAAAGAATATGGAAGGTTGGCAGGACTAAAAGTCAACACAGAAAAGTCATCACTCTTTCCGTACAAGACCACAAATGTCCCAAAGGGAGAGACGAAACCACAGGAGGAATACCATCCACGTACCTAGAGATTAAAATCATGAAGCATGCGGAAGACATCTACAAGGCCAACCTGCCTCCCTTACTCCTGGACCTAGAGAAAGACCTGGCAAGATGGGGAAAGTTAACCGTTTCGTGGCTGGGCTGCCTAAATGCCATAAAGATGGTAGTGTTGCCCACAATTCTCCACTACTACCAAATGCTCCCAATAGCTATTCCTTCGAACACATTTTATGAAGCTCAAAGGGTTTATAGTGATAAAACCGAAATGAAAAATCTTGAAAAACAAAAAGGTTGAAAAAAAAAGGTCGAATTTTTTTTTAATGCCGTTTTTTATTCGAAATGGGGGGGTTCCCCCCCAAGCCAACCTTTTTTTTATTTTATTTTATTTTTTTTACCTTTTTTTTTTTAATCCCGGACCCCAAAATAAATATATAATTAAAAAAAGAGTAATTCGACTTTTTTTTTTCGAGATTTTTTTTTCAACCTTTTTGTTATTCGAGATTTTTGTTTCGAGATTTTGACCGACCACCAGCTCAAAGCCATGCTGACGAAATTCCTGTGGCAAGGGAAGAGACAACGCATTGTCTATGGCACCCTAATCCAACCGAAAGAGGAGGGAGAACAGGACCTCCAGACCCCTACACGTATTACTGGGCGGCCCAATTCCGGGCCCTGGTGCTGCATCTGAGTGGAGACCTACAGAAACAATGAGTGGCCATTGAAAACCATTTATTGAGGCCAGTGACACTAGGTGAGTGGCTGTGGGCACCGAAAAAATCACTCCCAATCTCAGCCATCAACCACTTCACCTTGGGATCCCTCCTGAAGCTGTGGTGATGTAAAAGAGAAATGAAAGGCCTTACGACATGGCCCTCCCCCATGAGCTGTATATGGGCCCCGCCTATCAGAGATGAAATCCTAGAGCCAAGTCGTTATAAGCTATGGTACGAGGCAGGCCTGGAAAGAATGGGGCAAATTGTGAAGCCGAATGGGCACATATCAAAACAAGAACTGGAAGCAGGATTGCTAAGGGGGTCACAGGGGACATTTATGTTCCTGCAATTAAAGGGAGTGCTCACAACGTCAAAATGGAAAGAGAGACTCCAAAGAGACCTTACCGCCTTAGAAAAAGTACTAGCTGGAACCAACTCAATGAAAGGCCTCACCTCCCAACTATACAGAGCCCTGTTAGGGAAGCTACAAAATGGACTTGAAAGTCTTAAAAACAGATGGGAGAAGGACCTAGGCCCCTTCATGTCAGATGAGCTATGGTCACAGATGTGCAGGTCCGCACAAAAAACGTCTGTATCAGCACAGTACAAACTGCATGGAATCAAATTATTACACAGATGGCAGCTCGACCCCGTAAGGCTCTCCAAAATGTTCGACCAAGCCAGTCCCCAATGCTGGAGCGGATGCAGAGGCACAGCCAACTATTGCCACATGTGGTGGGTATGCCCCAAATCAAAAACATATTGGAAAGAGGTACTAACCTGGATCAAGAACATAGAAGGGATAACGAGGGAAAGTGACCCCAGACTAGTGCTTTTTGAACTTGAAGACTGTGAAGGCCGGTGGAAAAGAGTCCCGCACATGACACACTTTCTCCTACCAGCAGCCCAGGTCTGTATCACCATAAGTTGGAAAAACCAGTCCCTCTCAGTAGAGCAAATCTGGGCCCGGAAAGCAAGAGAGCTCTACGAAATGGGAACCATCACAGGGATTATACATGACATTTCCCAGACTAGAGAAATGGAATGGGCCCCATTCCTTGAGGCTTATAAAGGACCTGATGCGCAATAACCCGTAGACTGTCCCGCAAGCTCGAATGAAAAAGGACTAAAGAAAACCTTCCATGACCCGTCTGGTTACCAAAGTGCGGGGGGGTGAAGGGGGAGTTAAAGTTTAACTAACAAGTTTACATGTGATAGCTTTCTGTGTAAGCTCTACAGTGAACCTCTAGCTGTTGTATTTTGAGATTTCCTAACATGAAAAACACTCCAAAAAAATGTGGAAAAAAAACACAGCATTACAGTTAGTTGCTGCAGAAAAGAGGTGTAAACGGTAAACGGTTCCATACTATTCCCTTGAAGAACAACATTCACAGGTGGAATGGACTATTTCTGAAAAGTGGTCATCAGTGCTGGGATGGCAGCCGAGATGTGAAAACGAACCAGGTTAGCATAAAAGTCTCTATTAACCAAGTTATGTCATGTTAAGTTATGTTACTTGGTATTCGTATATCGCCTTATGTATCATTGGTATGATCTCAAGGCGCTGGTAGGTTGAAAGCCCTCGGAAACCGTAGTTCAAGTCAGTAGAGAGAGAGAGTATTGTACGGTGCGTGGGTGCACCAGATATGTGTGCAGCTGGTGTAGTTGTTGGATGATAGCTGCTTCCTAGCGATAGGTGTGGTGCTGAGGAAATCAGTTGGATGTATTCAGTCTGGTGGGTGGACACCTAGACTGGGTTCTGGCTGCGTTAGGCCTGAGGGACGCCTATGCGAACAGCTAGCCGGAATGTGCTCAGCTAGCTGCGTTGTATTAGGGTGATGAGGTGATCATGGAGTCGTGTTTGTATGTGAACAGCTAGGCCGAATTAACAGGGGTATAGCTATGTTCTGGATGAATGATGATGTATAGCAGAGAGTAGGCATAGTTGTGTGACATGGTGGTTATCAGTATAAGCACCTGAGACCAGGCACGTGAGCAGGACAGTGGGGACGTACATACCGACATACGGATATATAGCGACACAATGGATACAGGTGTATATGGAATACAGATATATATGGGGATACAGGTAGATAGCATATATAGGGGATACAGATATATGGCAACATCATGGTGAACAGGTGTTGCATCCATCCGCAACATACGCACCATCTGCAACATCTGCACCATCTGCAACATCTGCACCATCCGCACCATCCGTACAATCCGCACCATCCGTAAAATCCGTAACATGCGCACCGTTCGTAACATGCGCACCGTTCGTAACATCCGCACCATCCGTAACATTCGCACCATCCGTAACATCCGCACCATCCGTAACATCCGCACCATCTGCACCATCCGTATCATTCGCACCATCCGTAACATCCACACCATCCGTTACATCCGCACCATCCGTTACATCCACACCATCCGTAACATCTGCATCATCCGCACCATCCGTAACATCCGTACCATCCGTAACATCTGCGCCATCCATAACATCCGCGCCATCCGTAACATCCGCGCCATCTGTGACATCCGCACCATCCGTAACATCCGTATCTGGAGGAAACAATAAACAATAATATTTTGGCAGTCACAATCTGTATGGTTGGCCTTTTGCCATTCTTCTCACAGCTCTTTAGAAAGGATAAAGCCAGTAATGAACACTCCTCCCTTCACAGTTGATAATTGTAGTAAATATGTAATTTGATAGCCACTGGATTTATAGCTGCTTGGAAGCATAAAAAAAGGCATCCAAATACGTGTGTAATGTATAGTTGAAGAAACAACACCTAGGTCATACTCTAATGAGTCCACAAATACATCCTTTAACCTATGAATATGCGGTAAAGGTGCAGATTCAGCACTGCAGAAGGTGGCGTACCTACCAGTTGCGGGACTGATGGGGAAAGGGGAAGGGCATTCCTAGAGGTGGGGACATCATTGACAGCTGCACAGTATAACTTATGTGCCGTGCACGCAGGTGCAGCTAGATAAGTCAGTGGGGAAGTGCAGGGTTGGGGGCACCCAGGGGGGCATGGAGCAAAGGGGGGCACACATCAGATAAGGATCAGGGGCAAGGGGTAGAAGTGGCAGGGTAGTACTCTATGAACCACAGAACATCCATTTAGGAGCATAGGCCGCAGGTTATGTTATGATAAAGTTTTTTATACCGCGCACTGTCGCCACTTGTGTGGTTCCTTGGCACGCTGGCAGATCTGCAAAGCAAGAGGGTAGGGGATAAGTTAGCAGGACTCAGCGGGAAAAGGAGCTAGAGAGCTGTGATGTGCTGTTGGCAGATTCAGTTCAGTTGGCACTGTTTCCTGAGCGTAAATGTGTTTATCGGTTGGTAATAATAATAGTAATAATAAATAATAATAATAATTTTGCATTTATATAGCGCTACGAACCCTTAGGTATCTTAGCGCTGCTTATTATTACTCACAGTGTGTGGTGCTCATTTATCGACCTCGGAAGGATCAAAGGCTGAGTTTGGCCCTGCCGGGATTCGAACCTGTGTTAGCAAGCTCTGCACAGAAGTCAAAAGAGCGCTCTACTCGCTGTGCCACTTGACCGGTAGCCATCGTGTTGTTGTGCTTGGCTATGTGTGACTTGTTTCATTGTTTTGGTGTAGTGAAGTGGGTGCGGCTTGTTATGCTGTGGAAGTATGGTTGTGTTTAGTTCGGAGTTTGAGAGGGGTTATGCAGAAGGAGTTTTTTAGTAGGGTTGGTTAGTGGCGGTGCTTTATCCTACACTGTCTGTTTTGATTGACTGTTGCACATATCCCTTCCCCTGTCGTGTATTCTGGTGTGCTACACTTGCCCCTCCTACATTGTGTGCATTAGAGTGAGTCCTCAATCGACTACATCTTCCCCTCTAGTATGTTTGGTGTGCCGCAATTACCACACGCTCAAGGTTGGGATGTGTTCCCTAAGCCCTATGGTCCATCAGTTCCGATCTGGCTGCCTCTCCCTCCCCGTTTTTTTCTAAGGCTATCAGTCTTTTAAGTCAGACCCATCTCTCTCATCTGTTTCCTGTTTGACCGTCTATAGGGAAGGGTACACCCAGGTCTCCTTCCCATTTGAACTGCCCTTGTCTTCTATGCACTTAATTTGGTTCGGCATACTCTCCGGTCTTTCTCCGTTATATGTTAATTTCATGGTAAGTCCTTGTGGGCCAGCCAATGCTTGTGGGTGCCTAGGGCAAATCTTTGCATAATAAATAACAGGAGCCTGAAGACGAAACACTGGGCGGGAGAGGATATTCACCATGTATAGAATGTCTAAAGGAGCAACTTTCCTTCCTCTTTCCAAGGTGAAGTGATAGGTATAGCAGGGTGAACATTTTGCACTTGCCAATAGTTAGTGAGGTGGCAAGTGATGTTGTAATGCCTAGCTAGTAGCTTGCAACTTGAAATTTTGCAACCTGGGTATAGACGGCTCAAGGTAGATAGAGGCAACATTGTACTATTAGAGGAATTTACTAAGAGACAATGGGCCTCATTACAAGTCCGGCAGCAACCCTGCCGGTGCTACCGGTGGGTTGCCACCGGACTTGCAATAATTACTGGCGCCTGGCTTGCCGGTAACACCGGGGGATTACAGCCCTGGCGTTCCAGGAAGTCAGGTGCCGGTAAATTGTAAATCCCCATTCCCATTTGAGTCCCATGGGACTCAATGGGGATGGGGACCACAGACGCACCAGCACCATTAATAACGGTTGCTGGTGCTTCCGTGAAACTCTGCGGGCGGGTGTCGTTCTGCCCGCCAGGTCTGACCCTGGCGGGAAGGACGGCAACCACCCGGAGAGTCGTACTGTGCCGGTCCAGTAACAGCGATGCTGGTAGGCTTACTGGCACCGTTGTTACCGGACCGGCACAGTCGTGATGAGGCCCAATGAAATCCTATACCCTTGTCAAGATGGATTTCTGAACTCTAACCTGGTGGGCAGAGGTTCAGGAGGCCAGCCTAGTTTCTTGGAACAGGGTAATCTTCTGGACAAGCCAGACCAATCGAGGATAGAATTGGCGGCAGTCAAAACTAGGTCTCAGGAGGGGTGAGGATGACTGAAAGACCTCAATGAGCACACAGAGCAAAGGATACAACAAATCACTCCCAGACAGGTGTATCTGTCATGATCCGCCGAACCCGCCCATTTTGGACTTCCCGGTCCATGATGCACTGCGGTGTAAACTCTGCGGTTCTACCAACCTGGCCGGCGCTTCCGAAGCGCTGCACACCAGCCTTTTCATGCTACGTTCGGCTTCCTAGAAAAAGGCCACGCCTCTGCGGCGCCACGCGTCTCAACGCTACTGCTTGGTGTAGCTAGACGTGTGTTTCCAAAGTTCGCTTTGCGCTCTCCTTGATACCCTATTTCCTTCCTTCCTTCCAGGTACTCATTTATTCCCTTCCCCTTACCTTGTTTTCGTGGGACTACTCCTGGAAATTCCTCGTGCTCGGAGTCGGAGCCCCGACTCCTTCAAGCTGATCCGTCTGCCTCCTGGTTCCTCACCCGGATATTGAACGCTTCCATTTGGAACACTAAACCTCACGCTGGACTCCGAAGACCCGTGTCCAGGTTTATACAAATCCCAGACAGCAAGAAAGAAGGAAGCTACATCCAAGTGCGTCACAAGAAAGGAAAAACAGGTGAGAAGGGGAGAAACTTGTGACAGATTGAGACGCCTCAAACCTGATACAAAGACAGATATGGAAGCCGCAGTCCAGGTCCTCATGAGAGGCATGCAAGAATGAACCACTGAAATTCAGAACCTTAAGGCTGAAAATGCTGCATTAAAGCAGCTGGTTTTGTCCAGAGATTCTGCTGCCAAGGAAAGTGTCCTGTTAGGGGGAGTAGTAGACAAATACGACGGATCATCAAAAAATCTACGTGCCTTCCTAGATTCCTGTTTGATACATTTCACTTTCAAACCATACTATTTTTCCACCCCACGAGCTAAGGTTGGCTTCATGATATCTTATCTTATGGGCAATGCCTTAACCTGGGCTACTCCCTTAGTCAACGCTGGTGATGCTCTCCTGGATGATTACGATGGGTTTGTGGAAGCCCTTAAGGCCATGTTTGATCACCCTGAGCTTGTTTACAGTGCTCAGGAAAGATTGCTCGAATTCCAATAAGGGACCCAGGATATGCTCACCTATGTGACACGCTTCAAACAGTTAGTCAAAGAGGCTGACTGGTCCCCGGAAGCCAGCTTTACCCTCTTTCGAAGAGGTTTAAATGAGGAGATAAAGGACAAATTAGCCAGAGTAGCTCGCCCTAGCTCCTTTCAAGCCCTCATGGACCACTCTCTACAGATTGATTTCCGAATTCAGGAAAGGAAGGCGGAGAAGAGGAAATCTAAATCAAAATCTCCTAAGCCAGCCACAAACTATCCCAGTCCTAAAGAAGCAACCATTACGCAAGCATCTGAACCTGAACCAATGCAATTAGGAGCCTTCCGAGGCCCTATTTCCCCCCAGGAAAGGATCCGTAGGATCAATACTGGGCTATGCATGTATTGGGCCTCTGATAAACACCTTGTAAGGAAATGTCCCATAGCGCCACTTTGGCGTTCGGGAATGCCAGCTCCCAATCCTAGGCGGAGCACAGCTTCGGAAGAAAGACGTTTGCTCCTCGTCTATTCCCTCCTTGAAATCTCCGGGACAGAACACTCTTGTGATCCTGCAAACAATCTTATCCTTTTCCAAAGAGGAATCCTACCCCATCCTGGCTTTAGTGGACTGTGGTGCCATGGGCATTTTCATAGACCATGATTGGGTTGTCAAACATCACATCCCATGAGAAACAAAAGAAGTAGTACAACCGGTCAAAGCCATTGACGGCAGACCCTTGTCTTCTGGACCTATAACCCACCAAACCAAGGACTTACTGTTGTCAATAAACAATCATCAGGAAATCCTCAAATTTGACATCATTAAATTGGCTCATTATCCCTTGGTTTTGGGCATGCCCTGGTTGCAGAAGCACAATCCCTACACCAATTGGGGAGCAGGTTCCATGTTTCTCAGTTC
This sequence comes from Ambystoma mexicanum, assembly GCF_040938575.1. Lineage (NCBI taxonomy): Eukaryota > Metazoa > Chordata > Amphibia > Caudata > Ambystomatidae > Ambystoma > Ambystoma mexicanum. The sequence continues at coordinate 375,589,886 of NC_090938.1, forward strand.
AGAAAATTGCATGTCCCATTGTTTATCTCTTACCACCTTGCCAAGCCCTTCAGAAGACCTTCAGGAACCTCAGCAATCCTCAGTAACTGTCTCCAACATCATCCAGATTCCCCAAGCATACCAAACATACTCAGATGTGTTTTCAACAGCCATTGTTCAATCTCTCCCACCTCACAGACCTGAGGATTGTGCCATTGATACAGAGCCTTCAGCGGTGATCCCCTTTAGAAGAATGTTCATTTTGTCTGAAATGGAAAAGAGAGCCCTCCGAGAATATTTGGACACCAATTTAACAAATGGAACTATTCGACCTTCCAAGTCCCCAGCTGGTGCTTCTCTCTTCTTCGTCCCTAAAAAAGACTCCAAGGAGCTTAGACCATGTTGTTTGGATTACCGTGGCCTCAACCAATGCACCCTCAAGGACCGCTACCCATTACCTCTTATTTCAGACATCCTGGAGGCAGTGAGGGGTGCTGTCGTCTTCACTAAACTCGATCTCAGGGGTGCCTACCATCTCATTCTTATAAAAGAAGGCGATGAGTGGAAGACAGCCTTCAGAACTCCCTTTGGCCACTTTGAGTATCTGGTAATGCCCTTTGGTCTCGCTAATGCCACCGCAGTATTCCAACGCTTCATGGATCGGGTTTTTTCTGACATGTTATTCCTTTTCGTCATTATATACCTAGACGACATACTGATTTACTCCAAGGAACCTTGGAAACACCAAGAATACGTTAAGGCAGTTTTAGAACGTTTACGTGAACATAAGCTCTGGGCCAAACCTGAAAAATGTCTTTTTCATGTATCAACCGTTCACTACCTTGGGTTTGTTCTTAGCTCCAAAGGTATCGGAATGGATCCTTCCAAGGTTGATTCCATCTTGTCTTGGCCTGTTCCTACTACTGTGAAACACATTCATTCCTTCCTGGGGCTTGCTAACTTTTACAGGAAATTCATACCCGCGTTTTCTGACATTGTACACCCTATTGTAACACTCTTAAGGAAAGACACTCTGTTTCAGTGGTCCTCAGCTCAGGACTCGGTGCTTCAACGATTGAAATTGGAATTCGCTCGAGCTCCCATCCTAGCTCAACCTGATACAGACCGACCCTTCCTACTTGAGACTGATGCATCCGACTACGCCATCGGAGCAGTCTTAAAACAAGAACTTGATGACAAGATGGAACATCCCATTGCCTATCTATCCCGTACCTTGACTCCCAGTGAAACTCATTATTCTGTCCTGGAGAAGGAGTTGCTAGCCATCCGACAAGCCTTCACTGACTGGCGTCATCTCCTTCGGGGAGCCAAACACCCAGTACAAGTTCGTACAGACCATCGGAACTTACAAGTGTTACAATCCCTGGAGTGCAGAAACAGCCATCAGGCCCGCTGGGCCTTCTTTTTTGCCCAATACCAGTTTCAAATTCTTCACTTTCCTGGAACACATAACATCATAGTTGATGCCTTGTCCAGACTTCCTGACTACGAGCCTCTTGAAACACGCTCCTTTCCCAAGATGTTTCCTGACTCTGTAATTGTAGCTCAAGCTATTTCTCTCCTGGAGGACATTCGTGCTAAGACACTTTCTTCCGAACTCTGGAAGGAATACGAAAGGAACAATTTTAGGAACCTCCAGCAGAAAGACGGGTATCTTTTCAAGGAAAACTGGCTGGCAGTACCCACACAGGAACTCAGATGAAAAATCACAAGACTATGGGCCTCATTACGACCCTGGTGGAACGGGTTAACGGGTGCCGCAAACGGATGCGGACCCGTTAAACCCATTCCGCCACATTACAAGGTCCCCTCGCGGGACACGGTAAGCACGCCTGGTAAAACCAGGCGTGTTTACCGGGTCCTGTGAGGGGAAGAGGGAGCAAACAACGGGCCACTCATAATCGGCCCGTTGTTTGCTCCCTCTCCCATTCCCATTCTGCCCTATGGGGGGCTGAAATGGGAATGGGGAAGGTCCTGGTCTGGGTCCTTGGAGGGAGGAATTACCGGGCCCTCTGAACTCGGAATGGCCCAGTAATTCCTCATTCTGGGAACCCGGACCCGAACAAGATTTCGGCGGCAGCCATGCTGCCAATAGTGGCATGGCTACCGCCGAGGTCGTAATGAGGCCCTATGTCATGATACCCTCCATTCAGGACATCGAGGCATCACCACCACCCTCCATCTTTTACAGAGACAGTTCTGGTGGCCACGGATGAAAGACGATGTAAGAACCTATGTCCAATCCTGTGCAGTCTGTAACTAGAACAAACATGATAACATAAGACCAGTAGGTCTCTTACACCAACCAGCAATGCCAACACGACCTTGGGAAATCATCGCCACAGATTTTATCGTGGAGTTACCCCCATCCAGAGGATACACGACCATAATGGTTAATATCTGTTTACACACATGGCTCACTTTACACCCTTGTTCAAGCTACCATCTTCATCTGAATTGGCTGGTATTTTCCTGGAACACATATCCAGACTTCATGGACTGCCTTCCAAAATCATCTCTGACAGAGGCCCCCAATACATATCCCAATTTTGGAAACAACTATGCCAAATATTGGGAATTCAGCGTGCTTTGTCATCAGGATATCACCCACAAACCAATGGAGCAACAGAACGAGTCAACCAGACCCTAGAGCAGTAACTTTGCTGTTTCTGCACCAAAGTCCAGGATGATTGGTCACTTCTGATTCCTGTAGCTGAGTTCGCTTACAACAATTCGGATCATTCAGCCATCAAAACCAGCCCGTTCTTCTGTAGCCAGGGATTTCATCCTTCAGTTCTACCGTCTATCCAGCCTCATCCAACCCCAGTCCCTGCGGTTGATTCCTGGATCGAAATATTAATCAATGTCCACAAAGAGGCCAAAGAACGACTGGAAAAGGCAAGGAAAGATGTCAAACGTTATGCAGACACCAAAAGAAGACCAAGCCCTCCTTACAAGGTCGGAGACAAAGTTTGGCTATCCTCAAAACTTCTTCCTTGACATCTACGACCAAATAAATTGGCCCCCAAGTATTATGGACCCTTCTCCATAAAAGAAATCATTAATCCTGAAGGGGCCCTTAGGGGACCCTCGCATATGGAAACAAGGCACAATCACCACACACGAACTAATACGCCAGACACGAGGTTGTATTCCCAAAAGCTAGGGTTTATTGCAAAGCAAATAGTCTCAGTTGGCCAACTGGGACTCACGGCCCCGTGACGTGTGTCTCCAGACCCCGAGGGAAGCAAGAGAGCGAATCATTCTACAACAGTTACATATATACAAAATGAGCAACTTACAATCAGCGGTGACACATTCAATACCGCCCATAATGCATTTCCTTTGAACTGGGTTCGATGATTGACAATTGTGAAAAGTGTGACACCTTCAGACATTCATTTTAGCAACAGTTTGCAATTTTGTGAGCCTGCAGACAAAGGTCTTTGTTTAAGAGAACACATTGCTTCTGTTTTTGCAAGCAAGCTGCATGCAGGGGAGAGACACATTCCAGGCCTCGCTATCTCCTAGTTTCTATTCGTGTGCTAGGGGTCAACTCGCTCTCCAGGGCTCAGAAAGGGGGGCCGCAAAGAAGAGCATAATTCAAGCCATTAATTGTTCATTTCTACCGTTCCTACCGCATGAGCGAGACTGGCTGGCACCTGTGTAATGATTAAATGCCTTGCTGCTTACTTCCAAGGACTTGTGAGGGAGGAGACCGGACATTTCTGTCTGGGTCACCTGTGTTATGTTTCAACAAGTATCTCGCAGCCTTGCTCTATGCATGAACAATAAAATAATAGTCGAGCAGAATAAGCTTTCAGCAAAGCAGTTTTGACAGAAAAGCAAGAGGCGAAAGTTAAAAACAAAATGGCGATTTCAATCACTTCAAAATGGCAGCACTTTAGTCAAGCTGATAGATGCGTATTTCTAATACCGACACATGAGGCAGTTGGTCTGCAGCCAACAAAATACATTGGCCCTCATTCCGAGTTAGGACTACACCATGGAGTAAATAGCTCCATGGTTAGCAACCATGGAGCTATTTACTCCATGGAATACCGGCATGGTGACTGGAGTAATTACCGGTCCATTCCAAGGTTGGATGGACCGGTAATTCCCCATTCACCATAGCCCTTCCCCATCCCCATTTCTGCCCCCATAGGGCTCAATGGGAATGGGGAAGGAGGTAATTACGGCACCGTAAATTACGGTGCCGTAATTTACTCCAAGGTCACTTTGCGGATCCCGTAATTTACTCCTGCTAAAAGCAGGAGGTAAAGAGGGACCCGCAAAGGGAACTCGGAATACGGAGGTAAGGGATTACTGCCATCGGTGCCCTTATAGGCGCCGGTAATCCCTTACCTCCAACCTCGGAATGACCCCCATTGCCTCCATCATTGGGGGGTACCTACTTTTTCTAGACTGACAATCCAGTAGCCTACCCACTCCAGCTTCCGGATTCCTGGAAAAGGATTCATCCAGTCTTCCACACTTCCTTGCTAAAACCATTTGTGCAATCCACCCAAACTGCTCCAAGACCCCCTCCAGTACTCGTCAATAAACAACTTGAGTTCGAGGTCTCCAGGATATGTAATTCCAGATACAGACGCGGCCAACTCCAGTATCTGGTTGAATGGAAAGGATACCCTCCCAGTGAGCGCACCTGGGAACCAGTCTCAAACATGAATGCCCCTCGTCTGTTGCAAAGATATCATCAGATCCACCCAGGCAAACCCGGAGGTGCCAGACTTAGGAGGAGGCATACTGTCATGATCCGCCAAACCCACCCATTTTGGATTTCCTGGTCCATGATGCACTGCGGTGTAAACTCTGCGGTTCTACCATCAGGGCCGGCGCTTCCGAAGCGCTGCACACCAGCCTTTTCATGCTACGTTCGGCTTCCTAGAAAAAGGCCACGCCTCAGCGGCGCCGCGTGTCTCAACGCTACTGCTTGGTGTAGCTAGACGTGCGTTTCCGAAGTTCGCTTTGTGCTCTCCTTGATACCTTATTTCCTTCCTTCCTTCCTGGTACTCATTTATTCCCTTCCCCTTACCTTGTTTTCGTGGGACTACTCCTGGAAATTCCTTGTGCTCGGAGTCGGAGCCCGACTCCTTCAAGCTGACTCGCCTGCCTACTGGTTCCTCACCCGGATATTGAACGCTTCCATTTGGAAGACTAAACCTCACGCTGGACTCCGAAGACCCGCGTCCAGGTTTATACAAATCCCGGACAGTAAGAAAGAAGGAAGCTACATCCAAGAGCATCACAAGAAAGGAAAAAGAGGTGAGAAGGGGAGAAACTTGTGACAGTATCTATATTAAATATATAAGTACATTTATTCAAGGTTTTGAAATTCAACACACAGCAATTATCAATAGTAATCCATCAAACCAACACAACACTACTACAATACATATACACAATACCAAGTGGCCTAAAGGGATAAAAGCTCAGTATGGGTCTGTTAGGCAGAAACCTGTGCGGTTCCATTAGGGACCACTGCAAAAGATTTAAGACTACAGTTGTTTGGCAGTAAACCCACTTGTTAGCAGTCTGTACCACACAGATTCACTTGGTAGCTGTGGCTGAGCAGTCAGACTTCCCTCAAGAAGAGTTAGGCAGTATGCAGAGTATACACAATAGGTACAGAGATACAGTAGCACAAGCAAACACTGACCGGAGCTTGGGTGTAAAAGTATATAATTATTTATTTTAAAGACACACTTGTAAATTACACTAGCACAAAGAGGTAAGTAAATTCAGCACACAGTCACTATTATATATATACAACCCTAATTACTTATTAGACAAGCCTTAGTGAGAAACACCACTTATTTTCAGACAGAGGTGAGCGCTTAACATAAGATGGCACTCTAATACGTTTAAGGCAGGATAGGCAGAGTTCTACTGGAGAGCAAGGAAGTCAATTGCGAGGCCCACTCTTGGAGAGAGCAAGCAGGAGGGGTCCAGGTTCACACAGTGGGGTTATGCCCAAAGAGTCTTGTAGATAGTTTGCACACAAAGGATGAAATTAAAGTCAGGAAAAGTTAGCGAGGTTGTCCCAGGCCAGCCCAGGTTAGAAAGTCAAGGCTTTACCTTCACCCCGAACGATCTGTCGCAAGGGAAGCCAGGCTGGACACAGTACCTTAAGTGTGAAGGAAGCTCCAGCGGGGGCAGTTGTTCCTGGCAGCGGGTGCAAGTCAGTGTTTCGTCCAGAGGAAGAGGAGGTCTCGCCGTGGAGGAAATATGAAGGTCGTTGCACTGCCAGGGAAGAAACCAGCCGCAGAGTTCGTTCGGTTAAAAGGCACTACCCTTCTTTTCGCGGTAGTGGTAAGCCGTGGTATTCCGGTTGCCGGGATTGCTTGGCACTGGCAAGGCGGCCACGAGATGCTCCAGGGAGGTGAAAAGAAGGCAAAACTGGTTATCTCCACCAGTCAAAGGAAGAAGACTCTCCAGACTGGAGATCTCCTCTGTCGTCGGGAAAAGTGGTGAGACGGTTCAGCAGGGCTCTACCGGTGGTGTCGTCGTTGCAGGTCGGCTCAGCTTCTCCCTCCTCGGATTCTTAGGTCCTGTGGCGACTTCTGAAGTTCCAGTCCCCAAAGCCCTGCTTTTATGCAGCAAATCCCCATTCATTCAGCCTAGCTGTCAATCAAACATGCTAAGTGGTGAGCCGGCCGGCTCACCACTTGGGCCAATCACACAAGAGGGTGACTTGAGTTGCCAAGGCAACTCAGTCCAGGGTGCCTAAACTCCCTCCCACACCCCCTGTGGTACCCAGACAGAGTGGCACCACTTGTGGAGGCTTCTGTGGAGAAGCCCACCAAAAAGTGGAACAAAGGGCTCGACTTGGGTTGGAGTCACAGAAGAGAACACAAACGCCATTTTAGAATCGAGTTCTGGCAAAAAATACCAACCAGTGAATTAATATTAAATAAATAAACCGGCGGTGTGTTTGAGGCTATAAGAATTAAATAATTAAAGTTGGTAGCCTCGGACAATGGGAAAATCCCATAGGGATATATTCACGGTCGAATATAAAAAGTAGTATCCACTGCCACCAGCCAAAACTCGATCAGGGGGGACGGAGACGTGCCCCCACGAAACACAGACCCCGGGGCAATCGAATTGCCCCGACCAGAACGTCCACAATATGATGGTTTGTACGGGTTTCTGTTCATAATTTGGGACTAGTAAAGCCAATGGTGACTTTACATGCCCTAGGAGACAGTAGTCAGTCCCAGGGTATGGAGTCTACGTTGGGGGGTCGCTACGACACCCCTGGGTTACGGCACGGAGGGTGCTGTGTAACCCACATCAAAAACACATGAGACCCTATGGAGTAAAAGACTCCATAGCCCATAAAACACATGGAAAGATAAAGGAACACCTCAAATCATGTCCAAGAGTGGGAGTAAAAAGAGTCTCACTCTTAGCAGGAGAAAAAAATAAACCCCAAAAATCCAGCAAAGCTGCTGGGGGACTCACTAGGTTTGGGAAATTAGCCTTTTCAGAGAATTCTTCCTAACACTCGCCCCCCCCCAGCCTAAGGGACAGGAGGATTTAATCCACTCCTGGATGAACCTCATACCTCTAGTCGATGACATACATCCTAGAGAGTCCATCAGCATTTTGATGGTGACACCCTGACTTGTGCTCAATGGTGAAATCAAACCCTTGCAGGCAGATTGACCATCTCAATAGTTTGGATTTTCTCCCTTCATTTGCATTAACCATCTCAAGGGTTGGTGGTCAGTCTGAATGACAAAATTAGAACCATACAAGTATGGCCTAAACTTCTTCAGTGCCCACACAATAGCAAAGCATTCTCTTTCGATTGTTGGCCACCTTGTTTCAGGATCCTTCCGTTTTTTACTGATGAAACAAATGGGGTGCTCCCTACCCTTCTCATCCAGTTGGCTAAGGACTGCACCTATACCTACATTAGAAGCATCTGTCTGCACAATGAAAGTTTGGTGATAGTAAGGAGCTCTCAATACTGGTGCCTGGCAAAGAGCTTTCATCAGGTTTTCAAAGGCCTGATTGCATTCCTCATTCCATTTGACCTTTTTAGAGAATTTTGGGGAGGAGATCACATTTAGTGGAGAAGCTACGGCCCATAGTTCTCAATGAAATTCCTGTATTACCCTGTGAGGCCTAGGAAGGCTCTCACCTGGGTTTGAGTAGTAGGTGTTGTCCAATTTTGCACAGCTTCAATCTTACTGGGCAAAGGCCTTATTTCTCCACCTCCTACCTCATGCCCAAGGTAGACCACCTTACTCTAACCAATTTGGCATTTACTTGCCTTTATGGTCAGATTGGCCTGTCCAAGAGCCTGCAAAACATACCCTAAGTGGTTCACATGTTCTTGCCAGGATTGGCTGAATACTGCAATGTCATCCAAGTATGCCATGCAGAAGTCCTCCATCCCGTTCAGAACCTGATTCAACAATCTTTGGAATGTAGCAGGTGCATTCTTCAATCCAAAAGGCATAACCTTAAATTGGTATAAGCCCACTGGAGTAGAAAATGCAGTCTTCTCCTTGGCATGGTCTGTCAGGGCTATTTGCCAATAGCCTGACGTAAGGTCAAATATGCTGAGGAACTTGACTGAACCAAGTCTATCCACCAACTCATCTGTCCTTGGCAAAGGGTGGGCGTCAGTCTTTGTGACTGCATTAAGAGCTCTATAGCCCACGCAGAATCTCAATTCTTTGGATCCTGCCTTTGGTACTAACAAAACTGGGCTAGACCATGGGCTAGTAGAGGGCTCTATTACCCCTAGATCAAGCATCTTCTTGACCTCCCCTTTGATGGGGGTCCTTACATTTTCTGACATTCTATATCCTCTGCTTTTGACTGGCAGACAGTCACCAGTGAGTATATCATGCTGTCCCCAAGGGGTCAAGCCTGGTGAAAGTGAGAACAGAGAGGCAAACTTATTTAACATGGCTTTGCACTCTTCTTGTTGCTCAGGTGACAGATTTGAAGAGAGATTTACTCCTTCAATCTTTTCGTCCAAGGGTAAACCTCTGAGGAGATCAGGTAGAGCTTCACTCTCTTCTTCCTCTTCTGTCGAAGCTAGAAGCAAGGCTCCTACTTCAGGTCTGGAGACATACGCCTTTAGTCGGTTGGTGTGGAAGACTCTAGGAGCCTCCTTGGGATTGCCCAAGACCACCAGATAGTTAACCTCTCCAAGTTTACCCACAACCTTGAAGGGTCCCATCCATTTATCTTGCAAGGCGCTCTGCCTTGTTGGGATCATAACTAGAACTACCTGGTCTTCAGTGAACTCAACCATGTTAGCCTTCTGGTCATGCCAATGCTTGACCAGGGCTTGTCCAGCTTTCAGGTTATCACTAGCTTCTGCCATCATTTGTGACATTCTCCTGCGGAGACCTATCACATAGTCAGTCACTCTGACTGGCTTGGGGGAAGGAGCACTCTCCAACCCCTCCTTGATCAGGGCCAATGGACCTCTGACCGGATGGCCATAGAGAAGTTCAAAGGGAGAATAACCTACTCCCTCCTGAGGGACTTCTCTATAAGCAAAGAGAAGGCATGGCAATAGAAGGTCCCACTTTCTTTTAAGGGGATCCGCTAAAGCACCTATCATGCTCTTCATGGTTCGGTTGAACCTTTCTACCAACCCATGTGTCTGAGGGTGGTAGGCGGTAGAGAACTTGTAAGTAACTCCACAGGTTTTCCACATGGCTTTCATGTAGTGGGACATAGAATTTGACCCCCTGTCAGAGATTACTTCCTTCGGAAACCCAACCTTGGTAAAAATACCAAGGAGGGTCTTAGCCACAGCCTGAGCTGTAACAGTCCTCATAGGAATTGCCTCAGGGTACCTAGTAGCATGGTCTACTACAACAAGGATAAACCTGTTGCCTGAGGAGGTTGGGGGATCAAGGGGACCAACTATGTCAATCCCTACCCTCTCAAATGGGACTCCCACAACTGGGAGAGGCACTAAAGGTGCCACTTTCTTGGACCCAACCTTACCAGAAGTCTGGCAGGTATGGCAGCTCTTGCAAAACTTATCTACCTCAGCCCCCATCTTTGGCCAATAAAAGTAGAGTGAGAGCCTTTCCTTGGTCTTCTTGAAACTCAAGTGACCAGCCAAAGGAATCTCATGGGCCAGTTGCAAGAACTGTTGTCTGTTTTCTGGAGGTACTACAAGCTGCCTGTAGTCTCCAGGTGCAGACTCAGTTGGTTCACTATAGAAGAGGCCATCTTCCCAGTCCAACCTATACTTCCCAGGCTCTTGCCCATCAGCCTGAGAAGCTGCCTGTTGGCGAAGACCTTCCAGAGTTGGACATTCTCTCTGTCCCTTACTGAAGTCTGCCCTGTTGGGTCCACCTTCTGCCAGTAAAGACTGCAGCTCAGGATGGTCAACAGGATCCAGATCTCCAATGAGTTCTTGGCCTTCCACTAGCTCGTCTTCAGAGTCTAGCTCTACCATACAGGGTTGTACCTCCCTCTTAGCCTCAGCTGGAGGTGGAGTTACAGGTGTAACTTTGGACAACCTAGGGGAAGTCCTTGTTGGAAGCACTGGAGTGCTTGCTGTTGGCTGTTTCTGGGAAATCTTGGGTTTCCCCTTTGCTTCCGTTTGTTCAGAGATAGCAAGTTGTAACTCCAGTGGAGTAGGAGTGATATCTTTCTTCATCATCTCCTTAGGAGTACCTCTCATGGTTCTCTCCCTTGCAGGTCTGGTGAGCTCCTGTAACCTTTTACTAGGAGGTCTGGGGGTATGTGACACTACTCCCAGAGTTTTCAGGTCATTTCCCAACAGAACCCTTCCTGGTACCTCACTTTGTATGCTGACAGGTATATTCACAGTCATGTCATTACACTGGATGAGAACTGGTAATCGGGGAAGCATCTGCACAGGCCCTCCAGCTAACTTGGTGAGGCGTTTGGGTCCTTAGCAACATCCTCAGCCTGAAAAAAAGATTTATCCACCACAGTTATGCTGGCCCCAGTGTCCCTAATGGCAGGAGTCTCCTGACCATTCACCTGGACACTGTCCTTATAATACTCTTTAGTATTATCTGGGATAGAGTTATAGACATCTAAATTCTGTTGTTCCCACAAACCCAGAGACACTAAAGAAACACTGGCTGAGACTCCAATGGGTTCATCAGCCAGCAGCAGAAAGTTTCCACTTGCCGTTTGTACTTCCTCCTCTGGAGCGAAGTCTAAGGAGACAAGTTGGACCCCTGAAGGTTTACCCTTACATCTGGGATCTCCTTTCACATGGTCAGGCGAGCCACAAACAAAGCATTTATCAAATGCTTTCTGGAATCGTGGCTTGCTCTGACCTCCTTCTGGTTTACCACCAGAGGGTACACTACTCTGATTTGGTTTCCCTTGTGGTTTACCCTTATTGTTCTGTTTGGGGCCCTCTTTGGGATTGGAATTATTAGAATTCTCTTTGGAGTCCTTTTTTGGCAGTTTCCCCTCATCCTTTTTCTGAGTTACCCCAGAGTCCTTGTGAGTAGCCCTATTGGCAACCCACAAGTCAGCAGCCTTAGCTAGTTTTCTGGAATCTAATTCCTTTGAATCAGCCAAGTGCTGTCTTGGCTCAGGAGAGCAGAAATCATAAATGGACTCCAACATCACAAGATTCTTCATTCCCTCATAAGTGTTCACCTTGTAACCCTTAATCCATCCCTCTAAATTCTTCAAACTTTCACTCACCCAGGTAGCCCAAGGGGTACCATCATGCTTTTTGAGGGTCCTAAACCTCTTAGGGTACTGGGAAGGGGTATTCCCAAATCTAGCTATCAAAGCTAGTTTCACACATTCATAATCCTTCTTATCCTCCTCCCCCAACTCCATTACCACATCAGTTGCAACAGGGGGGAGCCTAGAGAACAACCAGGAAAGTAACTCATTTCCTGTAATGTTCTGGAGCCCATGATTATATTCAAACAAACTCAACCAATCCAACACATCCAATTTAGGCTCATACATACCCACCAATTCTTTAGGCATCCGGGGTCTTTTGGGACTGGAACTCCTAGAGGATTCGGAGAAAGAAGCACTTTCCACAGACAATTCTTTCATTTCTAGCTCATGGTTGAGCTCCGTTTCTCTGAGCCTTAGTTCTTGGTTCCGTTTGTAAAGACTGGTAGGGGGTGTCTGTACTTCTGCACTCTATATGGCATAGGAGAGGCACAGAAGACCCCAGCCAAGATTCTCTATTACGTTAGCAATGGACGAGCAATCAAGGGCTAGCTTCTCAGGAGTAGTCCCCGAACCCCCACAAAGGAATGTCCACACACTGTATTACTGAAAACACAGTCTTTATATAATTAATATTCAAAGGTATGTACACAATCACAATTACGCACTTTGTACTCGGAAGTCAATAATGATAAATATATACAATTCTAAAGTGGTACCACTAATGTTATCCAATCTCATTAAAGTGCATGAACTGTACGGTTAAAATGTCACACAGATTAATAACGAGGAAACCAGCAATAGAGATAGGCAGGAACGTAAGATGGTTGAAACAATAGGCAGAATACTGGCCCCGTACCCTAGACACAGTTCTGTGTGGAGACCCCCCCACCTGGGCAACCTGTAAAATAAGGATATATCGCACAAGCCCAGTCCATATGTTCAGTAGTCTCACTTCTTCCTATTAAGGTTTTACCCCCCCAATGTACCTGGTGGAATAGAGTTCGACGATGCGTCGACCGATCCTGCTTGAGTGCCTCCCTTTCAGGCGGGAGCCACGGATCGTCGAGAGTTGTCGGGGAACTTGGCGTTCGGTGTCGGAGAATCGACGGCCCTTCTTGAGTGCCCTCCCTTTAAGGCGGGAGTCATGGGTCGTCGAACGTCCGACGGTGAACAGAGTGAACTACGGCAGGGAAGTGGCATCTTCGTTCCTAGCGGTGCTCGTCGACGATAGAGCGTTGGCGTCCTGCAAGGAAGAGGCGTGCGGAGCACCTCGGTGACGATAGTTCTGGACCGCAAAGAGATGATGAAGAACTGTGGCCCAGCAAGGGCGTCGAGTCGTCGGCGTCTCTGTGGTCCTTAGGTGGCGCGAAACCCACCGTTGGATGCTCCTTGGCGCGTCGACGGTCGGGCCTTCTCCAGCGGGAGACAAGCAGGCGACGATGCAGACGAGAGCATCCGATGATCAATGGAAGTTCTTAGGCAAACGGGAGCACGGCGGCTCCAGTCGGCGACGGCGGTCATCGACAGTGGCGGACAACAGTCCGAGTGCTTCTCCTTAGAGTTCTGCAGCAGTCCCTGTATCGGATCGGCAGCCTGTCGAAGGTCTGTCTACCAGGGAGCTTTGGCAAAGATCAGCTGTGCACGATGGTCCCTCGTAGCTCGGGAAGAGGGTGCCTTACCAGTCCTCTCTGGGTCAGTCCTTGGAAACACAGCAGCTTTCAGATTGCGAAGGAGAGCAACAGCAATTCTTCTCGTCCAGCAGGGCTTCAAGGTCAAGCGTCAGTTACTCCAGTTACTCGTTGCAGTAGACTTCAGCTTCTGAACACTTCTGAACACGATTCCTAGCAGTGAGAGGTCCCCAGATATACTGTTGATCTCCCATTCTTTCCGCTGGGTCACACTCAAGCATCAAATCGCGACTACGGGCATTCATGCAGGCAGGCAGCCAATCAGGCACACGAGTTATTCAGGCCATTCACTTCTCTCCAGACACTCACAACAAGTTATGTGTATTGGGACAAGTACCGAGCCATTCAGCACTCCAAGCTGCATTCATACCAGTTTCGGGCAGGGCTGTCTCAGTCTTTGGGCATCATTACAAATCGCCTGGTATGGAAACAACGGTGGCGGTAAACCCGCCGCCACCGTTGTTTCCATGCCGGGCGATCACAACTCCTGCAGGCGGGAGGTGATGTTCCCGCCAGGTCTGACCTGGCGGGTTTAACACTGCCCGCCTGCAGGCGGACAAGGAAACACCGGCAGCATTACGAGATGCTGCCGGTGTTTCCATGATCCCCATTCCCACTGAGTCCAATAGGACTCAATGGGAATGAGGATTAACACCATTCCGCCTCCGTGATTCCTGGAAAACGGGGGTTGTAATGCCCCGGTAATTCCGGGAATCACGGAGGCGGAATGGTAATACGAGTCCGGCGGTAACCAGGTGGTTTTACCACCTCGGTTACCGCCGGACTCGTAATGAGGCCCATTGTGTCAACCACCAGATAATAGACATCCACAACACAGAATGCATATTCGTCACACACTCTATTCACCCAGGTCCCACCCACAGGAGGTACCCACAACATACATCACCGGGAAGGCTCCAGCTAGTCTGGCCGGGCCTTCACAACAACACCATATATGGCATTTCCACCCAACAGCCAGTCAGGGGGAAGGGACCGAGTCAGGGCTTCCCAGGACTTTGGGAAAACAAGGTAATGGGTAATAGAAAGCAAGAGGCCACAGGGGCCATCTTGTTTTCCATCAGGAATCAACTGATCCCAATGGCAGGGCCGGGGTATCCCAAAATGGAGGATACTCCGCGCACCTGTCGATTTCAGCATGGAGCTGCCACCAGCCCATACCCTGCTCTGCGGGCCACCCACGGGTGCCCAAAAACATACACTAGGGGCACAGGGTTTGTTCCCCCACCCATGGGTGCCATAAGGGTATCCCACGGGTCCGTTCACCAAACCAAAAGAGAGAGAGCTGCACCGCCAGGAGTCCCACATGAACTCCTGCGCGGAAAACTCGACAGAACACACGATAAAAAGCAGTAAAGGACAAAGATACGGAGGCCCTGTCCCTCCGATGCATTTCCAGCATCACAGTCGCCCCCCCCCAGACTGAGGTGGAGGGTGCCTAATCTCCCACGGGATAGACACCCTCATCCAGACGGTCAACATACCTTCTGGAAAGGCCATCTGCATTATCGTGACTCTTCCCTGGTCTGCGCTCTATGGTGAAGTCTAGCCCTTTCAGGCTAATGGACCACCTGAGCAGTTTCGGGTTTTCACCCTTCATCTGCATAAGCCACTTCAGGGGCTTCTGATCTGTTTGGACCTTGAAGGTAGACCCCGTAAGGTAGGGCCTAAAACGCCTAAGGCTCCAAACTATACTAAAACATTCCTTTTCAACAGTAGCCCACCTAAGTTCTCTACCCTTGAGTTGTCTACTGATGAATATGATAGGATGTTCTCTCCCTTTGCCATCTAACTGGGACAAGGCAGCTCCAATTCCCTTGTCGCAGGCATCCGTCTGGACGATAAAGGGTTGGCTGTAGTCAGGCGCACACAACACGGGTGCCCGACACAGACTTTCTTTCAAGCCCTCTGACTGTCTTCAGTCCAATTAACCTTCCTAGGATGTTTGGGTGAAGTCAGAGCTGTCAGTGGTACAGCTATGCTTGCATAATCCACCATGAAATTGCGATAATACCCGGTGAGGCCCAAAAAAGGCTCTCACCTGGGTTTGAGTAGTGGGAGTCTCCCAGTCCTGTACATCCTGCACCTTACTGGGGAGAGGTTGGATTTGACCCCCTCCTACCTCATGACCAAGATATGTGACTTTCCCCTGAGCTATCTGGCACTTGGTGGCCTTGATAGTGAGGTTAGCCCTCTTTAAGGCCTGCAACACTCTACCCAGATGTGTCAAGTGCTCTTCCCAAGTGGAACTGTAGACGGCAATGTCATCTAAATAAGCCACACAAAAGGCTTCCAGCCCACTGAGAGCATGATTGACCAGTCTCTGGAAGGTGGCAGGGGCATTCTTCAACCCAAAAGGCATGACCCTAATCTGGTAGAGTCCCTCTGGTGTCGAGAACGCCGTCTTTTCCTTGGCTTGGTCCGTCAGAGCTATTTGCCAATAGCCTGAGGTGAGGTCAAAGGTGCTCACAAATGTGGCAGCACCTATGGTGTCCACGAGCTCATCAGCCCTGGGCAATGGGTGCGCGTCAGTTTTGGTGACGGCATTGACTCCTCGGTAGTCCACACAGAACCTTCAATCCTTGGTACCTGCCTGGGAACTTGCCTTGGGGACAAGGACCACCGGACTGGACCAGGGACTGGTTGAGGGTTCAATAACGCCCAGATCCAACATCTTGGCGACCTCAGCCTGGATGTGGTTCTTAACCGTATCTGACATTCGGTAGCTCCTGCTCTTGACAGGCACGCTGTCACCAGTGTCAATCTCGTGCTTACACCACGGTGTAAGGCCTGGCATCAGCGAAAACAGAGAGGCATACCGCTGGAGCAAAGTCCTGCAGGCCCTCTGCTGCTCGGTTGTCAAATCTGGAGAGAGCTGCACTCCCTCCACTGAGCTATCCTGAGGGTTGCTATGCAGCAAATCAGGAAGGGGCTCACTCGCATCCTCTTCTTGCTCTGAAGCTAGCAAAAGACATGAGACTTCTGCCCGCCTGTGGAAAGGCTTGAGCCTATTAACATGGAATACCTGAGGGGCTACCCCTGGGATTCCCATGTCAACCAGATAATTGACCTCGCTCATCTTGGAGATTATCCTGAAGGGTCCAGTCCATTTATCTGCCAATGCTCGAGGCTTGGTAGGCTCCATCACAAGGACCTCCTGTCCCGGAGTCCAATCCACTTGCGACGCTTTAAGGTCATGCCAGTATTTGTTCAATTCCTGGCTGGCCTTGAGATTCGCCGTTGCTTGACCCATCATCTGTGTCATCCTCCGTCTGAGGCCTAACACATAGTCCCCCACTTGCTTGGCGGGACCGGGAGGGGTGGCTTCCAAACCTTCTCTGATCAAGGCGAGGGGCCCCCTCACAGGATGTCCAAAGAGTAACTCAAAGGGGCTATAACCAACACCCTCTTGAGGTACCTCTCTGTAAGCAAACAGCAGGCATGGCAGGAGGAGATCCCATTTCCTCCTTAGGGGCTCTTCCAAAGCACCTAGCATGCCCTTGAGAGTTTTATTAAATCTCTCGACCAGACCATTGGTCTGGGGGTGGTAAGAGGTGGAGAACTTGTAGGGTACCCCGCACTCCTTCCACATGGTTTTCATGTAACTAGACATGAAGTTGGATCCTCGGTCAGAGACAACCTCCTTGGGGAATCCAACACGGGTGAAAATGCCCAGGAGGGCCCGGGCAACCACCTTGGCAGTAACAGTCCGAAGGGGTATAGCCTCAGGGTACCTGGTGGCATGATCTACCAAAACCAGGATGAACCGATGTCCACCTGATGTGGGAGGGTCAAGGGGACCAACAATGTTGAATCCCACCCTCTCAAACGGTGTGCCAACCACTGGCAATGGCTGCAGTGGGGCGATGACACTGCCTCCAGTTTTGCCAGACAACTGACAAGTTGGGCAGGTCCTGCAGTGGGACTCCACTTCTACTCCCATCTGAGGCCAGTAGAAATGGGCAGAGAGCCTCTGATTAGTCTTCTTGGTACCAAGATGACCAGCCAAGGGCACCTCATGCGCCATCTGCAGTAGGAAGGGCCTGTAAACCTGGGGTACCACCAACCTCTTGAGGGCACCAGTTTTAGGCTTAGTGGGCTCACTAACAAGGAGCTCACCCTCCCAATAAATCCGGAATGTCCTAGGCACTTCTCCTCGTGCCTGGGACAGGGCCTGTTTCCTCAGACCCTCGAGAGAGGGACACTCTCTCTGTCCTTTACAGAAGTCTGCCCGGGAGGGTCCCCCTTCAGCTAACAAGCATTGAAGATCGGGATGATCCTCCGGGTTGAGAACCTCTCCCACAGGAGAGTCTTCTGGCTCTTCTCCCACAGGAGTTGAGACGGGGTTTACCACTGGACCCAGCCCGTCCGGAGCATGGATCCCAATGGGTTCTGTAGGAACAGCAGGAAGAGAAGGAGCTCCCTCCACAGAGGTGGCCTTCTTGCCCTTCCTTTGTCATGCCTTAGGCCGCGCCTTCGGCTCGGGTACCTGACTCACAGCCAGACCCGGTGTCACCTGTGGCCTAGTGACCGCAGCAGCAGTCATGGGAAGACCATCCGCGATCAATCCCAACTCGACTAGATCGTTACCTACCAGAATGTTAGCAGGGACGTTGTCCTGAACCAGGACAGGAAGCTTTGCTGTCTTGTCTCCAATTACGAGTGTGACTCGGGCTACAGGCGATAATTTGGGAGGCCCACCAGCTAACCTGGTGGTTCTCAGAGGAGAATCTACATAGTCCTCTGGCTTGAGCAGGGTCCTGTCCACCACTGTCATGCTTGCCCCAGTGTCTCTCAAACCAGTAGAAGGCTGGCCATTCATGAGGACACTTCTCAAAAATCTACGGGTGTTCTGTGGGATAGTCGCCAGTACTTCCGCGTACTGGTCACAGGCCCCAAGGGACACTAAGGAAATCTCTACGGGAGCACCAAAAGTGATTCCTGTAGAGGAGGGGAGGACAGTGGCCTCCACCTCAGACATGGGGTAAGGGTAGGTCAGGCTGACAGCCTGTACTCCGAGTGCCTTACCTTTACACTTGGAGTCACCCCTTTTGTGATCCAGAGCCCCACAGTCCCAACAAGTGCCGGGAGTGCGGGGTACGGTACTGGAACCACCGGGAGCCTGCTTTGCAGCAGGTGGACCACTACTCTTATTCCCACCCACAGATGACTTATCCCCACAAGATTTTTGGGTCTTAGGAGAGGAGGGTTTAGGTTTATTTGACTGTGACTGCTTTTGGGACTCCTCAGCTTTCTGAGAGGCCCCCTTTTCTTTGTCCTTGTCCTTCCCACTGGAGTCTTTAGGGGACACCCGGTGGGAGACCCACTTGTCAGCCAACCTAGCCAGCTTAAAGGGATCCAAAATGTTCTGGTCAGCAACATACTGACGCAGCTCCGGTGAACAGGTTTCAGAAAAATGCTCAAAAAACAACAGGTGGGACAATTCAACAAAAGTTTTCACCTTGTAACCATCAATCCACCCCATCATATTCATGTGCGGAGCACTCACCCAGTCAACCCAAGACACATTCTGTCTTTTCTTAAAATCCCTGAACCTTTTAAGGTATTGGGTAGGCGTCTTGCCAAACTTGGCAATCAAAGCAGATTTCATACACTCATACTGACCCCTTTCTTCCACACTCAGCTTCAGAATACAGTCATATCCAGTTTGAGGCACTCTGCTTAGCAAACACTTAGCCCAATCTCTTTTGTCAACATCATGAATTGCACAAGCCATTTCAAAAGCTTCAATCCACTGGAGGATATCAGAACCCTCCGAAAACACACCAACCAAATCCTTCATAAATTTAGTTGCTGGGGACCTGACACTCTCACTGGGTTTCGCTGAAGTCTCCACTCGAGCTTTCTCTAGCTGGATTCTCTGACATTCAGTGTCCTTGTCTTTAAGTTCAAGATCCCTATTCTTGAGTTCAAGATCCCTATTCTTGAGCTCCACTTGTTGAGCCAACTCCTCCTTCTTAAGCTCAGCATCTATTTCCAACTTGCGATATTCAAAGGCCAATTTCATCCTTAATAACTCAAGTTCTAAGGAATTGCTGGGGTTCGGAACAGAGGCAGCAAGAATGGAGGCATTCCCAGAAACAGATTCAGTAGAAACCCTAGGGGCAGAGTCCTCATTGGTTGCATTCCCCCCCTCATCAAGAGTTTCACCATCGGTCTGGTAGTCCACCAGGGCAGCTATCAGCTCAGCCCTAGACTTATCCACAAAGTCTAACTCCCTGGCTTCACAAGCACTCTGGAGAGCCTCTAAGCTCATCCGAGTCAATTTACCATTCGCAATAGACTCCATTGCTTGTAATGCAGTTATTTTGTACACACCCAAACCTTAATCTAATAAAGTGCAGATATTTTGTAAGTGGCACGGTTATACACTGATTCTTAAAACCATAAGCATCCCACCGCTGCCACCAGTGTAAAGACTGGTATGGGGTGTCTGTACTTCTGCTCTCTATATGGTATAGGAGAGGCACCGAAGACCCCAGCCAAGATTCTCTATTACGGTAGCAATGGACGAGCAATCAAGGCCTAGCTTCTCAGGTGGTGATGCAGGCTGGTTCTTAAGTACAGTGTAGTCCCCGAACCCCCACAAAGGAATGTCCACACACTGTATTACTGAAAACACAGTCTTTATATAATTAATATTCAAAGGTATGTACACGATCACAATAACACACTTTGTACTCGGAAGTCAATAATGATAAATATATACAATTCTAAAGTGGTACCACTAATGTTATCCAATCTCATTAAAGTGCATCAACTGTATGGTTAAAATGTCACACAGATTAATAACGAGGAAACCAGCAATAGAGATATGCAGGAACGTAAGATGGTTGAAACAATAGGCAGAATACTGGCCCCGTACCCTAGACACAGTTCTGTGTGGAGATCCCCCCACCTGGGCAACCTGGCAAATAAGGATATATCGTACAAGCCCAGTGCATATGTTCAGTAGTCTCACTTCTTCCTATTAAGGTTTTACCCCCCCAATGTACCTGGTGGAGTAGAGTTCTCCGACGATGCGTCGACCGATCCTTCTTGAGTGCCTCCCTTTCAGGCGGGAGCCACAGATCGTCTAGAGTTGTCGGGGAACTTGGCGTTCGGTGTCAGAGAATCGGTGGCCCTTCTTGAGTGCCCTCCCTTTAAGGCGGGAGTCATGGGTCGTCGAACGTCCGACGGTGAACAGGGTGAACTACGGCAGGGAAGTGGCAGCTTCGTTCCTAGCGGTGCTCATCGACGACAGAGCGTTGGCATCCTGCAAGGAAGAGGTGTGCGGAGCACCTCGGTGACGATAGTTCTGGACCGCAAAGAGATGATGAAGAACTGTGGCCCAGCAAGGGCGTCGAGTCGTCGGCGTCTCTGTAGTCCTTAGGTGGCGGGAAACCCACCGGTGGATGCTCCTCGGCACGTCACGGTCGGGCCTTCTCCAGCAGGAGACAAGCGGGCGACGATGCAGACGAGAGCGTCCGATGATCAATGGAAGTTCTTAGGCAAACGGGAGCACGGCTGCTCCGGTCGGCGACGGCAGTCGTCGACAGTGGCGGACAACAGTCCGAGTGCTTCTCCTTGGAGTTCCGCAGCAGTCCCCGTATCGGGTCGGCAGCCTGTCGAAGGTCTGTCTACCAGGGAGCTTTGGCAAAGATCAGCTGTGCACGATGGTCCCTCGTAGCTCGCGAAGAGGGCGCCTTACCAGGTCCTCTCTGGGTCAGTCCTTGGAAACACAGCAGCTTTCAGATTGCGAAGGAGAGCAACAGCAATTCTTCTCGTCCAGCAGGGCTTCAAGGTCAAGCGTCAGTTACTTCAGTTACTCGTCGTAGTGGACTTCAGCTTCTGAACACTTCTGAACACGATTCCTAGCAGTGAGCGGTCCCCAGATATACTGTTGATCTCCCATTCATTCCGCTGGGTCACACTCAAGCATCCAATCACGTTATGTGTATTGGGACAAGTACCGAGCCATTCAACACTCCAAGCTGCATTCATACCGGTTTCGGGCAGGGCTGTCTCAGACATTGTGTCAACCACCAGATACTAGACATCCACAACACAGAATGCATATTCGTCACACACTCTATTCACCCAGGTCCCACCCACAGGGGGTACCCACAACATATATCACCGGGAAGGCTCCAGCTAGTCTGCCCAGGCCTTCAAAACAACACCATATATGGCATTTCCACCCAACAGCCAGTCAGGGGGAAGGGACAGAGTCAGGGCTTCTCAGGACTTTGGGAAAACAAGGTAATGGGTAATAGAAAGCAAGAGGCCACAGGGGCCATCTTGTTTTCCATCAGGAATCAACTGATCCCAATGGCAGGGCCGGGGTATCCCAAAATGGAGGATACTCAGCGCACCTGTCGATTTCAGCTTGGAGCTGCCACCAGCCCATACCCTGCTCTGCGGGCCACCCACGGGTGCCCCAAAACATACAGTAGGGGCACAGGGTTGTACTCCCACCCATGGGTGCCATAAGGGTATCCCACGGGTCCGTTCACCAAACCAAAAGAGAGAGAGCTGCACTGCCAGGAGTCCCACATGAACTCCTGCGCGGAAAACACGACAGAACACACGATAAAAAGCAGTAAAGGACAAGGATACGGAGGCCCTGTCCCTCCGATGTATTTCCAGCATCACACCATTGTTCTGTTTGAGCATTCATTCTTTTGAATTCTATTTCAAGCTTCATTTTGTCTAGTTCCATATATTGAGGATTAAGTGTGGGACCTGGTAAGGGTCCAGTAGGTACAGCTGGCAGGGCAGGTAGAGGCCCAGGGGAGACAACTCTAACATCTTCCCCCTCCTCTTCTGCTTCTGACTCAAAGTTATCAATACTAGCATTCATATCAATATCATTGCTGTTGTCTACAGTTGCTGGAGTGGTAGGTTCCTCTGAACCACCATACAGACTTTGGTTTGCTAACAACCTTTCTATTAGCTCCATTTTCTTGCCTTTAGTCAGAAGATTCTTATGCTTACAGAGAACTCTTAAACAATCAGCAGTTTTTGTAGCAAGGGACTCTTGACTATAACTTTCCATAGTTGACATGTTTTAGAAAATACTTCTTTAGTGCTAATCTTTGTGGTTAGTTGCACTAGGGTATCTATAAGCACACTAAAATGTATACTCAATACAAATCCAACCGCTGTACACCAGTGTTAGGCAGAAACCTGTGCAGTTCCATTAGGGACCACTGCAAAAGATTTAAGACTACACGTGTTTGGCAGTAAACCCACTTGGTAGCAGTCTGTTCACAGACTCACTTGGTAGCTGTGGCTGAGCAGTCAGACTTCCCTCAAGAAGAGTTAGGCAGTATGCAGAGTATACACAAGAGGAACAGAGATACAGTAGCACAAGCAAACACTGACCAGAGCTTGGGTATAAAAGTATATAATTATTTATTTTAAAGACACACTTGTAAATTACACTAGCACAAAGAGGTAAGTAAATGCAGCACACAGTCTCTATTATATATATACAACCCTAATTACTTATTAGACAAGTCTTAGTGAGAAACACCACTTATTTTCAGACAGAGGTGAGTACTTAACATAAGATGGCACTCTAATAAGTTTTTAAAAAGGGAGGGAAAAAGGCAGAGTTATGGAAGCACACAAATTTCAATACTTTTAAATGAACCACAGTAAGGCAGGATAGGCAGAGTTCTACTGGAGAACAAGGAAGTCAATTGCGAGGCCCACTCTTGGAGAGATCAAGCAGAAGGGGTCCAGGTCCACACAGTGGGGTTATGCCCAAAGAGTCTTGTAGATAGCTTGCACACAAAGGATGAAATTAAAGTCAGGAAAAGTTAACGAGGTTGTCCCAGGCCAGCCCAGGTTAGAAAGTCGAGGCTTTACTGTCACCCCGAACGATCTGTCGCAAGGGAAGCCAGGCGGGACACAGTACCTTAAGTGTGAAGGAAGCTCCAGCGGGGGCAGTTGTTCCTGGCAGCGGGTGCAAGTCGGTGTTTCGTCCAGAGGAAGAGGAGGTCTCGCCGTGGAGGAAAGATGAAGGTCGTTGCACTGCCAGGGAAGAAACCAGCCGCGGAGTTTGTTCGGTTAAAAGGCACTACCCTTCTTTTCGCGGTAGTGGTAAGCTGTGGTATTCCGGTTGCCGGGGTGCTTGGCACGGGCAAGGCGGCCACGAGATGCTCCAGGAAGGTGAAAAGAAGGCAAAACTGGTTATCCCCACCAGTCAAAGGAAGAAGACTCTCCGGACTGGAGATCTCCTCTGTCGTCGGGAAAAGTGGTGAGACGGTTCAGCAGGGCTCCACCGGTGGTGTCGTCGTTGCAGGTCGGCTCAGCTTCTCCCTCCTCGGATTCTTAGGTCCTGTGGCGACTTCTGAAGTTCCAGTCCCCAACGCCCTGCTTTTATGCAGCAAACCCCCATTCCTTCAGCCTAGCTGTCAAGCAAACATGCTAAGTGGTGAGCCGGCCGGCTCACCACTTGGGCCAATCACACAAGAGTGCGACTTGAGTTGCCAAGGCAACTCAGTCCAGGGTGCCTAAACCCCCTCCCATGCCCCCTGTGGTACCCAGAGTGGCACCACTTTTGGAGGCTTCTGTGGAGAAGCCTGCCAAAAAGTGGAACAAAGGGCTCGACTTGGGTTGGAGTCACAGAAGAGAACACAAACGCCATTTTAGAATCGACTTCTGCCAAAAAATACCAACCGGTGAATTAATATTAAATAAATAAACCGGCAGTATGTTCGAGGCTATAAGAATTAAATAATTAAAGTTGGTAGCCTCGAACAATGGGAAAATCCCATAGGGATATATTCGTGGTCGAATATAAAAAGTAGTATCCACTGCCACCAGCCAAAACTCGATCAGGGGGGACGGAGACGTGCCCCCTCGAACAACAGACCCCAAGGCAATCGAATTGCCCCGACCAGTACGTCCACAATATGATGGTTTGTACGGGTTTCTGTTCATAATTTGGGACTAGTAAAGCCAATGGTGACTTTACATGCCCTGGGAGACAGTAGTCAGTCCCAGGGTATGGAGTCTGCATTGGGGCATCGCTACGACACCCCTGGGTTACGGCACGGAGGGTGCTGTGTAACCCACATCAAAAACATATGAGACCCTATGGAGTAAAAGACCCCATAGCCCATAAAACACATGGAAAGATAAAGGAACACCTCAAATCATGTCTAAGAGTGGGAGTAAAAAGAGTCTCACTCTTAGCAGGAGAAAAAAATAAACCCCAAAAATCCAGCAAAGCTGCTGGGGGACTCACTAGGTTTGGGAAAATAGCCTTTTCAGAGAATTCTCCCTAACAGGGTCCACAACCTAAAAGGGAAGGAAGCAAGCAGTGCAAATAGTCTTTAGGCAGTTCTTCATAAAGTAAACCCTGAGAGGCAGTCCAGTCCCTACGAAGAGAGGAGCCTTGCGTTCAATGTACTTTCAAATGCTGGTGCACGCAATAGTGCAGAAGGGCGAAAACAGGGTCTCTTGCAGGGGCTGCAACAGCTCAGGAAGGTAGGTAAGGCAATGAAGAACAAGTTCCCACTATTCGTGGAGGATCTCGCCAAACGAGCAGAACAGGTTCCAAGAGTTGGGAAAGGTTTGATAGCTCAGGCTATGTGTGGAATGGAGAGTGGCCCTCAGGGGACACGTGTGCGCAAAAGGGAATGGATGCGCTAGGCGCCACCGGTAAGGATTGAAATTCGGCGTGAGAGTGCCATGAACACAGAGCTTGCGATGTACCAAGTTTCAAGGGTCTCCTCAAAACGGCGGCAGTGTCAGAGCAAATGTCCTGCTCAAGCTGGTCAGCCCACTGGCTGGCCCAGGGACACTCCCAAGAAGGATTACTTGCAGGGTTTGTTGAAGGTGCCGAGAATAGTTGGTCCCACTATTCTAATGGGTCGAAGCATCTTTGCAGACCTTCTAGTTCGATCAGATGCAGAGGGGTTCAGCGGGACGACAGCGAGCTCAGGGTGCCAAACCTTCCAGCGGGTCACCAGCGGTTCCTCGACTTTGCAAGTTTATTTCAGCTGTGGAACTCTATGCCCTGAATCCTGCTGCAGCGAAACTGGCCTGATCCATCCACCAGGAGCGGAGAAATCACCATTGTCCCGCAGGAGAATCAACGTTTGGTCCGGAGTGTGCCGGGGCTCGGTGAGTAATCGCAACCCTAACCGGTGGCCCCTAGCGTATCCTTCAATTTTTACTCACGACTGGCCCCCGAGGCCCCCTCTCCTTTCCACTGCTAGTGCGAACGAGCAAACTATTCCCAACTCTTGGAATCGACTCTGCCCTCAAGTGGAGGACCTCCGCGAATAGTGGAAACCTATTATTCATCGCCTCACCCACCTTCCCGAGCTTTTACAGACCCCTGAAGAGACTCCGTTTTGCCCATTTGAACTACTGCGTGCCCCAGCAGTGCAAGTACATTTGAGCAATAGGCTCCACTCTTCTTAGGGATTGGACTGCCTCTTAGTTAGGAGTGTGTTGGATGCAGAAGGGACTAAAGACTATTTGCACTGCCTGTTTCCTTCCCCTTTTAGGTTGTGGTCCCATTTTGTGCATTAACCCTTTAGACCCCTTTGGTCTTGTATATATGTATTTAGATAGGATTGTTTTGTTTGTTTGTTTGTTTGTTTGTTTATTTTATTTCTATAGCGCTCCGGACCCAGGAGTATAGGGGCGCTTAGTACAAGGTTGCAAGGCACAGAACAAGGTAATAAACAGTGATGCTAGAACAATTTAAAATAGCAGTTATATACAGGCAGTGGGGGTGATAGCACCCAATAGTGACATAGGTGAGCACAGTACATGGTATTAAATAGTGATGCTAGAACGATTTAGATAGCAGTTATATACAGGCAATGGTGGTGATAGCACCCAATATTGACATAGGTGAGGCATGGACAGATAGTGCAGTATATAGCTAGGTCTGGCTTCAAAGTTGACTATTTGTCAGAAGCCACCCAATGACAAGTTTCCTGAATGACTGAAAGGAATTGGATGATTTGATGCTCAGAGGCAGGGTGTTCCAGAGTTGGGGGGCGAGGACAGTAAAGCTCGAACCTCCGGCTCTTTTGGAATTAAATCTGGGTACTGTTAGGCATAAGGTGTTGGATTCTGGTTCTAACGGAAGGTTTCATAGTGAGTTTGTTAGTCAGGTATGGGGGTGCTAAATTGTTGAGAGCTTTGTACGTCAGGCAGAGTGTTTTTAGGTCGATTTTATGTTGGATGGTGAGCCATCTGCATGTGGTTCTGGTGGCCGAGATGTGCTCACGTCTGGGGATATTTAGCGCTGCCCGTAGCGCATTATTTTGAAGGACTTGGAGATTATTGATTATCGCTTGGTTGGCCCCTAAGTAGAGACTATTGCAATAATCTAGTTTGGATTGTATAAGGGCTCTGGCTAGTATGAGGCAACTGTTAGGGGAGAGAAATGGTCGACAGGCTCTAATAAGTTTTGGCTTAATAGTATTACTGTGATTTGATTTGTGTGTTGAAACTCAAAGGCCTTGAAATAAATGTTTTTGTATTTTTAATATATCTACATCTGACTGGGAGTGATTTGTAAGTGTCCTTTGTTCTGTGTGCTCATTGAGGTCTTTCAGTCACTCTCACCCCTCCTGAGACCTCATCTTGACTGCCGCCAAGCTACCTTGATTGGTCTGGCTTGTCCAGAAGGTTACCCTGTTCCAAGAAACTACGCTGGCCTTCTGAACCTCTGCCCACCAGGTCAGAGTTCAGAAATCCATCATAACAAATTGGTGTGCAGCGGTGGGATAAGACTGAAGGTATCCAGTGTTGCATACTGTGAAAGGCATTTCAACTTATTCCTACCCAGGACACATAGTGGCTTTGTAGTGATAACTGTAAAGGCCATAGACCTATCTAATATAATGGAAACAAGTACCTTTATAACCTTTCATGCTTCTAGATCAGAAACAGCGAGAAAGATGTGTACTGAGAGGGGTTTGGTGTGCTCAGTGAATCTATCACTGAGCTTTGGAGACGCCCGGTGTGTAGTAAATAGTACTGCAAAATTAGGACTTGTTAATCCTTCAATACTTTCTTTGTCAACCTATTGGCCCTCATTACGAGTTCGGCGGTAACCATGCCGCTATTGGCGGCATGGCTGCCGCCGAAATCGCGTCGGGGTCCGGGTCCTCGGAATGAGGACTTACCGGGCCATTCTGAGTTCGGAAGGCCCAGTAATTCCTCCCTCCGAGGACCCGGACACGGTCCTTCCCCATTCCCATTTCAGCCCCCATAAGGCTGAATGGGAATGGGAGAGGGAGCAAACAACGGGCCATTACGAGATGGCCCGTCGTTTGCTCCCTCTTCCCCTCGCGGGACCCGGTAATCACGCCTGGTTTTCCCAGGCATGCTTACCATGTCCCGCGAGGGGAACTCCTAATGCGGCGGTACGGAGTGAACGGCGCCAGCACCTTTTACGGCGCTGTTCACTCCGTACCACCAGGATCGTAATGAGGCCCATTGAGGTTGCAACAAATAATTCACTGTTCGTGTTTCCAAAGTTATTCAACAATGCTTTTATTTTAATCCTTTCACTTTTGCAGAGGCCCAAGCCGATGTATTTCGGACATTGGGCCTCATTACGAGTAGCCCGGTAAAAACGGGTTCATTACCGGCATGCCGGTAAGAACGGGTCCGTGCTCGTATGAACCCACCAATAGTGGGTGATTACGAGTGCACGAGCACGCGTGAACCCCCATGCCGGTAATGGCAATACCAGCATGGCGCTAAAGGCCCTCCAACCCCCCGATAGTGGCATCATGGGACCCACCGATACAGGCACCGCCTTGGAGCAACCCCTAAATATCGGCCCGGTAATACCACCATGCTAATACCGGGTTCGCAAAACCGGGCCCGGAAATAACGTCATCACGCAAGAACTAGAAATGGGCCGGAGGCCATCTTTAAAAACACAATCCATTGCCATCCTCCCTAACCACCAGTTTTTTCGTGTACTGCTGTGCTGGAAAACCCTGAAGATGTCCAAGGCCACCCGGAAGACGACCCCCCGGCAGCGGAAACAGCGTTTCTCTGACGCAGAGCTCAATATGCTTGCGGACACACTGGCTGCACATGCAGACATAATGAAAAGCACTGACATGAAGCGCGAAGCCCAGATGAGGAGAAAGTAAATCTGGCAGGAGGTCGCCCAGAAGGTGTCGGCTGTGGGGACCACCCTACGTACTGTGTGTGACTGCCGCAAGAGGTGGGACGACCTCTGCTTGAGGGTGAGACACATCCTGTCAAGCAACAGGAGGGCGGCCATGGCGACAGGCGGGGTCCCCACTCACCTGCTAAGCTGATGCTCTGGGAGGAGACTGCCAGCACATTTATTGATCCCGAGTCAATAGAGGGATTTGGAGAGATGAGGATGGGTGCAGCATCATCCCCAGAAAGAGGTGAGTGACCCTGCACATCCCTGTAGGGAAAACCATGACATAGTACAAGTGACGTGGAAGTGAGACTAGGCAACGCAATGCATGTCCCTACACCCACATCAACATATCCAAGTCAAGATTGCCGCCCGAACCGTGCCACACAGAAATGCATGCTGAGTGCCAATCCCATAATCAACACACAGGCAACATACCAGGACCGTGCCCATGTAACCCAACACACAAACCCCACATCAAAGGCATGCCACCTGCCATGCATTGATTGCCAATATGCCCCCTCAGAACACCAAGTGCCACACACCTGTAAGACATGGATGCATGAATGTATGAATACAGAACAGCACAATTGTAAGTCGCTGGCATGTGACACCATCACTAATGACCTGCATCTCTTCTAACCCCCAGGCACCCATGAGGAAGATGCAAGTCAGGAGTGGAGCAAAGGGCATCGACATCACGCCATGGGACAAGGGCCACCACCACCCCCCAGCCTGATAAACAGGCCAGACCCACAGACAGTGTGCCTGACCCTGTGGAAATCCAGCAGACAACACCTGCTGCCTGTGTGGCCCACAAACATCAGGACCAGCAGCACACACCCACAACAGATGGAGGGGAGTCCCTTCCTGCGCAACCAACCATTGCGGGCATTGTGGATGTTAATGTGGACCCCGGGGGTGCCACAGTTGTGTCTACTACACCCACCCCAAGCCCCCTGGCCACCCCCCGCCCCATATGGAGGCCTACAGCAGTGACGATCCCTGCCTCCATGACTCGGACCTCAATGATTCGGACGTGTGCCGCTTCGAGGAGGACAGCACACAGGATTTAGGCCCCGTGGATGCACCATCCACCACTCCAGCTACCACCGCCCCAGCTCCTACCACTCCAGCCCCCACTAACACCTTTGAGGCACGCCTGTCGAGGGTGGAGGCACGACAGGAGTCAATGCTGGACCTCATGCGGCAGTATATTGCCGATGGGGAGGACAGTAGGAGGGCCATTGCTACTGCCATTGGAGAGACCACAGCAGCCATTGCTGCAGACACTGCTGCCGTGAATGCGTCGGTGGCCGAATGAGGGACTGTCTGGGAGCAGTCACCCAAGTCCTAATCTCCATCCTGCTCCATATGCAGCGGCCACGCCTTGGAGCAGGCGTGGAACCTGCCTCGGACACATCCACTGGTACAACACCTGCATCCTCTGTCCCCACAAGCCCTGTGCGGATGACCCGGAGAAGTTCACGGCACTCTGAGATGCCACCCCCGGACAACAAAAAGGCCAGGAAGTAGAGTGCCCAGACAATTGGAGTGGGACATATGGTTGTGGGTGAAGGAAACTATTTCTTGGAGTACATTTGGGGGCATTTGGGGTTTGTAGGGTGGGTAAGGGAGTTCACTGGGGTTTATTGGGGTTAGTAGGGTGGGTTAGGGAGTTCACTGGGGGTTGGGGAGGAGTGTGCACATTTTTACTGTTTGAAAAAATACACCAGTTGTGTGCCAAAAACAATCAATGGCTGGACATTGTTCATTTTGTGCATATCCATTTAATGTGTGATGGTGTTCAGTGGCCAACTCCCTACAATCCAAGTGTGCATGTCCACATGGTACCAGTGTGTCACTGACACATGTCTATCATAGTCCCTGTGGTTCAGAAGTATTCGTGAATTAGTGCTTGGCGTACAGCATGGCCATCCCGTGCATCACGTACTGGCAGGGGGGCTACTTCACCTCCGTCTCCATCCTCATCATCATCTCCCGGGGCATGCAAGTCAATGTCAGGTGGCAGTGGTACATTTCTCCGGACGCACATGTTGTGCAGCATGATACAGGCCATGGTGATCTTTGCCACCTTCTCAGGCCTATATAGGAGTGCCCCACCAGACCTGCTTAGGCAGCGGAAACGCGCCTTCAACAGGCCAAAGGTCTGCTCAATCACAACACGGGTGCGGGTGTGCACACGATTGTACTCCTCTTCATGGCTGTTCTGTGGGTTCTGCACAGGGGTAAGTAGCCACGGCCTCAAGGGATATCCTCCATCACCTGCAAGCAAACACAAATAGGTTTGTGTCACTCTGAGCTGCCACCTTCAGGAAGCACAGTCATGGCGGCTGCTATTAGGTGTGGACATGCACATGTCCCTGTACGTATGCTGAATAGTCACCTAGATGCATTCTACACTGTTATGAGGTGTGGTAGTCCGGATGGTGTTCAATAGATGATGCAGGGTGTAATCATGCATGCCTAGGCGGATGTACTGTGGTAGTACGACAATGTTTAGCCTCCCATTCAAGCAGTCTACTCTACACTATGCATGGTCACACTAGCCACATTGGCACAGTTGGCATACTATACAGTCATGCATTGCTTGGCATCACCATAGTGGCCTGGTTGTGCCTCTTACTTGTTGTCATCAATATGTGTTGTTTGTTTAATTTGTGCCAGTGATGTGTCATGTTCCGTTTGGGAGGTTCAGGTCTGGAGTGTTTAGCTCTGCATGCATTCTCCAATCACCGACAATTGCCACCCAGGTGGAGTATGCATCCCCCCCTTTCCCAACCAGGTGGACTATGCATCCCCCCCTTTCCCAACCACGTCGACTATGCATCCCCCCCCTTTCCCAACCAGGTGGAGTATGCACCCCCCATTTCCCAACCAGGTGGACTATGCACCCCCGCTTTCCCAACCTGGTGGAGTATGCATCCCCCCCTTTCCCAACCAGATGGACTATGCATCCCCCCCTTTCCCAACCATGTGGAGTATGCATCCCCCCTTTCCCAACCAGGTGGAGTATGCATCCCCCCCTTCCCCAACCAGGTGGAGTATGCACCCCCCCCCATTCCCAACCAGGTGGAGTATGCACCCCCCTTTCCCAACCAGGTGGACTATGCATCCCCCCTTTCCCAACCAGGTGGAGTATGCATCCCCCCCTTTCCCAACCAGGTGGAGTATGCATCCCCCTCCCTTTCCCAACCAGGTGGAGTATGCATCCCTACACATCAGTACCCCAAAGCACTACAATGGGCCAGTTGTGCAACTCACCAAGCAGCCAGGCACGTGGTCCAGCATGTCGCTCCATGTGACGGGGTAGCGTGGAGTTGCGCAATACCATGGCATCATGTGTTGATCCGGGAAATCGGGCGGAGCAATGTGTGATGATCTTGCTGGAGTCACATACCATCTGCACATTGATGGAGTGGTATTGCTTGCGATTGCGGTACACCACCTCTATGGCATGGGGGACTACCAATTCCACATGGGTGCAGTCCAGGGCACCAACACAATTGGGCATGCCTGCCAGTGCATGGAAGCCTACTTTGGTGTCGGCTATCTCCTGGGCAGTCCGTGGTAGGGATATGTGGGTGCTTGCATGCTTCAGGAGGGCATCCAGCACTTGGGTCAGCATGCGTGAAAATAGTGGTTGTGATATGCCATGCAGCTGGCCCACTGTGTGTTAATAGGTGCCTGTGTAAAGACTGGTAGGGGGGTCTGTACTTCCGCTCTCTATATGGTAGAGGGGAGGCACAGAGGACCCCAGCCAAGATTCTCTAATATGGTAACGATGGACGAGCAATCAAGGCTTAGCTTCTCAGGAGGTGATGCAGGCTGGTTCTTAAGTACAGTGTATCCCCAAGCCCCCACAAAGGAATGTCCACACACTGTATTACTGAAAACACAGTCTTTATATAATTAATATTCAAGGGTTATGTACACTTATCACAATAACGCACTTTGTGCTCAGGAAAATCAGCAATGGTAAATATCTACAATTCTAAAGTGGTACCACTAATATTAGACCTCATTAAAGTGCATTCACAATACTGTTAAAATGGCACACAGATCAATAAGAAGGAAACCAGCAATAGAGAGAGGAGAGATAACAGAGGGTTGAAACAATAGGCAGAATACTGGCCCCTACCACTGGACACAGTTCTGTGTGGAGATCCCCCCACCTGGGCAACCTGTAAAATAAAGAGATATAACACCAGCCCAGTCCATATATTGTTCAATAGTCTATTTCTCTCCTATAATGTTTTTACCCCCCCAATGTACCTGGTGGAGTCGAGTTCTTCGAAGAGGCGTCGACAGATCCTTCTTGAATGACCCCCTTTAAAGCAGGAGTCACGGATCGTCGAGAGGCGTCGAGAAGCGTCGAGGAACTCGGTGTTCGGTGTCGGGGAATCGACGGCCCTTCTTGAATGCCTTCCCTTTCAAGCGGGAGACACGGGGCGTCGAACGTCCGACAACAAACAAGGTAGAACGGCGTCGATGAGGCGGCAGGCTTCGATCCGAGCGGTGCTCGTCGGCGTCGAGATGTCGGCGTCCTGCGAGGAAGAGGCGTGCGGGGCACCTCGGCGACACTAGTTCTGGACCGCAAAGATTGTGGGTGACGGTGGCCCAGCAAGGGCGTCGAGTCGCTCGAGTCTTTGGGGTCGTGAGGTGGCGGGAAACCCACCGGCGGATTCTCCTCGGCGCGTTGGTCGTCCTCGACTTTCTCCGGAGGGACAAAGCGGCCGACGATGCGGACGAGGGAGTCCTTCAAGGCAAATGTTCTTAGGCAAGGAGCGGACGGCTCCGGTCGTCGGCGGCACGGCGTCAAGTGGTTCCCACGGCGGGGCAACACAACTTCGACGGGCCTCCAGCGGTTACACAGACCTGCGAACCCTGGTCGACGGCAATGGACTTCGACAGCGTCGATGTCCGGGTGCTTCACTTCGATCTCCTCGGCGGTCCCGTCTCGGGTCGGCAGCCTTTCGAGGGTCTGACTTCCAGGGCGCTTCGGCGAAGATTCAGCGGTGCTCGATGGTCCCTCGGAGCACGGGAAGAGGGCGCCTAGCCAGGTCCTCTCTCGGGTCAGTCCTCGACGATTTCGACAACCTTCAGTTCCGTCGAAGCAAATGCCACAGCAAGTCTTCTTCTTCCAGCTGGACGTCGAGGATCAGCAAATCCAGTTACTCTTGAGTGGAGACTCAGCTTCTGAATGCTTCTGAACAATTTCCAGTGGTGAGAGGTCCCCAGATATACTATCCTGTCTCTCATCCACACTGCTGGCACACACACAGCAGCCAATCACACAGAAGGGCATTCATGCAGTCAGTCAGCCAATCAGGCACACAGTGCATTCAGGCCACACTCCTCCCTTTCAGACACTCACAACAAGGAATGTGGATTGGGACAAGTACCCAGCCATTCAACACTACACACTGCATTCAGGCCAGTTTCGGGCAGGGCTGTCTCAGTCTTTGTCTCACATGCCAGAAACCAGACAACCACAACAAGAAGTGTATATTGGTCACACACTCCATTCACCCAGGTCCCACCCACAGGAGGTACCCACAACATACAGTCAAAGGGAAGGCTCCAGTCAGTCTAGCTGGGCCTTCACAACAACACCATATATGGAACTTCCACCCAACAGCCAGTCAGGGGGAAGGGACAGAGTCAGGGCTTCCCAGGACTTTGGGAAAAACAAGACAACAGGCAATAGAAAGCAAGAGGCCACAGGGGCCATCTTGTTTTCTATCAGGAATCAACTGATCCCAATGGCAGGGCCTGGGTATCCCAAAATGGAGGACGCCCAGAGCACCTGTCTAATTCAGCATGGAGCTGCCACCAGCCCATACCCTGCTCTGTGGGCCACCCACAGGTGCCAAAAAACATACACTAGGGGCACAGGGTTGTACCCCTACCCATGGGTGCCATAAGGGTATCCCATGGGTCTGTTCACCAAACCAAAAGAGAGAGCTGCACTGCCAGGAGTCCCAAATGGACTCCTGGGCAGAAAACATAACAGAACACACGATAAAAGGCAGAAAAGGACAAGGATTCAGAGGCCCTGTCCCTCTGATGCATTTCCAGCATCACAGTCGCCCCCCCCAGACTGAGGTGGAGGGTGTCTAATCTCCCACGGGATAGACACCCTCATCCAGACGGTCAACATACCTTCTGGAAAGGCCATCCGCATTATCGTGACTCTTCCCTGGTCTGTGCTCTATGGTGAAGTCTAGCCCTTGCAGGCTAATGGACCACCTGAGCAATTTCGGGTTCTCACCCTTCATCTGCATAAGCCACTTCAGGGGCTTATGATCTGTTTGGACCTTGAAGGTAGACCCCGTAAGGTAGGGCCTAAAACGCCTAAGGCTCCAAACTATGCTAAAACACTCCTTTTCAACAGTAGCCCACCTAAGTTCTCTACCCTTGAGTTGTCTACTGATGAATATGATAGGGTGTTCTCTCCCTTTGTCATCTAACTGGGACAAGACAGCTCCAATTCCGGTGTCGCAGGCATCCGTCTGGACGATAAAGGGTCGGCTGTAGTCAGGCGCACACAACACAGGTGCCCTACACAGACTTTCTTTCAAGCCATCAAAGGCCCTCTGACAGTCTTCAGTCCAATTAACCTTCCTAGGTTGTTTGGGCGAAGTTAGAGCTGTCAGGGGTGCAGCTATGGTTCCATAGTCTGCCATGAAATTGCGATAGTACCCAGTGAGGCCCAAAAAGGCTCTCACCTGGGTTTGAGTAGTGGGAGTCTCCCAGTTCTGTACGTCCTGTACTTTACTGGAGAGAGGTTGGATTTGACCCCCTCCTACCTCATGACCAAGATAGGTAACTTTCCCCTGAGCTATCTGGCACTTGGTGGCCTTGATAGTGAGGTTAGCCCTTTTCAAGGCCTGCAACACCCTATCCAGATGTGTCAAATGCTCTTCCCAGGTGGAACTGTAGACGGCAATGTCGTCTAAGTAAGCCACACAAAAGGCTTCCAGCCCACTGAGCGCATGGTTGACCAATCTCTGGAAGGTGGCAGGGGCATTCTTCAACCCAAAGGGCATGACCCTAAACTGGTAGAGTCCCTCAGGTGTTGAGAAGGCCGTCTTTTCCTTGGCATGGTCCGTCAGAGCTATTTGCCAATAGCCTGAGGTAAGGTCAAAGGTGCTCACAAATTTGGCAGCACCTATGGTGTCCACGAGCTCATCAGCCCTGGGCAATGGGTGCGCGTCAGTTTTGGTGACGGCATTGACTCCTCGGTAGTCCACACAGAACCTCCAATCCTTGGTACCCGCCTGGGAACTTGCCTTGGGGACAAGGACCACTGGACTGGACCAGGGACTGGTTGAGGGTTCAATAACACCCAGATCCAACATCTTGGCGACCTCAGCCTGGATGTGGTTTTTGACGGTATCTGACATACGATAGCTCCTGCTCTTGACAGGCACGCTGTCACCAGTGTCAATTTCGTGCTTACACCACGGTGTAAGGCCCGGTGTCAGTGAAAACAGAGAGGCATACTGCTGGAGCAAAGCCCTGCAGGCCCTCTGCTGCTCCGTTGTCAAATCGGGAGAGAGTTGTACTCCCTCCACTGAGCCATCCTGAGGGTTGCTATGCAGCAAATCAGGAAGGGGCTCACTCTCATCCTCTTCTTGCCCTGAAGCTAGCAAGAGACATGAGACCTCCGCTCGTCTGTGGAAAGGCTTGAGCCTGTTGACATGGAATACCTGGGGGGCTACCCCAGAGGCTCCCATGTCAACCAGATAATTGACTTCGCCCATCTTGGAGATGATCCTGAAGGGTCCAGTCCACTTGTCTGCCAAAGCTCTAGGCTTGGTAGGCTCCATCACAAGGATTTCCTGTCCCGGAGTCCAATCCACTTGCGAAGCTTTAAGGTCATGCCAGTACTTGTTCAATTCCTGGCTGGCCTTGAGATTTGCTGTTGCCTGACCCATCATTTGTGTCATCCTCCGCCTGAGGCCTAACGCATAGTCCCCCACTTGCTTGGCGGGACCTGGAGGGGTGGCTTCCAAGCCTTCTCGGATCAAGGCGAGGGGCCCCCTCACGGGATGTCCAAAGAGTAACTCAAAGGGGCTGAAACCAACACCCTCTTGAGGTACCTCCCTGTAAGCAAACAGCAGGCATGGCAGGAGGAGATCCCATTTCCTCCTTAGGGGCTCTTCCAAAGCACCTAGCATGCCCTTGAGAGTTTTGTTAAATCTCTCAACCAGACCATTGGTCTGGGGGTGGTAAGAGGTGGAGAACTTGTAGGTTACCCCGCACTCTTTCCACATGGTTTTCATGTAACTAGACATGAAGTTGGATCCTCTGTCAGAGACAACCTCCTTGGGGAATCCAACACGGGTGAAAATGCCCAGGAGAGCCCTGGCAACCACCTTGGCAGTAACAGTCCGAAGGGGTATTGCCTCAGGGTACCTGGTGGCATGATCTACCAAGACCAGGATGAACCGATGTCCACCTGAAGTGGGAGGGTCAAGGGGACCGACGATGTCGATGCCCACCCTCTCAAATGGTGTGCCAACCACTGGTAATGGCTGCAGTGGGGCAATGATCCTGCCTCCAGTCTTGCCAGACAACTGACAAGTGGGGCAGGTCCTGCAGTGGGACTCCACTTCTACCCCCATCCTTGGCCAGTAGAAATGGGCAGAGAGCCTCTGCTTAGTCTTCTTAGTCCCAAGATGACCAGCCAAGGGCACCTCATGCGCCAACTGCAGTAGGAAGGGCCTGTAAACCTGGGGTACCACCAACCTCTTGCGGGCACCAGGTTCAGGCTTAGTGGGCTCACTAACAAGGAGCTCACCCTCCCAATAAACCTTGAATGTCCTAGGCACTTCACCTTGTGCCTGGGACAGGGCCTGTTTCCTCAGACCCTCGAGAGAGTGGCACTCTCTCTGTCCTTTACAGAAGTCTGCCCGGGAGGGTCCCCCTTCAGCTAACAAGCATTGAAGGTCGGGGTGCTCCTCTGGGTTGAGAACCTCTCCCACAGGAGAGTCTTCTGTCTCTTCTCCCACAGGAGTTGAGTTTGGGTTTTCCACTGGACCCAGCCCGTCCGGAGTATGGATCCCAATGGGTGCTGTCGGAACAGCAGGAAGAGAAGGTGTTCCCTCCACAGAGGTGGCCTTCTTGGTCTTCCTTCTTCTTGCCTTAGGCCTCGCCTTTGGCTCGGGTACCTGACTCACAGCCAGACCCGGTGTCACCTGTGACCTAGTGACCGCAGCAGCAGTCAGGGGAAGACCATCCGAGATCAACCCCAACTCCACTAGATCATTACCTAACAGAATGTTAGCAGGGACATTGTCCTGAACCAGGACAGGAAGCTTTGCTGTCTTGTCTCCAATCATGAGTGTGACTAAGGCTACAGGTGATAATTTGGGAGGCCCACCAGCTAATCTGGTGGTTTGCAGAGGAGCACCTTCATAGTCCTCTGGCTTGAGCAGGGTCCTGTCCACCACTGTCATGCTTGCCCCAGTGTCTCTCAAACCAGTAGAAGGCTGGCCATTCAAGAGGACACTTCTCAAAAACCTACGGGTGTTCTGTGGGATAGTCGCCAGTACTTCTGCGTACTGGTCCCAGGCCCCAAGGGACACTAAGGAAATCTCTACCGGAGCACCAAAGGTGATTCCGGTAGAGGAGGGGAGGACAGTGGCCTCCACCTCAGACACGGGGTAAGGGTAGGTCAGGCTGACAGCCTGTACTCCAAGTGCCTTACCTTTACACTTGGGGTCACCCCTTTTGTGATCCAGAGCCCCACAGTCCCAACAAGTGCCAGGAGTGCGGGGTACGGTACTGGAACCACTGGGAACCTGCTTTGCAGCAGGTGGACCACTACTCTTATTCCCACCCACAGAGGACTTATCCCCACTAGATTTTTGGGTCTTAGGAGAGGAAGGTTTTGGTTTACCCGACTGTGACTGCTTTTGGGACTCCTCAGCTTTCTGAGAGGCCCCCTTTTCTTTGTCCTTGTCCTTCCCACTGGGGTCCTTAGGGGACACCCGATGGGAGACCCACTTGTCAGCCAACCTAGCCAGCTTAAAGGGGTCCAAAATGTTCTGGTCAGCCACATACTGACGCAGCTCTGGTGAACAGGCTTCAGAAAAATGCTCAAAAAACAAGAGGTGGGACAACTCAACAAAAGTTTTCACCTTGTATCCATCAATCCACCCCATCATGTTCATGTGCGCAGTACTCACCCAGTCAACCCAAGACACATTCTCTCTTTTCTTAAATTCCCTGAACCTTTTAAGGTATTGGGCAGGTGTCTTGCCAAACTTGGCAATCAAAGCAGACTTCATACACTCATACTGACCCCTTTCTTCCACACTCAGCTTCAGAATACAGTCATATCCAGTTTGAGGCACTCTGCTTAACAAACACTTAGCCCAATCTCTTTTATCTACATCATGAATTGCACAAGCCATTTCAAACGCTTCAATCCATTGGAGGATATCTGAACCCTCCACAAACACACCAACCAAATCTTTCATAAACTTGGTGGCTGGGGACCTGCCACTCTCAATTGGTCTAGCTGAAGTCTCCACTCGAGCTTTCTCTAACTGGATTCTCTGACATTCAGTGTCCTTTTCTTTGAGCGTAAGATCCCTATTCTTGAGTTCCACTTGCTGTGCCAGCTCCTCTTTCTTAAGCTCAGCTTCTATTTCCAACTTGCGATATTCAAAGGCTAACTTCATCCTTAATAACTCAAGTTCCATGGAATTGCTGGGGTTTGGAACAGAGGCAGCAGGAATGGTGGCATTCCCAGAAACAGATTCAGCGACAACCCCAGGGGCAGAGTCCTCACTGGTTGCATCCCCCCCTTCCTCAAGAGTTTCACCATCAGTCTGGTAATCCACCAGGGCAGCTATCAGCTCAGCCCTAGACTTATCCACAAAGTCTAACTCCCTGGCTTCACAAGCACTCTGGAGAGCCTCTAAGCTCATCCGAGTCAATTTACCATTTGCAATGGACTCCATTGCTTGTAATGCAGTTATTTGGAACACACCCGAACCTTAATCTAACAAAAGTGCGGATATTTTGTAAGTGGCACGGTTATACACTGAGTCTTAAAACCATAAGCATCCCACCGCTGCCACCAGCTGTAAAGACTGGTAGGGGGGTCTGTACTTCCGCTCTCTATATGGTAGAGGGGAGGCACAGAGGACCCCAGCCAAGATTCTCTAATATGGTAACGATGGACGAGCAATCAAGGCTTAGCTTCTCAGGAGGTGATGCAGGCTGGTTCTTAAGTACAGTGTATCCCCAAGCCCCCACAAAGGAATGTCCACACACTGTATTACTGAAAACACAGTCTTTATATAATTAATATTCAAGGGTTATGTACACTTATCACAATAACGCACTTTGTGCTCAGGAAAATCAGCA
This sequence comes from Ambystoma mexicanum, assembly GCF_040938575.1. Lineage (NCBI taxonomy): Eukaryota > Metazoa > Chordata > Amphibia > Caudata > Ambystomatidae > Ambystoma > Ambystoma mexicanum. The sequence continues at coordinate 375,629,870 of NC_090938.1, forward strand.
ATGGTAAATATCTACAATTCTAAAGTGGTACCACTAATATTAGACCTCATTAAAGTGCATTCACAATACTGTTAAAATGGCACACAGATCAATAAGAAGGAAACCAGCAATAGAGAGAGGAGAGATAACAGAGGGTTGAAACAATAGGCAGAATACTGGCCCCTACCACTGGACACAGTTCTGTGTGGAGATCCCCCCACCTGGGCAACCTGTAAAATAAAGAGATATAACACCAGCCCAGTCCATATATTGTTCAATAGTCTATTTCTCTCCTATAATGTTTTTACCCCCCCAATGTACCTGGTGGAGTCGAGTTCTTCGAAGAGGCGTCGACAGATCCTTCTTGAATGACCCCCTTTAAAGCAGGAGTCACGGATCGTCGAGAGGCGTCGAGAAGCGTCGAGGAACTCGGTGTTCGGTGTCGGGGAATCGACGGCCCTTCTTGAATGCCTTCCCTTTCAAGCGGGAGACACGGGGCGTCGAACGTCCGACAACAAACAAGGTAGAACGGCGTCGATGAGGCGGCAGGCTTCGATCCGAGCGGTGCTCGTCGGCGTCGAGATGTCGGCGTCCTGCGAGGAAGAGGCGTGCGGGGCACCTCGGCGACACTAGTTCTGGACCGCAAAGATTGTGGGTGACGGTGGCCCAGCAAGGGCGTCGAGTCGCTCGAGTCTTTGGGGTCGTGAGGTGGCGGGAAACCCACCGGCGGATTCTCCTCGGCGCGTTGGTCGTCCTCGACTTTCTCCGGCGGGACAAAGCGGCCGACGATGCGGACGAGGGAGTCCTTCAAGGCAAATGTTCTTAGGCAAGGAGCGGACGGCTCCGGTCGTCGGCGGCACGGCGTCAAGTGGTTCCCACGGCGGGGCAACACAACTTCGACGGGCCTCCAGCGGTTACACAGACCTGCGAACCCTGGTCGACGGCAATGGACTTCGACAGCGTCGATGTCCGGGTGCTTCACTTCGATCTCCTCGGCGGTCCCGTCTCGGGTCGGCAGCCTTTCGAGGGTCTGACTTCCAGGGCGCTTCGGCGAAGATTCAGCGGTGCTCGATGGTCCCTCGGAGCACGGGAAGAGGGCGCCTAGCCAGGTCCTCTCTCGGGTCAGTCCTCGACGATTTCGACAACCTTCAGTTCCGTCGAAGCAAATGCCACAGCAAGTCTTCTTCTTCCAGCTGGACGTCGAGGATCAGCAAATCCAGTTACTCTTGAGTGGAGACTCAGCTTCTGAATGCTTCTGAACAATTTCCAGTGGTGAGAGGTCCCCAGATATACTATCCTGTCTCTCATCCACACTGCTGGCACACACACAGCAGCCAATCACACAGAAGGGCATTCATGCAGTCAGTCAGCCAATCAGGCACACAGTGCATTCAGGCCACACTCCTCCCTTTCAGACACTCACAACAAGGAATGTGGATTGGGACAAGTACCCAGCCATTCAACACTACACACTGCATTCAGGCCAGTTTCGGGCAGGGCTGTCTCAGTCTTTGTCTCACATGCCAGAAACCAGACAACCACAACAAGAAGTGTATATTGGTCACACACTCCATTCACCCAGGTCCCACCCACAGGAGGTACCCACAACATACAGTCAAAGGGAAGGCTCCAGTCAGTCTAGCTGGGCCTTCACAACAACACCATATATGGAACTTCCACCCAACAGCCAGTCAGGGGGAAGGGACAGAGTCAGGGCTTCCCAGGACTTTGGGAAAAACAAGACAACAGGCAATAGAAAGCAAGAGGCCACAGGGGCCATCTTGTTTTCTATCAGGAATCAACTGATCCCAATGGCAGGGCCTGGGTATCCCAAAATGGAGGACGCCCAGAGCACCTGTCTAATTCAGCATGGAGCTGCCACCAGCCCATACCCTGCTCTGTGGGCCACCCACAGGTGCCAAAAAACATACACTAGGGGCACAGGGTTGTACCCCTACCCATGGGTGCCATAAGGGTATCCCATGGGTCTGTTCACCAAACCAAAAGAGAGAGCTGCACTGCCAGGAGTCCCAAATGGACTCCTGGGCAGAAAACATAACAGAACACACGATAAAAGGCAGAAAAGGACAAGGATTCAGAGGCCCTGTCCCTCTGATGCATTTCCAGCATCACAGCCTGTGGCCAGGAAGTGGAGCACAGACACCACATTTAGTAGCAGGGGGATGGCAGTGCGTATTTCTATGAGGCTGGCAATGTCGTTGTGTATCATGTCCACTATGGTGGTGATGGTGTCCCGGTCCAACCGGTACAGGGTGTGGATCTGCTCAGGGGTTAGGTTGAATGGGCTGGGTCTGGTGCGAGGGATTGGTGGCTGCCTACGAGGCACTGCTGGCTGCGCTGGTGGTAATTGCTGGGCCTGTCTCACCCTCCTTCTCCTCCTGCGTCTCCTCTGTGCTGCCTGTTGTTGCTGCTGTAGTTGTTGTTGTAGTTAGTTTTGTTGCTGTAGTTGTAGCAGTATTGGCATGTCCTCCAGCGCCATGATTGCAACAGCTAGTGGTAGAATTTGGTTGTTGGAAGGGTTGTGGTGTGTGGGTGTGCTCATTTTATACTGGCCCAGCCTCCATTGACTCCACCTGTGGGGATTGTGTGCACCTGTGGCAGTTGGCTTGTTTCCTGATTGCTGTTTGCGTGTGGTCCGCGATGCCTGTATGGCCGGCATCGTGCAGCCCGTGATTACCGGCTTTGTGATGCTGGTATTTGCATGTCCTTGTGGGTTGGGATGTCCTCCTATTACCAGCATGCCGGCATTTGCTCCCCTAAGGGGCGCGTGTACGTGCCCATGCCGCTATTAGAGGCACCGTTATTTAGGGTGCCGCTAATAGCGGGCTGCCGGGTCATAATACGCCGGAGCGGTAAGCGATGCCTTAATCCTTTATCGGCATCGTTTTTCGCTTACCGGCAACCTCGTAATGAGGCCCATTCAGTCCATCTTCAGGGCGGGCTCTAAGATATATTAACAGACATGGGGTTATTATGACCCCTAATACATGCTGAGTACATAACATCTTACAGCAAATACCTGTTTCATAATATACTTTTCAGGACACATACCTGCAGTAACAATACCTGTATTCAAATTACTTCTTATGCCTTCAAAGAATGCCATACAGTCACCAGCTTGTGCATAAACTGCTTTACACGCACTACCAGAGTTCAAATTGCCAATGTAGGTCGAATGGTTTGTCGCATCATATGTACTCTGTGTTCATACACTAGCTGCAAAAACAAGAAAACTGTCATGTATGTTGTGCTATCACTAGAAATGCCTACGCTAATAATTCTTCAGTAATTCTGAATGTAATTTCACTAAATTCTGTATCAATCTCTCGAATCTAGTGAATAATAATGCCCAAAGCTTACCTTATAAAGGTAGAATATTCATATCCATGTGTAGACTGCTGTTGGCGCTTAGCTAACTTGTAGCATGACCACAAATCATCGGCATCTATTGCCGTGGGTGCCCCAAAACCTGTTGGCAAGAAACATGTATTTTAGAATCCCTATGTTCCTTTTGAACACTTGCATGTCACCATGTTGTTGTTTATATTCCTGACTTACTTGGTAATGTCTGTGAATCTCGCTGCTCGCTTCTCCAGTATAGCTGCCTCCAGATGACGGCATTGCCTATGGTGACGAGACGCTGCAGAAACTTCTTCTTCTTCGAATTATTGAATACGTGGGCGGACCCACGCAGGCACTTCCCCATCCAAAAGGATGATGTGCACCGACCCCACCAATCTTACACACAGCCCTCACATTCTCATAACTCCTCCCACCGGCCCGTCTGCCCCACAAAATCCAGCAGCACACTGTTCCTCTCCCTGTCTTTCACCCCGAATCCTCCCAGCAAAGCCTTCCCACTCAGTTCAGCCACTCCCAGCTCAGACAACCAAACCCTCATCAACTCTCTCTCCTCAACATGCCTCTCACACGCAAGCAGAAAATGTCCCACAGTCTCAGGTACCCCACACACCGCACAGTCCCTCGACTCATGCTTCCCCACTCGAAAAGACTGTCATTCAGCCCCACATGCCCTATCCTCAACCGGTTCAGCATCACCTCCTCCGTCCTCCTCCATTCCAGTTTCCCTGCATCCACCTACACAGACACTTTCTCACGAACACCAAACATCCACCTACCCTTCACCCCACTCTCCAACCTCTCCTGCCACTCATCCATATACCGCTTCACCACCACAGCCTTCACCTCATCCACAATCAAAGGTATCCTCACATCAACCACTCCTCTTCTCATACCCGCACCCGCCGCCAAATCCACCAACTCATTACCCAAAATGCCACTGTGACTGGGGACCCACGCCAACTCCAGATCCATCCCCCCAGGCACACACCGATCAATCTTCCTCCTGATGTCCAAAATCACATCCTTCCTATCACCATCCCCTGCCACAATCGCCTGCAACCCACTCAATGAATCCGAAAACACCACCACCTTCTCAAACCTCAACTCGCACACCCTATCAATCGCCAATGCAATCGCCACCAACTAAGCCGTACAAATCGACACGTCATTCGTCAGTCGCCCCACTTTATACTCCCCAGTGCTTTCCAGATAATACGCCATACCCACTCTCCCAGACACAGGATCCTTCGAACCATCCGTGAACACCTTACACCCTTCCTTCCCTGCCACATACGCCTGACCCAAAGCCTTGATCTCACCCTGCAAACCCTGCTTCTTCGACATCACACTCGCCAACTCCAAACTCACCTTTGGAGACCCCATCATCCACATCGGCCATCTCACCAAATCCGTACCCGTCACAGCCAACAACTCGCCCACACCCCACTGCACCCCCTTCTCCCACATGTGAAACCCCAAAGTGGCCCCCTTCCTCCTCCACCGGTCCCTATAATAGTCAAACCTCCAATTATAAAACAAACATTCACGCACCGGGTGAGCCACACTCTTCGCACTGCACTTCACCCACCACCTCATATTCAACGCATCCGTCCTCAACCTCTACGGCATCTCCCCCACAAGCACCTGAACCGCATTCACTGGAGATGACCTCATCACACCCGAACACACCCTCAATGCCCTCGCCTGCACCCTATCCAACCGCAGCTTCTGACTCGCCGTGAAACCCACTGCCACCTGACATCCAAAATCCATCACACTCAAAATCAACCCCTTATGCAACATTCGTAAACACTTCTGCTGCGCACCCCACTCTTTCCAAGACACCGCCCGCAAAAAATTCAACCTACGTTTACACTTATCCACCACACCATCCACCTGAAAATTCCAGTTTAACTTCCTATCCAAGTACCGAAACTCTTCCACGCTCTTCACCCTCACACCTTTCAAAACCAAGTCCAACTCCTGCTGCACTCTTTTCCTCGAGAAAACCATACTCACACTTTTATCCACAGACACCGAAAAGCCCCATTTCCCACACCACTCCTCCATACGCACTATTGCAGCTTGCAGCCGACTCTGCACCAACAACAAACTCCCCCCTCTTACCCATACCACACCATCATCTGCGAAGAAATACACTTGACACCCGATACCCACCATAGCCCGAATCAACCCATCCACCATCACATTAAACAGCATCGCACTAATCACACTCCCCTGCGGTGTCCCATTCTCCATCTTCTAAACCTCAGACATCACCCCCCTCACTCTCACCTGAAAGGTCCTATCAGCCAAAAACTCCCTAATCCACCGAAACATCCTCCCCGTCACACCCTTCTCCAACAGTCTCACCAACAATCCACTCCTCCACACCATATCATACGCCTTCTCCAAATCCAAAAAGAACGCCCCCACCAGCTCCCCATCACACAACGCCTCCTCCACACCAGTCACCAACCTCACTAACGGATCTGCCACCGACGATTCCTCCTGAACCCACTCTGAAAATCACTCAAACACCCATTCGACTCCAAGTAAAACCCCAATCGCTCAACCACCATCCGTTCCATAACCTTACACAGCACAAAAGTTAGCGCAATCGGCCTATACGACTTTCACTTCGTAGGGACCTTGCCACCCTTCAAAATCGCCACCACAATCGCTCTCTTCCACAACCTCGGCAAAACTCTACTCTTCCAGATCTCATTGAACAGAGTCAACACCTCCAACTTACATTCCACTGGCAAATTTTCCAAAAATACATACATGACCCCATCCACACCTGGACTAGACCACTTCCCCTTCCGAATCGCCCCATCCAACTCCACCATAGAAAACGGAACCTCATACTGCTCTTCCCAAGGCCCAACATCCACCAACAACTCCCGCATCTCCTCCTCAACCACACCCATACCTAGCCTCACCGCCTCCGGGAAGTTCCCTGAACTGTGCACTCCCGCAAAATACTCCCCCAACAAATTTGCCTTCTCCCCATCCTCACTGACCACCTCCACCCCTTTCAACAACACAGACATACCACCCTGCGGCCTCATCAACCCAGACATCCGCTTAAACTGCTTCCAGTGCTGGACTGGCCCACCGGGACACGGGACTTTCCCCGGTGGGCCTAGAGGCATAGGGCCTCTTTTTCTGCTTGGTGGAAGGATACATAATGGGAACATCATCCATGATCCGGCCCTGCCTGGGTGGTTTGACATCAGCAGTCTGCTTCATTTCTCCCTGGGACATGCCGGCTGTGTGAATCACGCCTGCGCATTTGGGTTGCTGTCTGGGGCCAGGCAAGAAGCAAACCACACGTACCCTGAAAGGACTAACTTTGGGACTTGTGACTCGCGCTTTATGCCCAGTCCTCTTAGCAGGGAAGTACTTTGTAAGTACTACGAAATTAAAAGGCAGCGTCAGACAGAGACCATCAGGGGGCGCAGCAAGCCACCTGGCTGGTTAATCTGTCCGGTCCCCTGTTCAGGAGCATTTTAAGCCCTTCCTGGGCTTTCTACATGGTCTGTGAGTGGAGTTTTGCCTTTGTATTGAAGGTGTGCCGTGTGCGGCCTCTGTGTGCACTGCCAAGCCAGGAAACGGATTTCAGTCGATGGAGATTTCATTGTGGAGGCCTGGCCGGTGGATGCAGAGCGAGATCCATGCAGCCGAGGACAGGGCCGCAGTATGGATACAGCGATATCCCGCCTCTGAGCTTATCTAGCTATCACATCGTAAAAGTCTGTGTGCGACGTAGATTGGGAAGTCAATAATTGGGATTCGTTTACAGGTAAGAGCTGCAGCCCCTGACAGGGGCTCCACAGAGAGGCAATACCTTGGCCCTGTGTGAGAGTGTGTGTGGTTTGCTCGCCTTTGGACTCTTCCAACGTGAGTTCTCCCCAGTAGATGGATTTTCATAGCCTCAACACATGTAGCGCCCCAGCGAAGTGACAGTCATTTTCAAATATACATGATTGCCATTGCAGAACCTTGCATTGTCACGAAAGGCTCACAGGCGACCCCTCCTATAGGCTGACCATCAGCTTGCTTCTTAAAGGTGACAAAGGATTTAAATTGTTTTTATCATTACGGTGTGCAGTCTCCAATTCAGTGGTTTTCCTGGACACACTTTTGCATTTACAGTGCAACAGTTTGTTTTTTCATGTGTTTGTGCCTTTCGGTCACACTGGGAATCTTGCTTTTTTTCAGAGCTCTATTGTTTGACATACCAGGTTTGTTTGCAATTATTTAATCTAGTGGACTAACCGGTCACCTGCGCCACTACCTTAAAACCTGATGCACTATATAATAACAATAGTTAGTATTCTAGATTCAGACAGAATTTATGGTGTTGTACGCTTTGTTTGTACAGCCAGCTAACGCATGTTTTGACCTTGGCAAGGAGCAAGACTTGGGGTTTAAAGGGCTGGCGATTAGGGCGATAAACAGCAACATTTTGACATACTCTACAGGGGCAAGGAATTGGGTCATGCGTTTCAATTGGCAGAGGGAGGCAGCGAACAAAAGGCAATTGGAAACCATTGGGATGGAAAGCAAAGTGATTGTCCGAGAAGGCCTAGGTACTTTCAACTGTAGTCAAGTGGAAGGGGACCCATGTTGGCAGTTATTGGCCTGGTGCCACTGCGCAATATTCTTGCATGGATGATTTACTGTGTACAGGCAAGAGTCTTCACAGGGAGCGTTGTGTTCTGTGCAGGGAATTACAATTCGGGAGTGTGCGGCATGCAATGCACCGATTTGTCTGCTGTGTACCATGCGGGCATGAGTCACTGGGCTGTGGCGACTGATGGAGTGAGTAATGTAATTACCCACTAGAGTGGACCTAGCATCTGTGCACATCTTTTGTATGCTGAGTTGTCTGACTTAGTAAATAGTTATGTTTGTGCTAGGCCTAACTTGCAGCTACTTGACATCACTGTCCTCTCTCGCTGCTTTTGTAGTTGGTGAAATGATATAGCATTTATAACGCGCCTATACAAAAGTGTTTCAAGGCGCGACGAGGCAAGGGAGGGGGAACAGAGGGAAGACAGACAACGATCCTACTAGGCCAGGTGTCATTCAGATCGCGCAAGTGCATGGGAAGGGGAAGGAGGAAAGTGCAGAGGGGGAGGTGGGAGGGGACAGTGCAGTACATGGGATAATAAGATAAATAAACAAAGTAAAAGTGTGGCCAGCAGGTGGCAAGTGCAAGGGTAAGTGCAGAGATCGGTGTCAAGTGCTGGTAGTGGGACTGTAGGGATACAGAAAAACAGCCCCCAAGTGTGGGGTTGCCAGTAAGGCAGTGCAGGAGTGCGACAGGCGGGGGAGGGGGACTGGGCCCAAGATCAGAGGGTGGACAGGTAACCAGTGCAGTTTCAGTATCAGCCAGGAAGTCAGCAGGGGAGAGGAGGAGAACAAGCAGAAGCAAAGAGAAAGGTTTTGAGGTGCTTCTGGAACCGTAGTGGATTCGCCTCAAGTTTCAGGGAGGCAGGGAGGCTGTTCCAGAGGGAGGCCCCAGCCGAAGAAAGATCTACCACCAACTTGTTGCTTGGAGAAGCGTTTGACCCTGAGGGAGTTGGAGGCGGATGAGGGAAGAGCTCGAGAAGGAAGATAGAGTTGAAGACATTGAGGCCCCAGAAGACCTTATGGACAATGCAGAGGGTTTTGAACTTAATCCTCACTTAATCCTCGCAGCACTGGGAGCCAATGCAGAGATTTCAGTCCTGGAGAGATACGATCCCTGGGCTTGAGGCCAAGGACAAGTCTCGCAGTCCTGTTCTGGATGAGTTGCAGAGGGCAGAGAGTAGAAGCAGGCAGATTTAGAAAGAGGCTGTTGCAATAGTCCAGCCTTGAGAGAAATAGAGCTCTGGAGACAGTGAGCTTCTGGGGGAAGGAGAGGCAAGGAAGAATGCGTCTGAGGAGGTGCAGCTGGTAGTGACACTTCTTAGAGACGTCAGATATGTGAGGAGAGAAGGCGAGTGTGGAGTCGAAGATGACCCCAAGGTTTTTGGCCTCACAGGTGGGAGCAGGCTAAATATAGAAAAGGGCAGAATAGAGTGGACTTGAAGCTACAACCACAAACCAGGATGTCCTGTGTGACAGTCTGCCAAAACATTAATTTCTTGTAATGAAAAATGTAGCTATTGTTCGAATGTGGGGTTTGTGGTCAGCAAGCTCTCACATTTTGTGCCGTCCACCTGCCGGGAGGCGAGAGCGACTTCGTATTGGTCCTTTTGACTCGTCACCTTGCTTTGTGCATCTGACCTTTCTACACCACTCGTTCCACCGGAGGTCGGAGCAGCTTTGGACTTTTCCCGCTAGTGACAAAATGACTACTGCCCTGCAGAAGTACAAGGATGAGTAGTGTCTAGCCCGTCTACTGAGTCCTCTCACTTCTACAAAACAAAAGTGATCCCAATCAAAATGGTGAAACGGCACATGTAAGAAATACACCCCTTTTGCCGCATGCATGGTGCTAAATGAGGCCCCAAACTCTCAATATGGCTTTTACCTTAACCAAAAGTGCAACATGCAAACACAGTGTCATTCGCGAAGTGGAGCCAGCGAACAGCGAACCACTATGGTTGAAGGCACAGGTGCCGAACCACTCTTTGTCGGAACATTGTGGGCACTACATTGGCATGACTCACTGATCTCATACCAAGTCAACCTTTTTTGTTAGTTTTGGCTAAAGTGCCACCTATAAGCTGAAACTATTGCATTAGAGTACAGCTAGGGAGAAATAGCATGTGAGGCGGGACACAAAGCTTGTACATCTTGTTTGGTTATTTACCCACCCATTGACTGCCCATGGCTGTGGTAATACCTATGGCCATGTCTACCTGCTTTCTGCCCCTCTCCACCCAATAAACGTCCTCCTAGGATGTATTTGAGCTAGCTTTGTGAAGCCTTAACATCAAACTGTGTGCCTAACTTGGCTGCCAGTGTTTTCTCAAAGCAGTCTTCTGAGAGTTAATGAATTTATTGGAACTGTAAAAACGCTACTGGTGAAATAAAAAGTACTATGCCTGTCCTTCACTGAAGTCCTGTGAAAAACAAGCATTGGTAAAGCCAACAGTTTGAGCTTGTGTATCAATATTAGGCATTCACCAGACCGTGCTATTATATGCCGAGGTAGTCTCATCAATTGGCAGCTGCTACTATCAATGGACATTTAGTACCACTACGGATGTGCCTGGCAAATGCCTTTCCCATGCCTACACAAAAGCCAAAACTGATGGAATTGCCAATGCTCGTTTAAGAATGTCTTTTATCTGTGTGCAATTCCCAGCCCAGGAATAGGGTGAAATGGGTTATGGATGCATGTTGTCTGGGCACCTTTAATACCAGAAGAATTCTATTTTCTTATCTGCAAGATGTGTAATGTCCCAGGTCACTCTATCATTGAAGATCTACTTTGAGAGATCATGAACTTATTTAATACAGACTTTTTAATCCATATAACTTAAAACATGCTTTAAATGCACTAATTTTGACTAATTTTATTCAAAGTTGTCTTGGAGGATACTCCCAATACCCTCATAGAAGGGTTGGGCTCACACGCTGTGCTCCTTCGTTCAGCGGAATATGGGGCCACTTTGAAAAAAAATTCCAGGGCCACTTTACGTTCCCAGTCCGGCGCTGACTGCTTCCAAACCTCACCCACACCAGAATTACTCCCCAGGGACCCACAATAGCCCCTCCAATATCCACGCTTCCTTTCCCAAATCACCCTCTGCACCATCGCCTTAGCCTTCTTATATGTCAACAAATCCTCCAACATTCCCGATCTCACCGCCCTGGCCGTAGCCTTCTTACGCGCCGCCACAGCTCGTGAACATTCCACCGACCACCAAGGAACCTCGACCTTCCCACCCTTCCCTTTCACAACCTCCGGAACTGCCGCCACTGACGCCGCTCTCATTCCCTGCACCAGATGCTCATTCCATTCATCCACCCCCCCCCATCCCTACCCCGAGGAACAATCAATTCCTGACACAATCCCTTATACAACTCCCAATCAGCCTTCCTAAAATTCAACCGACTCCCAAGCATCGGGGACCAAACCCCTACCTCACCCCTCACAGTCACCAAAATGCCAGAATGATCGCTCCACATATCCCCATCCTCACGCACCTCCCAAACACATTCACCTGCAATCGCAGCAGACACCCAGGTCAGATCCAAACACGACAACTTCCCAGTCCTCACACCCACCCGCGTGCCCGAACCATCATTCAGCAAAAACAGACACAATTCATCCGTCATGCCCTCCAACAGTTCCCCATTCGCATCCGTCCGATCACTACCCCACAACATATTGGCACTGTTGAAATCACCACACAAAACACAAGGTCCCACATGTCCCCTTATCACTCCAGACAGCACACCCACCTCCACCATCTCACACGGATTATAATAATTCAACACCAATACTTCCAATCCCCCTACCCGAATCCCCGCCCCGATAGCCTCCACTGCTCCATCTACCACAATCTCCCTTGCAACCAACCCCTTCCGAACTGCCAGAGCCACACCCCCCCTCCACCCCAGCCTATCCTTACGAAACAACTCAAAACCCGGAATCACAAACCTCAGATCACCCCTTAGCCACGTCCCCTGGATACAAACCACATCAATATTCAATTTCCCACACAACACCGCTTTCAACTACTGCCCATTCTTCAACAAACTCCTCGCGTTCCACTGCAAAATCCTCAGGCCGACACCCCACTCTGCTTCCGCACTTTAGCAACCATCCTAAACACATCCTGTTCCAACACATCCACAACACTCAAAAACCTCCTTGCTGCTTCCACCACTCCTTTCGTAAGATCCGACACACTGACAGACAAATTCCCCTGAACCAGCTCCAGCACACTCACTATAAAGCACATAAACTCAGTTTTCGGGACAACCACCATTTCTACGCCTTTCACCTCACCCACCACTTTCTTCCTTCCCACAGCCTCATCCACCACCAGCTCTCTCCCACACTCCTCACTCACTACCCGTACCGGTTTCACCTTTGCCACAGCCTCCGCATAAGACAAACCTTCCGCCGCCCTCACCTGCACCACCTCTCTCGCCACCCTGTGGCTCTCACACCCCCTAAACACAGTAGAGTGCTCCCCCCACAATTCACACACTTCTCCGGGGTCTCCACCTTGAATTCCTTAATATTGTGATCTCCACCACACCTCCCACAGTGCCTCTTATTCTTGCATACTCCCGCCACATGTCCAAACGGCTGACACTTATAACACCTCAAAGGCAACGCTACATAAACTTTCACACAGAACCTCTGGTAACCCAACTCCACCACCTCCGGACACTACGCCCTCGCAAACCTCACTGCCACAGTCGTAGACACCACATCCCCATGTGCATCTCTCCTCCCCAACCTCCACGCCTCCACCACCCCCACATCCGCCAGCTGCTCCTCCACCTCAGACATATTCACAGACACCGGCACTCCATACAGCACCCCCTTACATGACACACCACTTTGGTCAAACACTCGCACCGCATGCCTACCCAGACAACGCACCTCCAGAATCTTAGCCTTACTACCAGCATCCGTCCCCTCCACCAACAACCGGCCCCCAGTCACCACTAGCACCCGAGTGACATTCCCCACGGCCGCCTTCACCCATCCAGCAAACACCATCGGATTTTCCCCCAGAAACGTCTTCACACGACTATCAGGCTTCAACACCACCTTCCACACGCTGTCACACTGCATCTGCTCTACCCCAGGCACACCGCTCCCTCCGGCCCCCAGCCCCTCCAAAGTGCACTTTTCCTGGGTCCCCGACCCAGAGTTGCCCCGGTCCAGCCCACCTCCATCATCCCTCTGTGGAGACCTGCTGCGATGCCGCCCCTCACTTCCCTCCTTCCCCCCTACACAGATGTAGATTTCACAGTCAGCGCCCTCCCCCTCTTCGCCCCCTCCTCCACCCCCCTTCTTTTCAGCCTTTCTATTCCCCTTTGCCATCCTTATCACCTCCTCCAAGCACACTCACCCCCTGCACCCGCCTAGAGAGTCCGCTCCGCCTCCTCGAGCCCAGCACCCTCCACCCAGACACCGCTCCGCCCTGCCTGAGTCCGCCTCCTCATCTGATGGAACACTGCTCTCGCCCTCTCGCGTCTGCGCACAGCCAGCCACGAGCGTCAGTGTCTCCTCTCCAAGAGCAGAGGCTCCAAAACCGCTGCAGAAACTGTTTACAACTTTTAACTCAGCATCATAACGTTAAGCGTGATGACGTATCGGGAAGTACCTGTGTGGTAGAAGATCCTGGGTTCTGTAGTCTTTTCAGATTTATGGATAACAGTTTGAACCATGCATAATTAGAGTTGAATGTATGCATACTGATCTGTGTCGGATTAGGCGAAAGGCAACATATACGTGCTGCTAAATGTTGGGAATCTACATCTCACTGTGAGTAACATGTATTTAGAATGTATGGTATCCGACTGATGCCCGAATGCAATCGTGATTGTTAGCATGCCACCCCAGAAGTATATGCAATGTTCAATATGGTATATCCCAGAATTAGGTATGGTACAAGATTTGCAAAAGACGAGATTATGTACACGCATCTGTGCAATTGTGCCGATCATCATTCTATCATGATCAAACGTGTATATACTGAGAGGGGTTTGCCTGCTCAAGGTACAAAATTGGAAATGATCCAGAGCGTCATAGAATGGCAAGAGTTGCAACTCTGTGCCATATCTTCTGATGAAGGTGCAGAAGGAGGTGGGGCTGCTCCCACTAGCAGAACTGACAGTTCTGTCGCTGCCCTCATTCATGGTGCCCATGAGGATGTGGATGATGTAATGTCTAATGCTTCCTCTGCAAGCTCTGATACTGAGGCCATGCTGGAATTCAAGAAGCAAGAGCTGCTCTTTAGGCAGAAGGAGCATGAATTTCACATGGCTAAGCTAAAAGTAGAGCAGGCAGAAAAATAGAAAGACAGGGATCATTAGTTGGAACTGGCTAAGCTTCAAGTTTCAAATGGATCCAAGGGATTTGGACATGGGTCTGGGTCCTCCTCTCATTCAAGATTTCCTAAAGATCTGCTCAGTATGTATGATGGGAAGAATGACATTATGTACTGGTTGAATGCATTTGAGTATGCATGTGAAGTTCAAGAGGTTGTAAATGCTGATAAAATTGCATGGTTGCTCAGCAGACTACTCCATTCTGTCTGCAGTGCTATTATGGAAACGCAAAAGCTGAAAGAGTAGATTTTGCAATGTTGAAGCAAACCCTCATCTTAAAGTTTGGGAAGACTCCTGCCCAATAATTGAAGGGGTTCAGAGAGTACAAAAAGAAAGAAGGAAGTACGTGGGTGTCATATGTGACTGATTCTTTAAAACACTTGACTGGTTGGGATGAAGGATATATGGTCTCCACCTTTGAGGGAATGATATATCTTGTCATGCTTGAACATATTTTTGCATCTTGTTCCCCTGAGCTTAAGCAAAGCATTTGGCAGATTCAAAGGAGTTTGATCCTAAGAAGCTAGCCATTGCAGCAGATTTGTGGGTGGCACATAGAGTGTCCCATAAGGACAAGACTCATCCTGGTAAGCAGGAGGAGGGGAAAAAGTCCAAAGATAAAGAGGATGGGGAACTGATAAAACCTCCTCCCAAAAGAGCCACAAAAAGAAAAATAAGGGTAAATCACAAGAGAACACACCGAGGTTATCCTCCAAAATAGAACTCTGGTTACAGTAAGCCTCTCTATGTCAACAGACCCAGTGGATCTTGTGTGGCTTGTGGAGCAAGTGACCATGTGAAGGGGGACCCCAGATGTAAGGTCAAAACCTTGGGGGTCCACTCTGCTAATCTGGCCTTCCCCTCCTATGAGGAAGAAGAGATTACAGGGGCATCCTTCTCCTCAGATTCCTTCCCCAGTGGGGTGGAGTCTGAGGTAGTTTTAGTTTTCCTGGGTTCCTGGGAGCCAAAGGTCTCAGAGGCTTATGCTAGAATTCCAGACAACATCAAGCACTACTTTAAGGACAGTGTGCTGATCAATGGAGTAGATCTCCTGCCCTTAGGGATAGTGGGTGCAGCAGAACTGTAGTGGATTCTACCTTGGTAGATCCAGAGGAAGTTGCCAGAGGTCCTCTGATGCCCACTAAAGTGGCTGATGGCCCACCTTCCAAGTTCCCAGTTATTCCTGTAAATCATACTATCAATGGTACAGTAGTCAGGATTCCAGTGAGCATTCAGAGAGATGTCCCAGGAAAGGTCTGGCTGGGAAATGATCTCAGAGCTTTAGGGCTTGTGGGAGATACAGCAGAAAGACCCTGCACAAGGTCACAAGCAAGGGCAGCACTGGCCAAGACCACTGCCATGCCCAAGCCAAAGGGGAAACCCAAGGCTCAAGGAGTCAAGAATGACAAAAGAGGGAAGGAAAGCATTCCCCCTAACTCACCTACCACTGAGGTGGAGGTAGTTGGTCAAACACCAGGACCTGACGAGGTAGAGGTGTTACCTGAAGTATTTGATCCGAATGACCATCCTGAACTAAAAGACTTGTTAGTAGAAGGTGGTCCTGACAGGGATGCATTCAGTAAGGGTCAACGTGAGTGCCCATCTCTGGAAGGCCTAAGGAGACAGGCATGCTCCCAGCTTGATGGTGAACCTCCTGGGAAGCATAGGATTTATTGGGAAGGTGGGCTCCTCTACAGTGAGCCTTCAGAGTCTACAGAATGAGAGCATAGGAGGTTGGTGGTTCCCCTTGCTGTAAGACCCTTCCTCCTGCAGCGGGTGCATGAAGTGCCCCTTGCTGGGCACCTTGGTATCAAGAGAACCAAGCAAAGGTTATCCATGCTTTTCTACTGGCCCAAGATGGGGGTGCAAGTAGAAAGTCACTGCAGGAGTTGTGCCACCTGCCAGTTATCTGGTAAGAGTGGCAAAACAATCCAAGCTCCATTGGTACCACTCCCAGTTGTGGGGGTACCATTTTTGAGGGTGGGGATAGACAATGTTGGTCCCCTTGACCCCCAGACACCCTAAGGCAATAGGTTTATCCTGGTACTGGTCGACCATGCTACCAGGTATCCTGAGGCCATCTCATTGAAGACTGTGACTGCCAAGTCAGTTGCAAAAGCTTTAGTTGGTATATTTACTAGGGTTGGCTTCCTTAAAGAAGTGGTGTCGGATAGGGGCAGCAACTTTATGTCAAAGTATATGCAGGCTATGTGGAAGGAATGTTGTGTCATCTATATGTTTTCATCCGCATGTTACCCCAAACCAATGGTCTAGTTAAAAGGTTTAACAAGAACTTGAAAAGCATGATTGGGGCTCTGGAAGAACCCCAAAGAAGAAAATGGGATCTTCTGTTACCATGCTTACTGTTTGCGTACAGAGAGGTACCAAAGGAGGGTGTTGGCTTCAGCCCCTTCAAGCTTCTGTTTGGTCACACTGTGAGGGGACCCTTAGCCATAGTCACGGAGGGATGGGAGATTGTAACGCTTACCTGGGACTCTGCGGGAGTGTAATGCCTTCTCGCCAGAGGATCTGTTATTTGGGTACCTTTTGGATTCTTTTTCTGTTAAAATGACAATAATAACAATAGAACTACTGTAATTTCTATTTGCTGGGAATAAACTGCATAGCAGTGTGCCTTTGATAATCCCTCCTTTCTCACCTGTGTTTATGTTTGGTGGAGCTCTCCATCCTGTATTCTACAGGGGCGCGTTGGTATGAAAGCTTTTAGCTTGAAAGGCTGTGGTGTTCAAAGAATTCTTGTCAGAATAATATCCTTGCTTTTCTAGAGTTATCTTGGATAAGTATTTAGTGAAAATATATTATAGTTCATTAAATTCTGAGCAGTCCCTACGTTGGAGAGATCTCTCTTTCTAATATTTTCCCTTTTAACTTGCAGGTTCTTGGTTCTCAGAAAAGGTTAATGGCTCCGGGATGGCTGCGACTATATCCGGTTTGAAGAAGCTTTTAGCAAACGTAAGTTCGTCTTAACTGAGTAATTGCAGCCTTCAGAGATGAGCGTGGTAATAACTAAGTGAAGAAAACTGGCTGGAACTTCAGGTAAGCAATGTATGTAAAACTTCTTCTTTCTAATTTCTATAAGTTCATTCTAACTGGCACTTCAGGTCAATTCTAATGAGGTACAGACTTAACGTATTGCCGACAGGAGAGATATTGCAAAGAAGAAACATTTTGAACAAGTGCACAGGATGCCGACTGTGTAAACTCTCGGGAGAGAACGAAACCCTAAAACATCTAACTCTTTGCTGTCGAGGCCTTAGCCAGGAACGTGAGAACTGCTTAGGGGAGACGTTTAGAACCTATTCAACCAGAAGCATGGATGATTGGTGGACAACATTGATTGCAGGAGGGAACATGTCAGGAATAAGGGTTGGCAGAGACGGGGAGTGATGAAATATGCAGGAGTGTGAATAGGACGTTAAAACTACAGTTCCCAGCAGCCTCAGCATGCCGGGTAGTCCTGCTCGCACGTGCATTGCCAGCTCTTTGGAATCAAGCACAGCTTATTAGCAGGCAACGGCGAGTGGCAGGTGTGGCTTATTTTGTTCGGTGGACTGTTCGGAAGCAGACACGACGCATGCCGGAAAAAGCAGAATGGAACGCGGAACGAATGCAGCACGGTAACGGCATCAGGAGCGGCAGAAGGGACAGTAGAACAGTTGGGTGAATCACGGCACAGCATCCTTCGTCTGGGCAGTCCCGTGGGGCTCCCAGACCTGAGATAAGTACATTGGGGGAAATGGTTGTGGTTCACTAAATCGCCTTGTGTTTCGTTTCCCGGGTTGAGTTGCTGCCATGCTTCTTCGCGTCTGGGAAGTCCCGAGGGGCTCCCAGACTCAAGCTAAGTACCTGGGCTAACTGTGTGCGGGTATATGTTATATGTGCTCTTCTAAGGCAGTTTTGGTTTGCTACATCAGTGATTTATGGGAGCAAATGAATACGGCTCTGGGCAACGAAGTTCACGCCTAGTGCATGGCTAAAAAGGACTCTGGGAATGTTGTGCTAAATTCTGTGCTAATGCAATTAACTAGTGGGGCTCCATATCTGTTGTGTATGTTGCATATGCTGCCCAAAGGGCCATGTGTACTTGTATGATCATGTGGGGAGTAATCCCTATTGTCTGTTTCATTCTGTCGCTTGCTATATGTGTCATGGGGGCATAAGTCAGGGTTAGTACATGTATTAAGGTGTACTATTGCTCATGATAGGCAGGATCTGGAGGTTCATGAGTAGTAAGGTAATTGTACTACTAATAGGTTTATGTGTTAGACAGGTTAGGGTTTTTTCCCCTGCTTCCCCAGTCCTAGCCACTGTAAGAGTTCCTTGCCCTCTATCCGGTGTTCCTAATTTCCCCTGCCCTATCCACAACCTCTCCCTAACCCTCTTCCCCCCGCTGGCTGCCATGTGGTGCCCTGTTATCTAAATCAGGCACCTGTGCCAACCACGGTGGGAGGGTCAAATTCATTCAGCTTCCGTGGTTCGGGGGAGAGTGTCGATCTCTCTTCCTCTCCATTAAGTTGGTTTGTGACATAATAAGCCACCCCCATATTGGGATACTCACAACCACCCAAGCCAAATGGACCCGACTCCTCCACCTTTAGCCGATGTGCTAAAGGCCCTACAAGACATTCAGTTGGAATTAGCACATGCAAGGCAGGAGGCTACTACATTGAAAGCACAAGTACAAGGTTTGGTAGCGCAAGGTACACCTTTGGAAGGGGCTAGTTCCTCTAACACTACGGGAGCATCTACTAGTAGGAATCCTACCGTCATTGTTCAACCTCCCAGTAGTGTACCTTTGGCAGCACCTGAACGATTTTCCGGAGACCCGAGAAAAATATATGACATTTCTCACGCAATGTCGACTCCATTTTTTGTGTAAACCGGCAGCTTTTGAAACCATCCAAGCCAGAACCGCATTTCTAATATCCTATTTAACGGGCGATGCCGCACCATGGGCAATGCCTTTGGTTCAGAAAGATGATCCTTTATTATATATTTGGGATCAGTTTTTGGAAGAGTTTGGCAGACTGTTTGATAGACGGGAGGTGTCATTGGCACAGGACAAAGAGTTGCTGGGGTTAAAGCAGGGATCCAGAGACCTGGTAACATACGTCACACAGTTTAACCGATTGGTCATTGAAACAGAGTGGCCAGTGGCAAAACAGACAGTATTGTTCTATCAAGGGTTACGGGAAGAATTGAAAGATGCCATAGCCGAAGTAGAACCACAACCAAGTAACTGTACGGTTATGATAGATCTGGCCCTAAGATTAGATCACCGAAGAATGAGAGAAGGGGGGATAAGAAAAGACCGGAAGTTGGTCCCTTTGTAAGATTAGATAGGAGTAGAGGGGTAAGGAGTAGTGAGGTAGAACCAACGCAAATTGGTAGTGTAAGAGGACCTCTATCCGAGGCAGAAAAGGAACAGCGCAAAATCAATAATTTGTGCTTGTATTGTGGGCATGCAGGCCATTTCATACGTACCTGTCCCAATACCCCTCAGAGGAGTTCAGGAGGAGAACGGAACAAAAAGGAGGCGGGAAAAGAGCTGGGCCGGCCTTAGGGGGAACTCAGGTGACAGGCCCAAAAGAATCAAAGTTCGCCAGATGGGTGGCAAATACAGTAGGGAATAAGACCTCTCACTTGTATATTTTGGTGACCTTATGCTGGGCAGTGTCCAAGCAGGTGGTACTAGCTATGGTGGATTCAGGAGCCACAGGTAATTTTGTGGACATTACATTGGCCCATCAGTTAAGGTTACCTTTACAGGACAAACAGCGGGTGGAAGGGGTGCAGTCGGTTGACGGTTCTCCTTTAGTGTCAGGACCTATTCGACAGCAAACTCAAGCTTTACAGATGTTATGTGCATCAGGCCATAGAGAAGATATTACTTTTGATTTGATAGCAGCACCCTAGTTTGGTTTAATTTTGGGCATGCCCTAGCTAGTGCAGCATAATCCAAGAATTGATTGGGAAAAACAGGTTGTCTGGTTTGAAGAGGAGAGGTGTAAAGAGCACATGTTAAGAGAAGTGGGATCCACAGCTTTACTGGCTAATCAAGAAGAAAAGGATCAGGCAATAGGAGCAGTAGAATCAGGAATTCCTTTGCAGTACAGAGAATTTGCCAAAGTGTTTGACAAGGGTGGGGCGGAGAGGTTACCACCACATCAGCCATATGACTGTGTCATTGAATTGGAAGCCGGGGCAAAGTTACCATGTAGTAGAATCTATGCCCTTACAGAAACAGAGAATAAACACCTACGAGAGTATCTGGATGAGATGTTAGCAAAAGGATTCATTAGCCACTCCACGTCTCCGGTGTCTTCCCCTTTATTCTTTGTCCCGAAGAAGGAGGGGACATTAAGAACATGTATTGATTACCGCGCCTTAAATAAAGTAACAATAAATAATAGATTTCCATTACCGTTAATTTCAGTTTTACTGGATTAAGTAAGGGCAGCAAAAATCTATACCAAGTTGGACTTAAGAGGAGCATGCCATCTGATAAGAGTACAGAGGGGGACGAGTGGAAGACGGCATTTCGAACAAAGTTTGGATTATTTGAGTACTTGGTCATGCCGTTCGGATTATGTAACGCCCCTGCGGCATTTCAATTCTTTATGAAAGAAGTTTTGAGGGACTTCATTGATGTTTTTGTCATAGTTTACATTGATGATATTTTGATTTATACAGCCTCACCAGAACAGCATGTGGTGCATCTGAGGGCAGTGTTGCAACGACTGCAGGAGTACCAGCTCAGTGTTAAATTAGATAAATGCGCCATTCCACACGAGGCAAGTGGAGTTTTTAGGGTTTATCTTAACCCCCGAAGGTGTGGTGATGGATGCAAAAAAAGTACAGGCGGTGACAGATTGGCCATCTCCCCAATGCCTCAAGGATATACAATCATTCTTAGGATTTGCCAATTTCTATAGGGGGTTCATCAGTAATTTCTCAAATATAGTCACACCAATTACTAGACTACTAAAAAAGGCAGTTCCATTTAATTGGGGTTGTGAAGCGGAGAAGGCCTTTCAGGAATTGAAGGCAGCATTCACCACCGCACCTGTGTTGAAACAACCAGACACAAGTCAAGCATTTCAGGTCGAGACAGATGCCAGCAATGTGGCAATAGGTGCTATTTTCTCACAAAAGGATGAGGAGGGAATATGGCATCCAGTAGAATTTTACTCTCGAAAGTTAACAGGGTGTGAACAGAATTATTCTATCACAGACAAGGAATTGTTAGCCATTCGATCAGCCTTTTTGGAATTGAGACATTATTTGCTGGGGGCTAAGCATCGGGTGGTGGTGGTCACTGATCATAAAAATTTACAATATTTTAAGACTGCTCACAAACTTAGTCTGCGGCAACTACGCTTGTCGCAATATTCCAATGAATTTGATTTTGTGGTGACATTTAGACCAGGGAAAAACAATGGAAAAGCGGATGCCTTATCAAGGCAGCAAAATTTGGATAGCGTGGTGGGGGAAGTAAGAGCAATCATTCCACCAGAAAAGGTCATCGGAGCTATCACTGAGAAACTCATTGATGAGGTAAAAAAGGCGCTACCACCAAAGCAACTTCAGGAGAGGCGGAACAGTAATTCGGCAAGGAGGGTGCGGGAAGGGCTGCCGTATCATTAAGATAGATTGTTCTTGCCTACAAAGGAATTACTGGACAAGGCACTCTATTGGTGTCATAATTATCCTTTAGCAGGGCATTCAGGCCAAAGAAAGATGCAAACCATGTTGGAAAATACTTTTGGTGGCCTAATTTGAGGCAGGATGTGGGGGTGTATCTAGCACAATGTGAGAATTGCATGCGTAATACGGCAGATCATGTAAAAAAGAAGGGGCTGTTACAGCCATTACCCACTCCTGAAAAGTCATGGACTCATATATCGATGGACTTCATCACCGATCTTCCACCCGATAATCAGTTTGACACTATTTGGGTCGTGGTGGATTTTTTGTCCAAACAAGCACATTTTGTTCCCTGTAAAGGAGTTCCTGGCACGGGCAAGTTAGCGGAGTTGTTTCTTAAACATGTGGTTAGACTGCATGGGTTGCCTAAGAGTATTGTATCAGACCGAGGCCCACAGTTTACTTCCAGGTTTTGGCACGCTTTCTGTCACATGTTGGGAATCAACTGTGCGTTGTCTACCAGTTATCACCCTCAAACGGATGGCCAGAGGGAACGAGTTAACCAAACTCTCGAACAATATCTGAGGGGCTACTTAGGAGATGGTCAAGAGTCTTGGGTGCAGGCATTGTGGTTGGCTTAATTTACATATAACAACACCTTCCACACTTCTTTGGGTATGGCTCCCAATGAATGTCTATATGGACATGAACAAAACATGCTACCAGAACATTTGCCTGAGGTGGAGAATATACCAGTATTACAGAGCAGAAAACAGTTGCTTCTTAAGATCAGACAGAAGGCGCGCACCAATTTGGAACAGGCTAAGGAAGCATATAAAAGACAAGCTGACAAGCATCGACAGGATAGTCCTCGCTATAAGATAGGAGACAAAGTGTGGTTATCGACCAGAAATCTATCTCTAATAGTGTCTAGTAAATGTTTGCCTAGGTTTATTGGACGTTATGAAATCATTACATGTGTATGAAACTGCGTTTGCCTAAAACCTTACCTATACACTCAGTGTTCCATGTGTCTTTGCTTAAACCCGCAGCTCCAGGGATGACTACTAAAAGACCTCCAGCAATAATGAAGAATGGACAAATGGAATATGAAGTAAAAAGCATTTTGGATGCCAGAAGAAGACAGCAACAATTATGGTATTTGATTCAATGGGAAGGTTATGGGCCTGAGGATTATTCTTGGGAGCCAGCAAGGGAAGTACACGCTCCAAGATTAGTGAGACAATTTCACTTACGACACCCAGGTAAACCGGGTCCTGCGAGGAGCCCTGGGAGAGGAGGTAATGTCAGGAATAAGGGTTGGCAGAGACGGGGAGTGATGAAATATGCATATTAAGATGCAGGAGTGGGAATGAGACGTTAAAACTACAGTTCCCAGCAGCCTCAGCATGCCGGGTAGTCCTGCTTGCGTGCGCATTGCCAGCTGTTTGGAATCAAGCACAGCTTATTGGCAGGCAACAGCGAGTGGCAGGTGTGGCTTATTTTGTTCGGTGGACTGTTCGGAAGCAGACTCGACGCACGCCGGAAAAAGCATGATGGAACGCGGAAAGAATGCAGCACGGTAACGGCATCAGGAGCGGCAGAAGGGACAGCAGAACGGTTGGGTGAATCACGGCACGGCATCCTTCGTCTGGGCAGTCCCGTGGGGCTCCCAGACCTGAGATAAGTACATTGGGGGAAATGGTTGTGGTTCACTGAATTGCCTTGTGTTTCGTTCCCCGGGTTGAGTTGCTTCTTCGCATCTGGGAAATCCCGACGGGCTCCCAGACTCAAGCTAAGTACTTGGGCTAACTGTGTGCGGGCATATGTTATATGTGCTGTTCTAAGGCAGTTTTGGTTTGCTACATCAGTGATTTATGGGAGCAAATTAATACAGCTCTGGGCAACGAAGTTCACGCCTAGTGCATGGCTTAAAAGGACTCTGGGAATGCTGTGCTAAATTCTGTGCTAATGCAATTAACTGGTGGGGCTCCACATCTGTTGTGCATGTTGCTTATGCTGCCCAAAGGGCCATGTGTACTTGAATGATCATGTGGGGAGTAATCCCTATTGTTCGTTTCATTCTGTCGCTTGCTATATGTGTCATGGGGGCATAAGTCAAGGTTAGTACATGTATTAAGGTGTACTATTGCTCATGATAGGCAGGATCTGGAGGTTCTTGAATAGTAAAGTAATTGTACTACTAATAGGTTTATGTGTTAGACAGGTTAGGGTTTTTTCCCATGCTTCCCCAGTCCTGTCCATTGTAGGAGTTCCTTATCCTCTATCCGGTGTTCCTAATTTCCCCTGTCCTATCCACAACCTCTCCCTAACCCTCTTCCCCCCACTGGCTGCCACGTGGTGCCCTGTTATCTAAATCAGGCGCCTGTGCAAACCACGGTGGGAGGGTCGAATTCATTCGGCTTCTGTGGTTCAGGGGAGAGTGTCGATCTCTCTTCCCCTCCATTAAGTTAGTTTGTGACAGAACACTAAAATCATCATAGCCCTTGTAAAACTAGCAATTACAATGCTCAAGAAACTAGATGCCCAGGAGGAAGAAGGTCTGAGGAAGCGGCACTAGTGCATTAGATTGCCAGTTTACTTTAGTTTTTAGTCTTTTTTTTCTTTTTTGGATCAAACTGTGGCAATTGAACTGAAGGGTTAAAGGTTTTCAAAGTTTAAACCAAATGACCTCGAATAATAAATAAAATAAATAAAAAAATAAGTTCATTCAGTAATGAAAATACCGTTTGTTTGCAGGTTTTTGGAAAGCTGTAGATGAAATACCTTCGGACGATGCATAGTCTGCTGACGAAACTTCCGAATGAAGGCACTGCGTCTGTGAATGAAGACTGCTGTGAAGAAAATGCTGCGGCTGTGAAGGAACTTCTGACAGAAGATGCAGGGACTACGAAATAAACAGCTGACTGAATAAACGCTTCGGAAGTACTTCGGTTCGGTAAGTCTTTTCAAAAACAATAGAATTCTGTTGATTTCCTGTGGAAACTAATGTCTCTGAACTTTCATTTCTTTGACAGGTTGTCAGGAGATCACCGGTAGCGTTACCCGCTGTCAGCGGAGAAGATGCGAAGCGAGCGCTCCAGCGGAGGTGGGGCTTAAGTAGCTCCCTCTGCAAAAGGTATAGTATGTGCTGTAAGTTAACAATGGACTTGGTGGCGGCCATGTTGAGTGTATGAAAACCAATGTAAGTGCTATGTAAGCCTATGGTTGCAATGCTATGAATGAGACAAATGCCATTTGTGCCAGGCTTGTAGCCACTGTTGACCCACTGACTGAGGTGAAGTTCCTTGCTTCCCTGGTATGCCTGTATGGGAACTGTGCTCCTTTACTCAGATCATGACATTTTTCCCCCCCAAACACCCCTCTCAAGGATGAACCCTCTAGTCCTGGCTTAGTAGGATGGTTTTGATAAAACTTCTCAAGTAATTTGGGGGCATGAATGTTTGAGCGAGGTTCCCAAGTCCTATGCTGTGGACCAAACCCTTTCCAATCTACCAGGTCGAATAATTTCCTTTTAACAATCTTGGAATCTAAAATTTCCTTTACTATGAATTCTGGTTCACCTTCTATGATTAGGGGTTTTGATGGTGGCTGTAACCTGGTCCCTGGACTCAGGGGTTTAATCAAAGAAACATGAAATACCAGATGGATTTGCATGTGGGATGGCAATTTTAATCTTACTGCTGTGGAATTGACAATGGTCTCCACCGGAAATGGGCCCAGTAACCTAGGTTGGAATTTACGTGGGCCTTCGGGTGCAATGTATTTAGAAGACAACCATACCTTGTCTCCCACCTTATACTCTGGAGATTTTCTTCCAAAGTCGATCTGTGAATTTCTTTTGGTTCTCCTTTGCTGTTGCCGAATGTCGTAGAACCTCTTCTTGTACTCTGGTAATGTTATTATGAAGACTCTGTACTGCTGGCATCTCTAAAAATTCTGTGGGATTGAAGGTGGAGGTCCGAGATTGTAAACCGTTCTGTATGTAGAAGAGAGTATAGACCATGGAAGTGTGTTCGGAGTTATTATAAGCATTCTCTGAGATCCAAAGGACATCCACCCAAGAACAATCTATCTGGTGGAGAAGACATCTAAGGTATTGTTCAAGAGTCTGATTGGTTCTTTCTGTTTGACTGTCAGTCTGTGGGTGTTGACTGGTAGATAGATGCACTTAAATTTTAGCCAACTCACAACATTTTCTCCAGAATTGGGATACAAATTGGCCCCCCCAAAAATCAGAGATCACTGTAGATGGAAATCCATGAAGACGTACAATTTGTTCCAGGAATACCTTTGCTAAGACTGAGGAAGTAGGAAGCCCTTTAAGGGCAATGAAAGGCGCCCTCTTGGAAAATAAGTCCACCACGACAAGGATTGTGTTATACCCCGAACAAGGAGGCAACTCCGTAATAAAGTCCATCGAAATGGTATGCCATGGCGCTGGTGGGACGGGTAATGGTTGAAGCAGTCCTGCTGGTTTCTACTTTAAGCTTTTATTCTGAGCACAAATACCACAAGTTTGAAAGTAATCTATGATGTCCGTGCGCCATGTTGGCCACCAGAAATGCCTCTTGATTTTGGCCGTGGTTTTAGCGATTCCAGGGTAGCATTCCAATGTGGCTCCATGGTAATCTGCCATAATGTTTATTTGTAACTCCTGATGGGGTAGGTAAAGCCGACTCTGGAAATAAGGTAGACCTTCTTGAAGACAAAACTTAGGTCCTCTTGACTCCCAAGCCTCTAATTCTGCAGTGGTCTTATTAAGTAGAATTTGTGCCTTCAAGTCTTCTTCTGAGGACCCAGTGACTCCCAGCACCTTCTCTTCTGGAATTATCTTTACAGGTTCTGCTGTGCTTTGAATCTCCTCTCTTTATCCAATCCTCGACAAGTCATCGGCTTTTCATTATGTACCCCTGAGCAATAAGTGATGACTAAATCGTATTCCACAAAATATAACACCCAACGGGGTTGTCGGGATGACTGAGCTTTTGCGTTGCACAAATATTGCAGATTTTGGTGATCTGAGAAAACTGTAACAGTATGCCGGGCCCCTAACAAGTGTGCCTCCATTCTTTGAACGCGTGCTTGATTGCTAGTAATTCCTTGTTGGTGATGCTGTTTAATTCGGCTGTGGAGAACTTCTTGGACCAGAAGGCCACTGGATGCAGTTGTCCGGTTTCGGTATCTTTCTGGGATAGTACTGCTCCCATTGCTGCACTGGACGCATTGGTTTCCACTGCAAAAGGTAGCTCGGGTTGTGGGTGTCTCAAAATGGGAGCGGTGGTAACATTTTTCTTTAATGTCTGGAAAGCCTCTTCTGCTTCCTTGGTCCAGGAGAATGTCTTGTCCTTTCGCAGCAATGAAGTTATTGGGTGGGCCAGTTGTGAAAATCCTGCAACAAAGCGTCTGTAGAAATTTGCAAAGCCTAAAAAACTTTGGATTCCTTTCACTGATGTAGGGGAAGACCAATTTAGAACTGCGTCAACTTTTCGGATAACCGTTTGGATTTTGGATTCCCATAGGCGACAAGACGAATCCCAGAAACTCCACTGAGGTTGCATGAAAGGAGCATTTCTCTAGTTTAACAAAGAGCTTGTGTTGTCGCAGTTCCTGGAGTACTGCTCTTACATGGGTTACGTGTTCTTGGACCGAGTTCGAGTAAATTAGAATGTCGTCAAGGTACAGACATCTAGCAATTCACATAAAACTTTTTTAAATAAAATTCTGGAAGGCTGCTGGGGCGTTGCATAAGCCAAAGGGCATGACTTGGTATTCGTACAATCCGTATTTTGTGTGGAAAGCAGTCTTTCAGTCATCTCCTTCCTTGATTCTCACTAAGTGGTAAGCTCCTTTAAGGTCTCATTTAGTAAAGATCTTGGCATCCATAACTTGATCCATTAACATTGGCATGAGCGGAAGGGGGTGCCGATTCTTGACTGTGATCTGGTTGAGGGCACGGTAGTCTATGCAAGTACGAAGGTCCCCTTCTTTCTTGGGCACGAAAAACAGAGGAGATCCCATGGGGTACTTAGAGGGCCGAATGAACCCATTGGCCAGGTAATTAGCTTAAAATGAATATTTTCTTATTCAGTTAGGGCATAAATTCTGCTGTATGGGGTTTTTGAGCCAGGGATCAAATCGATTTGGCAATCATACGGACGATGAGGTGGCAGCACGTTAGCCTGTTCTTCTTCGAATACTTCTTGAAAGTCTTGATACTCCGCTGGAAGGGTTCCTATCAACCCTAAAGTGGGTTTTTCACATGAAATCTCTGGAAACTCTTTCTTCAAGGTTCTGTCAAGGAGTCCCCCCCTTCTCACCTGAGTCCGATCTTTGCTGGATTTCTTGGTCGATGCCTTCTTGCGGACGAATCGGTCTTGAATAAGGCTGCACGAGTCTCTTCCGACTCCAGCGTGTGTTCAAAGTTCCGGGATGCAACGATCCAGGAATCCGGGGAAGTAAGAGGGTGCACTACACAGCACACGAGTCCAGGAAGAAGAAGGAAAGGATAGCAACTAGGAATGGAGTTTAGAAGGGACAGAATCAGGGAAAAACAATACCGCGAGCTACGGAGCACACGTCTGGTCGCTACTTCGCAATAGCATTGAGACGCGCGGAGCCGCGGGGTTGTGGTCTATAAATAGAACACGCTACGTCCAACGTGTGGAGCGAGGAAGGTGTTTCACGCTGGACGGCCATGTTGGGAATACCAGGGAGTGTAAGCCCCGCTGAGACAAGGACCAGGAAGTCCAAAAGGGGCGCGTTCTGTAGGTCATGACAGCATGCCTCCTCCGAAGACCCACTCCTCCATGTTTGCCCAGGTGTATGAGGTGAAATGTCCTGAGCAGTTGAGGGGCCTTGAGATTAGAAAGTGGTTCCCAGGTTCTTTCACTAGGAGGATATCCCTTCCATTCAACCAGGTATTGAAGCTGACCCCATTTATACCTGGAGTCGCATATTCTGGACACTTCGTATTCCAGTTGGTTGTCCACCAGTAGAGGAGGGGGTCTGCAGGATTTCCGGGAGGAATGGATGTAGGGTTTTAATAAGGCCGTGTGAAAAACTGGGTGAATTTTCTTCCAGGAGTCTGGTAGTTTGATCTGGTATGAGCCTGGATTTATAATTTCTTTGATGGGAAATGGACCATAGTACCGAGGGGCCAATTTGTTTGGCCGTAGATGTCAGGGTAGTAATTTTGAGGACAACCAGACTTGATCACCAATTGCATAAGAAGGCCCTAGTCTTCTTTTGGAATCCGCATACCTCTTAGTCTGTGTTCTGGCCTTCTCTAAGTTTTCTTTGGCCTCCTGGTGTACGTTGATGAGGGTTTCGATTTAGGAGTCGACAGTAGGTACCGGCATGGGATGAGGGAGAACAGAGGGTAGAACCGATGGATGGAAACCTTGGCTACAATAAAAGGGACTGGTCTTAAGTGCTGAATGATCGGAATTGTTGTAGGTGAATTCAGCCACGGGTATCAGGAGCGACCAGTCATCCTGAACCTTGGTGGCGAAACATCGAAGATACTGTTCCAGGGTCTGATTAGCACGTTCTGTGACCCTGTTGGTTTGGGGATGATAACCTGATGAGAGGGCACGTTGGATTCCCAAAATGTTTGCCTCCTGGGCATCTAGGGACAAAGATGTTTCCAGAATTGTGAGACGTATTGAGGTCCTCGATCAGAAATGATCTTGGAGGGGGCGCTGTTGCGCCGAAGCAAGATGGCCGCTTGAGTGTGTAGTCCCGGTCCACGAGGACACACACGCTTTAAAATATCCTCATAAATACAGCTGTGCGGACTCCTACTGCCCAGGCCGCTTCAAGAACTTGCAGTCTATGATCGAGCCGAGTCTCGGGCCCCGGGGCCTTCTGCGGGCCGTGCTACGGCCGCTGGCAGCGCTGCGGCTTGGAGGCCGGGCTCGCCCCGTGGTGGGGTTCCGGAGAGTGCAGCCTCACGGTGCCACCCGACACCCCGGCGCGGGCGGCCTGTGCTGGGAGAGGCATCGGAGCGTGGGAGGTGTGCTGTGTGGCGGCGCTGCTGCCGAGATTCGCTGACGGACCTGTGATCAATCTGCGCTGCCGCTGCCTGCTGGCCGGGGCCCATGACTCGCGGCCCCCTTGGATCTGGGCTGGGGGCCGCGGGCGGCCGGGACCATTGTGGCTGATTCTTTGCGGCGGAGCTGGCCGCTTTGCCTCCTCCTTCGCCCCCTCCTCCCGGAGTGCTCCTGCAGGGGCTCCCGTTAAGGTAAGGGGGCCAGGCGGCTGGGGGCCGGGCTCACCCCCACCTGGGATTGCGGTGTTCACTTCTGCGGCCGCTGGTTCACCCGGGGCCCCCCTCCAGTGAGGGGGCCTGCTGGCTCCGCTGCCCACTACACCTGGAGTCACTTTGGGCCTGGGCACCCCGCGGTCCGCGGCGGGAGGTCTGGACTCTCCGCGCTCTTGTCTCTGTGGAGACTCCATCCATCATACACCAATACTCCCATGGACATCACTTTTGTCTTTTCTTCTCTCTTCTTTTTTGAATCCGCTGTTGTGGGCTAAAGCTCAGTGGAGGCGCCCGGATGCTGGTACGGCTGGAGGTGCTCCTTTACTAGTTATTACAACCACCATGCCTGGAACTGCTGCTCTCCCCCCCTAATTTGGACACATTCACTAACGAACTACGCTGAGCGAGGGGACCCCTACCCCGTCTAAATAGCTGAAGGTGGCGGACACCTGATACATTGAACCGAAGTACCTACCTTAACCCGAATTAACCCTTGTGCCACACCTGACTGGCCCAACCTTGTATGTCTTAAACAGTGTTGAGCTTCACAATTACCCCACGTACACTGGACGGGAGGGGGGCTCAGCCCTGATATCCTGCGCCTGCCTGGTGCGGTGCCGGCTCTGGTGTGCTACCCATTCGGTGGCCACGTTCGCACTGGCCTCCCCCGGGGGGTCACCCAGCCGCTCCTGCCGCGGATCCGGTTTCGACCCACTGTGGTACACACATACAGGTTATAAAGAAGACTTGGAGTATAAATTGGCTGCACGCAGGGTACGGACTGACCGGCCCGGAGGGCTACATACCTACAGGTCCAGATACTCCTAATTTACGGCCGCTGCCGGGGAACTCCACTAACCCTGATCATCCGCTTTGCCTCAGGATCCTAATCCCCTGACCTGGCTTCCACCATGACTAAAGGAGCCGGTGCCGGGAAAAGACAAAGTTCGCTAAACATGTTCACAAATGCGCCGTCCAAGCCGGCCCCCGATGACCCTGAGGAGCCACCGACCAACTCGGCCCCATCAACTTCAGAAGAATCACAGAATATGCTGGAGTATATCCGGAATGGCTTTACTACACTCCATGCTAAACTGGACGATATGAATGGGACCATCTCCTCCATAACAGCCTATATCGAAAAAACAGATGGACGAGTCGCTGAGGTCGAGACTCGATTGGGGGTTGCCGAAGATGACCTGGGCTCTCTGCGTGCCGCGGTCTCCACACTCACCAGTCAGGTGTCGGCGGTAGAGAAGAAAAATGATGATCTTGAATCCCGCTCGAGACGAAACAATCTGTGCATTGTTGGAATACCGGAGGACAATATAACTGAGCCCATGGAAGACTACGTGGAGCGCATCCTCATGACGCTCCTAGACAACCCTAAGCTCTCCCCACAGTTCGCCAACGAGAGAGCGCACCAAGCTTTGACCGCGAAACCTAGGCCAGGGGCACCCCCTCGGCCCATCATAGCCAGGATCTTAAACTTCCGGGACCGTGATGCCCTCCTACGAGCGGCTAGGATCAAAGGTGAACTTCTCCTCGGTGCGGCCAGGATCCACCTCTACCCTGATTATTCTGTGGCAGTGCAGCGGGAACACCAAACATAAGCAGCTGTGAAAAAAAGACTCAGAGACTTGGGTGTGAAGTACTCCATGCTGTTCCCCGCCAAACTGCGCATTGAACATTCTAACAAAACCTTTTTTTTCACCATCCCAGAGGAGGCCTCTAAATTCCTTGATGAGCACTTCCCAGGCTGAATACTTTGCTGTCACAAGCCCAGTCTACATGTCACTTATTAATCGGTCTATGCCGGTGTTAGGCCGGGTTCAGCCTTAGTCATAGTGGTTGTATGTCGTACAAAACGACATAGAATGTTTGTTGGTTTCTCTTTGTTTAATTGATCCTCTAAGCTCTAGCCCTGATGGGAGATTTTGTCTTAATGTGCTTGACAATTACTAATGTTCAAAAACTGTTTCAGTTCTTAAACATGCTCGGACTTCCTGTCGGGGTGCTGGAGTCACGGGAAAGCTCACATCTATAATGTGTTATAGCTAGCGTTTATGGAAATGCATCAATGTGTGCGGCAACTCTTCTGGCTTTATTAGAAATCCTTCATATATGTAACCTCAGCTGAACAACACTAACTATTCCAGCTGTATTTACACACTCCTTGCCCTCCTCTGGTCCGTCGCGCCACTGTTAGGTTAGTCAACAGGCCTCCAGGCGCTGATGCCGAGAGGTTTATTGTTGTTATGCAGGGGTTTGGGTTTCATTCCTCAAGTTGGGGGAGGGATGTGGGTGGGGGTGGTTGGGATGGGAAGCTATGTTAAAAAAGTCTTGACGACCACCGGAGAGTTCAGGCATGACACACTGACACAACACGGAGCTACAGACGGGGTGACGCACCGTACTGGGCTGAAATGGACTGGGCCAACTAAATCCCCTGGAACAAAGCCCGAGCGACTCTGCTACGTTAATGGGGGATAACAGCATCACCTTCATGAGCTGGAATGTCAGGGGACTCGGCAACTACAAAAAGATGCAACAAATACAACTCTATGCTGAGCGCCACGGCACTCAAGTACTATGTTTACAAGAGACTCACGCTCGCTCTGCACAGTGCGAGAGCTTTGCTAAGCAGTGGGGACCCCAGAGGTACTACACTAATTATTCCACCCAGATCAGAGGTACCCTCACCTTCATACACAGGAACCTTTAGTTTAGTTGCTCCCGATCGCACATAGACCCCCTTGGAAGATATATACTTATTGTTGGCAAATTGCAAAATCAAGAGGTAGCCATCCTGAATATATACGGTCCTAATATAGATGACCCCGAATTTTACCTACACCTAGCCTCGATCCTAGAGAGTTACCCCCAGACTCCGATCATATGGGGTGGCGACTTCAATACGATTTTAGATGTTACTCTAGACAGGTCAGGCTCCAGACCTCGCCAGCTTTCAAGGGCAGCGTACACGATCCTTACAACTCTCCCCCGGCTGGCTGTGGTGGACGCTTGGCGGTTAATGTATCCTGATTCTCACACGTATACCTTTTATTCCTCAGTCCATGACTCGCATTCTAGGAGAGATAGATGGCTGTTGTCTGACATACTAATTAGGTGTCTGTCCCATCTGGCAATCCTCCCCAGAACGTTGTCCGATCATTCTCCTGTGGTCGTCGCATTGAACTGGGGGCATGACTTGGATAGATCAAGACATTGGAAAATGGGGCCCCATGCTCTACTAGACAACACCTTCGCCTCCGAACTAGAGTTTTCCATTGAGGAGTTTTTTGAGATCAACATTGATTCAGTACCCTTACGAGCCACCCTCTGGGAGGCATTCAAGGCTTACATCAGGGGTATCGCAATATCCAAAGGGGGTGGTATTCTGAAAAACATTCGGGAGGATATTGCGGTGAGCGAATCGGCACTGACTGTACTGGAGTCCCAATATGCCAGCAATCACTCCCCCGACACACTGGCATCAATGGGCCTGGAGCTAGATAGATTTTGTGATCTCGCAGAGCGAGAAGTTAAATTCCTTGATAACCCCCGGGCAGTTAGACGATACGGGGAGGGCGAGCGGCCAGGCCACGTGCTTGCCAGACTAATTCGCCATGAGTTTGGAGCCCCTAACATCCCCGCGATAGAAAGGTCTGATGGGACACTAGCTACCTCACCCCAAGACATCAACACAGAATTCCTTACATTCTATACCTCCTTATACTCGAAAATCGATGGGCCCCATATCTCAGAGATAGATTCCTACTTGGAGGACCTCCCCCTCATGATCCTGTCTATGGACGCTGCCACTTCCCCAGACAGACCCTTCACCGCCGATGAACTAACTGAGGCCATTGAGGCACTCGCTGCAGGGAAGGCCCCGGGTCCAGATGGTCTCCCTATGGACTTCTATAAACGCTATAAATCTATTTTGGTTCCGCAATTACTAGCCCTATGGGAGGAGGCATGCGAAAAGGGCACACCCCCCCCTCGCTCCGCAAGGCCATGATCACAGTCCTTCTTAAACCCAGTAAAACCCCCCACCCAATGTGGCTCATACCGCCCCCTTTCGTTAATAAACTGTGATGTTAAAATATTTGCTAAACTACTGGCTAACCGTCTAGCTCCATTCATGCCTGATATCATACACCCCGATCAGGCAGGTTTCGTCCCAGGTAGGTCCACATCCCTAAACCTTAGACGACTCTTCAATGTGATCAGTAGGATTAACCCTAATACGCAGGTGGTGGCAGCCACTTTGGACATGCAAAAGGCATTTGATTCAGTGTCCTGGGAGTACTTGTGGCGAGTCATGGAAAAATGTAAGTTTGGCCCCAACTTTCGGTCCTGGGTCCGGCTTCTATATACCAACCCAGAGGCGAGGGTCCGTACTGAGGTTAGGTGTTCCACCCTGTTCTCGAGAGGCAGGGGGACCCGACAGGGGTGTCCCTTCTCCCCGTTAATCTTCGCGGTAGCGATTGAACCCTTTGCAGACATGATGCGCCAATCACATTCTCACAGAGGCTTACGCTCGGCGGGACAGGCACATATCGTCTCCTTATATGCCGATGATGCCTTGCTCTACATCCGCTTCCCAGAGACAAACCTCGCTCCAATCCTGAATGACGTCACCCGATTTGGGCAAATATCTGGTCTTAAAGTTAACTGCTCTAAGTCGACCTTATTCCCACTCACAGACGACACACAACCACCCTCCGACTTAGGGGGGTTCTCTTGGTCACAATCCACCTTCACCTACCTGGGAGTGTCAGTCTCCCGCCATGTTGAGAAGTTGCGCATCGATAACTACCAGAATTATCTAGCTAACCTTACCGCCAGAGCCGCAGGTTGGGCCAGACTCACCATCTCCCTGGCTGGTAGAATAGGTATTCTTAAAATGGTTGTACTGCCCCAACTCCTATAACGCTTCACGAACATTCCAATATGGCCGGGCGCTGGATTCTTTAAGATGCTACGAGGCATTACTAACACCTTCCTCTGGCACTCCGGCGCAGTCCGCCTCAAACTGTCTACTCTCACCACCCCCAAAGAACTGGGCGGGTTCGGTGCCCCCGACTTCCCCAGGTACTGGGTGGTTGCTCAAGCTCAATTTGCCTCTTACTGGTTCATCACTGCGAATCCCCCTCCTCATGTACGACTTGAAAAATTGAAGGTTAGCGAGCGAACGATAGGCTCCCTCATCCTCAAACCCGCCCTGCCTGACCCTGATTCACTAGCTCCAGTTGTTAGCACATCATTTGCTCTCACCAAAATATGGGCAGGGGCTGCAAGGCCTTACCCATTTCATGGTGACCTCCCACTCTGGAACTTTTTCCCGGATGTCCCATATATCCCTCAACACATTGCTGCCCGCTGGTCGGAGGCAGGGTTCTTAACTCTTTGCGATGTCTTCCAACAGGGCAGTTTCCTGGAGTGGGCGGATCTTCCTCTTGCCATTAGGCGTAAACCATCAGTATGGCTACAATGCTCCTCGCTTAGGAGGAATCTCAAAGCCAAATACCCCGAGTTTCCTACAGTCCCACCCGATGACCCTATAATAGCCGAACTCTGCTCTTCCGACTCCTTCAGGGGCAAGGTGTCTAGACTCTATTATTTGCTACAGACCAGAGCGGCCCCTACTGTTGCTAAACTTAGACTTAAATGGGAGGTAGATCTCGGAGTCAAGATTACAGATGAGCGCTGGGCCCGAATGTGTGCACGTACCCAGGAGGTGTCCTACAGTTCTAGGTTTAAATTACTACAATTTAAGGTACTGCACAGGTATCACCACACACCAACCAGATTGCATCGCATGAGTCAGGAGCTCTCGCCTAATTGTCCCAGATGTGGCGCTGAACAAGCTAATTACATTCATATGCTCTGGCACTGCTCGCACTTGACACAATACTGGCAAGAAATATGCTTCACTATGTCAGACATACTAGATTGTACCATCGACCCTTCCCCTTTGCGCTGCCTCTTTCACGACCTCCCTGGGCTGCAACGTGACTCCAGGAAGTTGGCAGGTCTCTGTATGATGCTGGCAGTGCGCTGTATTCTACTTTGCTGGCTTCGTCCCAGAGTGCCCATATACGCTCAGTGGCTCCGGGCAGTTACCTGGGCGCAAGATACCGAGGAGGCCTGGGGGGCAATGCAACACCCCCACTCAAGACCAAGAGACATCTGGTGCAGGTTCCGGGACTACATGACAGCCCTGGCCTCTAACTCAGACTCAGAAACGTCCCCTCGTTCCCACTCTCCTCAGTCTTCCCCTATATGATTTATATCCCCCTTGACCCCTGGCCGAAACCCTTTTCTTTGCTGGCCGCTCCTTGCGATCTGCATGTTAATATTGCATTGTACTGTGAAGTCTCCCTGTTGTGATTTGTAAATCGATGTCACGATGTGCCTTCCCTGCACTGTTTTTCTCTGTTGGTGTGTTGTCAAGTCTAATAAATAAAGTTTAAAAAAAAAAAGAAATGATCTTGGAAGGAAGTCCATGCAGATGGAATATGTGTTCCAGAAAGATTCCAGCAAGTTCGGACGAGGATGGTAACTTACACAGGGGTATAAAATGAGCCATATGAGTGAACAATTCAATGGTAACCATGATGGTCGTGTATCCTCGGGAAGGTGGTAATTCCGCAATGAAGTCTGTAGCAATGAATTCCCATGGCCTTGTTGGCAGTGTAGGTTGCAGTAGAAGACCCGCCGGTCTCTTGTTATCATGTTTATTTTGACTACAGATAGCACAAACTTGGACGTACTGCTGTACGTCGGTCTTCATTCCAGGCCACCAAAACTGTCTCTGTATGAGGCGGAGGGTGTTGGTTATGCCACGATGTCCGGAGTGAACGGTATCATGACAGAGGTTTATTATTCTTTGTTGTAATTTCTGTGTGGGAATGACCAGTGCATTGTCCTTGAATAAATATCCTTCCTTGACTCTTAGATTCCATTGATTCTTCCTTGAAATATCCTTCCACAGATCAGAGGATTGGGTTTGAACTCGAATTTCTTCCAGGAGATTGACTGCTTGAGCTACAAAGATCGTGCGGGGAAACATCTTAGGGTAGGCCCTATCTTCAGTAGTTACATAGTCAGGACGTCGAGATAAGGCGTCAGCAATCAGGTTTTGTGATCCGGGAACATGAGTGATGTGGAACTGGTACTGGGCAAAGAAGTATGCCCAACGCGCCTGATGACTGTTCCTACACTCCAATGACTGTAGAATTTGAAGATTCCGATGGTCAGTGCGGACCTGAACTGGATGTCTAGCACCCAGAAGTAGATGTCGCCATTCAGTGAAGGCTTGGCGGATGGCTAACAGTTCCTTTTCCAGGACGGAGTAGTGTGTCTCACTGGGAGTCAGGGTTCGTGAAAGGTAAGCAATGGGGTGTTCCAGTTTATCCTCAAATTCCTGCTTCAACACCGCAGCTATGGCGTAGTTAGAGGCATCCGTTTCCACTAGGAATGATCGATTTATGTCGGGTTGGGCTAAGATGGGGGCTTGCGTAAACTCTGCTTTTAAACGTTGGAATTCCTTATCTTGCGGTGTAGACCAGATAAAGGGGTTGTCTTTCTTCAAGAGAGCAACGATCGGCTGAACGATCTCGGAAAAGGTGGATATGAACTTCCGGTAGAAATTGGCAAGCCCCAGGAAGGATTGAACTTCTTTCACAGACGTGGGAGCGGGCCATGCCAGTATGGCCTTTACCTTTGAAGGGTCCATAACAATTCCTTCTGGGCTAAGGATGAATCCTAGGTAGTGAACAGAAGTAACGTGAAACAACCATTTTTCGGGTTTGGCTAAAAGGTTGTGTTCACAGAGTCATTGTAATACTGCCTTTACATGTTCTTCATCCTTTAGAAGGTCCTTGGAAAAGATCAATATGCCGTCCAGATAGACAATGACGAAGAGGAATAACATGTCTGAGAACGCCCTGTCCATGAAACGTTGAAAAATTGCAGGGGCATTAGCTAGTCCAAAGGGCATAACTAGATATTCATAGTGACCAAAGGGTGTTCTAAAAGCTGTTTTCCATTCATCTCCTTCCCAGACACGGATCAAATGGTAGGCACCCCGGAGATCTAACTTCGTGAATATTACGGCGCCTCTCACAGCTTCCAGGATATCCGAGATCAAGGGCAGTGGGTACCGGTCTTTGAGGGTGCATTGATTTAAGCCACGATAGTCGAGGCAAGGTCTGAGTTCCTTGGTCTCCTTCTTGGGAACAAAGAACAACGAAGCACCCGCTGGAGATTTAGAAGGTCTTATGGTGCCATTTTCGAGGTTGGTATCCAGGTATTCTCGGAGGGCTTTCTTTTCAGGTTCGGAAAGGATGAACATTCTGCCGAAGGGAATCACAGCTGAGGGATCTGTATCTATGGCGCAGTCTTCAGGTCTGTGAGGGGGTAAGGCCTGGACTATGGCAGTTGAAAATACATCAGCATATCCTTGATAGGCCTCAGGGACTTGTATGATATTGGAAACCATGAGTGGTGTTTGCTGGTCTCTTGGTGGTTCTTTAGGGGGTGTCAAGGAGGGATCCAGGAATAGACAGTGAGACATACAAAACTCTGAGCCTAGGAATAGTGATCCTGCTGTCCAGTTGATATACAGATTGTGCTTCTGTAACCAGGGCATACCCAATACCATGGGGTAATGAGTTGACTTAATGATGTCGAATCTGATCCGCTCTTGATGATGGTTTATAGAAAGCTGGATCTCTTTAGTCTGCAGGCTTATGTGCCCTGAAGTGAGGGGTCGTTCCTCGATTGCTTCCACCGGCTTCATGGTGCTTTGTGACTCGTATGGAATATGATGATTAACAACCCAATCTTGATCAATGAAAATTCCCATAGCTCCGCAGTCTACCAAGGCCAAGATGGAATAGGTCTTATTCTTGGAGGGCGGTAGGAAGGCCTGCAGTATCACCAAATTGTTTTGTCCAGGAGAGTTCAAGGATGGAATTGATGTGGAGCAAACATCATTCTCCCGAAGCTCGGCTCCATCTAGGATCGGGAGCTGGCGTTTCCCGAACGCCGAGGAGGGGCTAGAGGACACTCCCTAACCAAGTGTTTATCTGAGGCACAATACATGCACAATCCCGTATGGATCCTTCTCATCCTTTCTTGCCGGGATATAGGTCCACGGAAGGCTCCTATTTGCATGGGTTCTGGTTCAGTGACTGAGCCTGGGTTTGTGTCCATCTTGGTGGTACTCTCAAAGGACACCTTTGGAGGATTTCCTCTGGATTTCTTCTTCTCTGCCTTCTTTTGCTGGATTCGAAAGTCTATTTGCATGGCAAGGTCCATTAGTGCCTGGAATGAGTTTGGGCGAGCCACTCGGGCCAACTCATCCTTAATCTCCTCATTCAGTCCTCTCGTGAAAAGGGTAAAACTCACCTCAGGGGACCAATCAGCTTCCTTGGCTAATTGCTTGAATCGGGTTACAAAGGTGAGCATATCCTGGGATCCCTGCTGGAAGTCTAACAGGCGTTCCTGGGCACTATAGACCTGCTCTGGGCGATCAAACATGGTTTTAAGGGCCTGTATGAACCCATCATGGTCATCTAGGAGGGCATCGCCGGAATTAACCAGGGGCAAAGCCCAGGTTAATGCATTTCCTGAAAGATGAGAAATTATGAAACCCACTTTAGCTCTGGGAGTCGAAAAGTAGTAGGGTTTAAAGGTAAAGTGGACCAAACATGAATCCAGGAATCCACAAAGGGTTTTTGCCGACCCATCGTATTTGTCAACTACGCCACCCAGTAACACACTTTCTTTTGTGGCAGAATCACAAAAGATTCTGTACCTCAGTTGATAGTTCTTGCATGCCACGCATCAGGTCCTGAACGGCCGCTTGCATGTCCATATCGAGTTCGGTCGGGTGGCGTCTCAAACTGTCAAGGAGTTCCCCCCTTCTCACCTGAGTCCGATCTTTGCTGGATTTCTTGGTCGATGCGTTCTTGCAGACGGATCGGGTCTTGAATAAGGCTGCACGAGTCTCTTCCGACTCCAGCATGCATTCAAAGCTCCGAGATGCAACGATCCAGGAATCCGGGGAAGTAAGAGGGTGCACTACACAGCACACGAGTCCAGGAAGAAGAAGGAAAGGATAGCAACTAGGAATGGAGTTTAGAAGGGACAGAATCAGGGAAAAACAATACCGCGAGCTACGGAGCACACATCTGGTCGCTACTTCACAATAGCATTGAGCCGCGCAGAGCCGTGGGGGGCGTGGTCTATAAATAGAACACGCTACGTCCAACGTGTGGAGCGAGGAAGGTGTTTCACACTGGACGGCCATGTTGGGAGCACCAGGGAGTGTAAGCCCCGCTGAGACAAGGACCAGGAAGTCCAAAAGGGGCGCGTTCTGTAGGTCATGACAGGTTCCGCCTTGAACATAGCAGGAAGTCCTGCATTCTTCGGTAAAAACTATGGTTTTGGCACACCAATCAATCTGTGGATTATGTTTCTCTAGCCATGGGATTCCTGAAATCACTTTAAACTGTGGAGCACTAATTGGGTCAAACGATATCTTTTCCCGATGTCCTTCCTGGCAAAGCAAGGTGCAAACTTCAGTACACTTCGTCACTGGTCCGGATATTAGTTGAGTTCCATCTACTGTGGTGACATTTTTTACCACAGCCTTTGGATATATACCAATACCCATCTTGCCTGCTAGTTCGTAATCCATGTGGTTTCCAATCGCACCACTGTCCACATATGCTTCCAGAGTATACATCTTGGAAGGTTGAAGGTCACTACTTAGGATGACTGGAACAATGAAATGAGAGATCTGAATTTCCTTCTTCTGGCTCGACAAGTCGATCTTTACACTTGTCAGGCGTTAGAGTTTTCCAGCTGTGCATTTTCTGTCCACCTTGTCTACTGCTCCAACTTGTTTCCATGATGGTTTCACTGGACAGTTTCGTCATTGATGATGCACTGAACCACAATAGAGACATAAGATCTGCTGTCTTCTTTTGTCTCATTCTTCCTTAGATATGGGACATTGAACACCTCCTAACTGCAAGGGCTCAGGATGACTTTCAGTCATTGGACGAGTTCCGGAGTCTTTTGAATGAACATAAAATGATTTATCCTCTGATCTGGCCAGATCAGAGCGCTGGTTCTGCAATCGGTGATCCAGCTGTATGGTCAGGTATATGAATTTGGCACAACCTGTAGGAGGATTCACTACTTGCGCTAAAATATCCTTGAGTTCTCCTCTTAATCCTCGATGAAAGAGTGTGGTTAACTTCTCCTCAGGGCAGTTGGTTTCTGCTACTAATCGATTAAAAGAGGCTATATAAGCCAACAACTCTTGGTTACCTTGGCGTAAAGAAAGCAGCTCGTTATCTAAGGCCTGACCCTGAGCAGGATGAGCAAAATGTTTCTCTAGCTCCTGCCGAAAACCAGGAAAATTCCTCAGTAATGGATCATCTCGATTCACTAAGGGTATGGACCAGTCCGCAGCATGTCCCCCCAGATATGACAACACAAATGCCACTTTGGCCTGATCTGAAGGAAAGTCCCAGGTCTACATAGAAAGTGTAAATTACATTGGTTCATAAAAACTGCAAAACGCAGTGAGTCCCCTGTAAATCTCTCTGGGGCTGCTAGGGGAATATTCCCGGGTAGAACTACTTGTAGAGGAGGACTCGGAGCGGAAATTTGACCCTGTGAAACCCCACTAGAAAGTGGTGCTTGTCCTGCTTGGGACTGTAGCAATTGGCGACCCAATTCCTCAGTGCGCTCTCTGTTAACCACCAACTCTCTCCTAAGAGAGTTGGTTTCAGACCTAGCTGCATTGACTTCTGCCCTTAACTCTCCAAAAAGCTGGTATAAATTATCAATACCTGTGTCATCCATTACGCTCAGGTGGAGTATTTTAAGTACTGGCTTTGCATTCTGTAACGCTTGCCTGGGACTCTGCGGGAGCGTAATGCCTTCTCAGCCAGACGATCTGTTATTTGGGTACTTTTTGGATTCTTTTTCTGTGAAAACGACAATAAAAACAATAGAACTACTGTAATTTCTGTTTGCTTGGAATAAACTGTATAGCAGTGTGCCTTTGATAATCCCTCCCTTCTCACCTGTGTTTATGTTTGGTGGAGCTCTCCATCCTGTATTCTACAGGGGCGCATTGGTATGAAAGCTTTAAACTTGAAAGGCTGCAGTGTTCAAATAATTCTTATCAGAATAATGTCCTTGCTTTTCTAGAGTTATCTTGGGTAAGTATTTAGTGAAAAAATATTATAGTTCATTAGATTCTGAGCAGTCCCTACGTTGTAGAGATCTCTCTATCTAATATTTTCCCTTTTAACTTGCAGGTTCTTGGTTCTCAGAAAAGGGTAATGGCTGCGGGATGGCTGCGACTGTAATCGGTTTGAAGAAGTGCTTAACAAATGTAAGTTTGTCTTAACTAAGTAATTGCGGCCTTCAGAGACGAGTGCAGTAATAACTAAGCCAAGAAAACTTGCTGGAACTTCAGGTAAGCAATGTATGTAAAACCTTTTCTTTCTTATTTCTATAAGTTCATTCAGTAATGAAAATACCTTTTGTTTGCAGGTTTTCGGAAAGCTGTAGATGAAATACCTTTGGATGATGCAGAGACTGCTGAGGAAACTTTGGAATGAAGGCACTGCGACCGTGAATGAAGACTGCTGCGAAGAAGATGCTGCGGCTGTGAAGGAACTTCTGACATAAGATGCGGAGACTACGAAATGAACAGCTGACTGAGGAAACGCTACGGAAATACTTCGGTTTGGTAAGTCCTTTAAAAAACAATAGAATTCTGTTGATTTTCTGTGGAAACTAATGTCTCTAAACTTTCTTTTCTTTGACAGGTTCTGTCAGGAGATCGCCGGTAGCGTTACCCGCTGTCAGTGGCGAAGACGGAAAGCGAGCGCTCTAGCGGAGGCGGGGCTTAAGTAGCTCCCTCTGCAATAGGTATAATATGTGCTGTAAGTTAACAATGGACTTGGCAGCGGCCATGTTGAGTGTATGAGAACCAATGTAAGCGCTATGTAAGCCTATGGTTGCAATGCTATGAATGAGACAAATGCCATTTGTGCCAGGCTTGTAGCCACTGTTGACCCACTGACTGAGGTGAAGTTCCTTGCTTCCCTGGTATGCCTGTATGGGAACTGTGCTCCTTTACTGGGATCATGAAAGAGATGCCCACTCCCCCCATTTGTACCAACGCAGTAGATTATGTGCTAGGGCTCCGAAAAAAGATGGTACTCCTGATGGGTCTGGCTAGTGAGAAGCTGAAGGCAGAGCAAGCCCTAGTGAAAGATTGGTATGATCAGAAGGTTTCCCTCATCAGTTTCACACCTCGTCAGCAAGTCCTGATCATGAATCCTATAAGGCCTAGAGCTTTGCAGGACAAATGGTCAGGCCCTTACACAGTAGTGGAGTCACTGGGTGAGGTCAACTATTTAGTGGACCTTGGAAGGGCTGGTCAGGCTCCAAAAGGGTTCCATGTAAATAGACTGAAGGCTTTCATCCCAAGAGTTGAAATCGCTGCACTGCTGCTGGCTTCAGATGTTGAGGAGGAGGAGTCAAAACCTCTCCCTGGCCTGTTCAAGGGCAGTGCTTCAGATAGCTCCATTGAGGGTGTCCAAGTGGCTCCTCACCTGACTGCTGATCAACAAGCTGAGGTGAAACGTTTCCTGAGGCAATTTTCCCCCTTGTTCTCACAGTCTCCGGGTTTGACACCTTGGTGCAAACATGACAGTGACACAGGAGACAGTGTACCTATCAAGAGTAGGGAATACAGGATGTCAGACAAAGTAAGGTCTTACATTAAGACAGAGGTCAAAAAAATGTTGGATCTTGGGGTGATTGAACCCTCTAGTAGTTCTTG
Source organism: Ambystoma mexicanum (assembly GCF_040938575.1). Taxonomy (NCBI): domain Eukaryota; kingdom Metazoa; phylum Chordata; class Amphibia; order Caudata; family Ambystomatidae; genus Ambystoma; species Ambystoma mexicanum. Next base: position 375,674,107 of record NC_090938.1, read on the forward strand.
GCCCAGCCCTGTGGTTTTGGTTCCAAAGGCAGGTACCTTGGAGTTGAGGTTCTTTGTGGATTACACGGTTCTGAAGGCTGTCACCAAGAAAGGTGTACACCCCTTGCCTAGAACAGATGAGCTGGTGGATACGTTGCATGCCTCCAAATACTTCAGCAAATTGAACCTCACTGGAGGCTATTGGCAAATAGTTCTTGCGGAACATGCCAAGGAAAAGACTGCTTTCTCAACACCAGAGGGTCTTTACCAGTTCAGGGTAATGCCTTTAGGGTTGAAGAATGCCCATGCCACTTTCCTGAGGCTTGTGAATTATGTGCTTAATGGGTCGGATGAATTCTGTCTTGCAAATCTGGATGGTATAGCAGTTTTCAGTGCCACCTGGGAAGACCATGTGAAACACCTTAGGATTGTGTTGCAGGCTCTTCAGAAGGCCCACTTGACCATAAAGGACAGTAAGGGCCAGATTGGACAAAGATCAGTGGTCTACCTTGGGCATGAAGTAGGTGGAGGGAGGATACAGCCTCTACCCAGTAAAGTACAAGTAGTACAAGACTGGCCTACTCCCACCACTCAGACCCAGGTGATAGCCTTTTAGGACTCACTGGGTACTACAGGAATTTCATGGCAGACTATGGCACCATAGCTGCCCGTCTGACTGCTCTCACCACTCCTAAGAAACCCAAGAAGGGAACTTGGTCTGAAGAGTGTGGGAAGGCCTTCAATGTCTTAAAAGACTCCTTGTGCGAGGCCCCTGTTCTCAGGGCCCCTGATTACCGAAGATCTTTTATTGTGCAGACAGATGCCTCTGACACTGGGATAGGAGCTGTACTATCACAAGTAGATCAGAAGGGTAAGGAACACACTATTGGCTTCATTAGCCACCAGTTTATGGACAGCAAGCTCAGATGGTCCACAGTAGAGAAATAATGTTTCTCTGTTGTGTGGGCCCTAAGGAGGCTGAGGCCCTACCTCTATAGGACCCACTTCACTGTGCAAACTGACCATAAGCCCTTAAAGTGGCTAATCAACATGAAGTGAGAGAATCCAATGTTGCTTAGGTGGTCCATAAGTCTGCAAGGCTTTGACTTCAGTATTGAGCAAAGGCCAGGTGTCCAATATAGCAATGCTGACGGGTTGTCCAGAATATTTAACCGACCTGAGCATGAGACTCACCCAGGGGTGGATTAATTCCGCCTGTCCTTGGTCTGGGAGGGTAGAGTGTTAGGAAAGATTTCCTTTTCATGTGTAATTTTCCCTCCAGTTGTGTACCCCCCACTATTTGCTGATGTTAAACAGCATAGTCTGACTTTACCAGAGGAGCCCAGCCTTCTGCTGCACTCCTCTGGGCTTTTCGCTCACTTTTTATGGGGAATCTGAAATACCCTTAAAACAGTCAGTACTGGGAGACTTTGTTTCCCTTAGTCCTTTCCAAATGTTGCAACTTTTCTGCAACATGTAACAAGTGTACAATGTACCTTCCAGTACAGTGCACTTGGGTCTATTAGTCATCTCCAACGGTCCTAGATACTCTCGAAGGATTTTTTAGGAGAAGTGCAGGTGTGTTTTGGTCAGGGCTGGTGGCAGCTTATCATTTTGCATATTTTTAACCCTTTCTTGCCAGGTAAACCTCGGTTACCGCGTTTGGCACGGTTAGGTGGCCTGGCTCCAAAATGGCCATGCCACGAGGTTCTTTGTCCTGTCCTTTGGCCATCTTGCCCCTTCACCTTCCCCAGGTCGAGCCGACCCGGGTCAGTCCTTATTTGTGAATGCATTTTCCTGCAAAGCACCAAGCTTTCACAGGCTTCTGCATGCGTTGTGTGTGTGCCTCCAGGATGTGGGCTCAGATGTCTGTTCCCAATACACACCCTGGGTGCCAGAGAGTCTAAAGTGTTGTGAATGCCTGGGACCATCGTGGTCCATGATTGGTCCATGTATGGTATGCCTGTATGTGAGCAGATCTCCCATTGGGTCCTCTTTTTTTTGGCGCAAAGGAGATTCTGGATAAGAGAATGCCTCAAACACCCATACCATGTCGGAGTTCCCGCTGGATCCCTCTGCATCTGATCGCCCTAGAAGGTCTGAGAAGGCTCTGCGACCCATTGGAATAGTGGGACCAACTATTCTCGGCACCTTCATCTTAACCTGCAAGTAAGCCTTTTTCTGAAGTGTCCCTGGGCCATCCAGTGGACTGACCAGCTTGTGCAGTTGTTGGGCTCTGATACCGCCGGCATTTCAAGGAGGCCCTTGAAACTTGGTACATCGCAAGCTCTGTGTTCACGGCACGCTCACACCGAATTTCACACACTTGGCGTTCCCAGGTCTGGAGTAAAGTGAGTGCACCCAAACCAGAGTTTACGCGGTTGCTGTGTCGCCCAGCCAAGTTCATTGCAGCTATGGTCCTCTGTGCCCTGAAGCCTGCTGTAGCGGAACTGGCCTGATCCACCCATCTGGAGCTGTGAAATCGCCATTGTCCCACAGGGGAATCAACACTGTAACTTCGTTGCTGAAAGCCGCATGCTGTGAGATTGCGCATTTGAACATGCAACCGAAGTGGACTCGACTACCGAAGTTTGGTCTGGAGTGTGCCGGGGCTCGGTGAATAATCGCAACCTTAACCAGTGGCCTCTAGTGCATCCATCCATTTTTACGCACAAGTGGTCCTTGAGGGTCCATCTCCTTTCCACCGCTAGTGCGAACTAGTGAACTATTCCCAAGTCTTGGAATCGACTCTGCCCCCAAGTGGAGGCCCTCCTTGAATAGTGGGAACCTGTTCTTCATCGCCTCACCCACCTTCCTGAGCTGCTAGAGACCCCTGAAGAGACCCTGTTTTGCCCATTTGAATTACCGCTTGCGCCAGCAGTGCAAGTACATTTGAGCAATAGAGTGTGTTGGATGCAGAAGGGACTAAAGACTATTTGCACTGCCTGTTTCCATCCCCTTTTAGGTTGTGGACCTATTTTGTGCATAAACCCTTTAGACCCTATTGGTCTTGTATATATGTATTTAGATAGGATTGTATTGGCTTAATAGTATTACTGTGATTTGATTTGTGTGTTGAAACTCAAAGGCCTTGAAATAAATTTATTTGTATTTTTAATATATCTACACCTGACTGGGAGTGATTTGTAAGTGTCCTTTGTTCTGTGTGCTCATTGAGGTCTTTCAGTCACCCTCACCCCTCCTGAGACCTAGTCTTGATCGCCGCCAAGCTACCTTGATTGGTCTTGCTTGTCCAGAAGTTTTCCCTGTTCCAAGAAACTATGCTGGCCTTCTGAACCTCTGCCCACCAGGTCAGAGTTCAGAAATCCATCTTAACACAGACATCAAGTGTCAAGTGCTGGTAGGGGACTGTAGGGATACAGAAACAGACCCAGAGTGCAAGGTTTGCCAGGGGGGAAACCAGTGCAGGAGTGCAACCAGCGGGGAGGGGACCTGGGCCCAAGATCAGAGGGTACCCAGGTGACCAGTGCCGTTTCAATTTTGTGACAAGGCGGTGGAAAGGAAGGAAGATCAGAGCCAGGACAAGATCTCTAGCAAGAAGCCAATCAGACCTTGGGGGATGAGGGCATAATGGAGGGAGGCTACAACCTGGCAGAGACAGACAATTGGACCAATGGTAATGCTCTAGACCAAGAAAGATTCCAAGGATGTCATACTGATACAGGTCTCTGGTGTTTGTCTTTTTGAATTAGAGAGAAGAGTTGGAGGAGGGCCCGGGGCCTGAGGAGGAGGTGGCCTATGAGTGGGCCTATTGACGTCCGGCCATAAGGAAACAGTAGTCCAAGTTGCACCGGTGTGCCCTATCCTGTTATAACCCGTTTATAGAGACTTACTAAGACATTTATCCCCAAAGAAGAAGTTAGTCGTGAGAGAGTTGCTGCTGACGACCCTAACGGCACTTGAGACCCAGCTGGAGGCGTCTGTCATCCGGAAACAAAGGTGAGTGTCGAGTGAATGAGAGGAAGACTGAATGAACAGAGAGGCAGAGGACCGTGCTAACAGTTGTCCAGGAAACCTTCCCAACAAGGGGAGGGGCTGGGCCAAGGAGGCTGGAGTACAACCAACACCAGTGAGGGTGTGAGCTGGAGTCCTCCTCTCTGGAGAACTATAGAGAAATGAATAGAGAGGCTTGAGAGACAATACGAGACTTTAAGGAACTGATGATGAATGATCCCTAGGAAAACAGTTTCCAGAGAATAAAAGGCAATAGAGTCTCATCTCCTGGAGAAGATGCCCGAACACTGTTAGCCTCAACAGAATGATTCGTGAACAGTATCTTCACCTTTTTGAGAAAGAAAAGCAAACGGCATGTTGTCTCCCATTTTCCCCAGAATTAAAGAAGCTTGTTGTTTCTGCAAATAAAAGTCAGTAGGCCTAAAGTGTTGAAGGCTGGTCTTCTCATTTCCAAATGCCTACATTTGGTGGCAGCGGTGGGATCAAGAAACACGATGGAAGAGTTGATAAAGTCACTAACGGAGGGACAACAACTGCTGCAACAAGCCTTTCAGATACAGAGCCAGCAAGCCCAGGCAGACCGGCAAGCTTTCCAGCAAGCTATTCAAATGCAACAGGCTCTGCTGCTAGATGCTACCGCAGTTAGAGCCCAGCCACAAGTTCCTGCGTCAGTGTTGCAGAAATACTCCCCAGGGGAAGATCCTGCCCATTTTCTTGTTAACTTTGAAAGGGTAGCCCGAAACGCTCAATGGCCAGTCGAGAGGTGGACGCACTTTATTGCTCCCCTTATGATGGGGGAAATGCAGAGCGCATACCAGGCCGCTAACCCCATAGGAGACATTACATACCCTGAGATGAAACGAGCCGTCCTAGAGAGAATGGGCCACGATGAAGAAGCCTACAGGATCAAGTTCAGAGATACCAAGCTGTTGCCCGAGGACACCCCGCGACAGTTGTTTTACAGAATCAAGGAACTTGGGGACAAGTGGTTGCAAACCACTTCTGCTACTGTGCATGAGATGATAGAGAAGGTGATCCTCGAGCAATTCGTGGAGGCCCTTCCTCCTCCAATGCAGAGATGGGTGTGACAACCCCATAAACCCACTATACTCGAAACAGTGGACATAGCTTCCGCCTACCAGAAAGCGGGACAGGGGAGATTGGCCTCCTATCCTCCTCAAGTTAGGGCTGTCGGAGTCCCTAATAACATAGGCTCTAGACAGGCCAACAATCCACGCTGGCCAAATTCGATGTTCTGCAGAACAGACAGGGACCCGTCAAGACCCTGACCTAACCATGAAACTCCTGGATCAACCTTCCCTTCCCGAACCCCAAGCGCCCTGCTGCGGGGCCCCCAGTGTTTTGAATGTGGAGAATGGGGGCACTGGGCGAGGTTATGTCCAAAGAAAATCAAGTCAGAGCCAATGGACATCGGAAGTTTTGAAAGAGCTGGGTGAAAGGAGGTAGATCCATGCAGTTCAACCCCAAGTCACAAGATCACCTATCCATTTGTTTGTGAAGCTGAAGTGGAAGGTCGGCCAACCAGAGCCTTGTTGGACTCTGGAAGTCTACAGACAGCAGTCCAACCGGAACTGGTAAGAGAGGTGAGAAGTTCAAATGAAAATATACCCATTCGATGTGTTCACAGGGATGTTAAAATATACCCACTTAAGAAAATCAAGATAAAGTTAGCAGGTGAGCAAATGGTTGTGAAAGTCGCTGTGATGCCAACATTGCCTGAATCGCTTTTGATTGGCTCTGATGTCCCAGATCTTCCCTGCCTTATCCACAAATTGGAAAACCACTGGCTGAAAGAAGCCCCCTTTTATGACCAAGACCTAAACGTCGGAAAGCCGAAGTTGAAGAAGAGTGAGTCTACCAAGAGGCTAGAAAAAAGGGGCTGGATAGAGAAAAATATGTGTCCGGTGGCGATAGATTGGAGGATTGATGAACAGGGGGACAGCTTTCGCATGGCACAAGAGCTAGACCCAATCCTGAAACACGCAAAAGCCTCAGTGGTCGACAAACCGGATGGAAGAATGCCATGCTTTGTGAAAGAGAACAGCTTATATTATCGCCTTACAGAATCTACAGAAAAAGCAACCACACGACAACTTCTGGTCCCTAGCAAATACTATCAGACTGTATTAGAAGTGGCTCATCTTCAAGTGGGAGAGGGACACCTCGGGGCGGAGAAGACCACTCAGAAGATCTTGGCGAGATTCTACTGGGCAGGGATTTATGGCCAGGTGGTACGCTTTTGCCAGCGTTGTCCTGAGTGCAAAAGAAGAACAATCCCAAAACTTTAAAGGCACCCCTCCAAACCATGCCGTTGATATTGGAACCCTTTCAACGTATAGGGATGGACATATTCAGACCTCTGGACCCTTCAAGTCAGGGCCACAAATACTTATTAGTAATAGTAGATTATGCCACCAGGTACCCAGAGGCATTTCCCTTGCGTTCTGCGAATACTCAACAAATATGCGACGTCTTGGTTCCTTTCATGGCCAGAGTGGGGATCCCCAAAGAAATAATCACAGATCGAGGCACTAACTGTATGTCCAGTATATTAAAGCAAGTATGCGACACCCTATGTATCAAGCAAATCAGGACGGCAGTATATCATCCAGAGACGGATGGACTCGTCGAAAGATTCAACCAAACAATAAAGCAAATGCTGCGGAAAACCATCCTGCCATGAGAGAGGAATTGGGATCGACTAATACCATGGATCTTGATGACGCTGATAAATACCCCCCAATCATCTACGGGCTTCGCTCCTTTTGAATTGCTATTCGGCAGACCAGTAAGGATTCTCCTGGATATCCTAAAGGAGAGTTGGGAGGAGCAGCCAAGTACAGAAATGTCGTTGACCGAATATGCGGCTCAGCTGAAGTCCAGAGTGGAGAAATTGCAGGAGGTGGCACAGTCACATCTACAACAGGCTCAGGTCAAATAAGAGCATTATTACAACCAAAGAACGAAGTTACGTACCTTCCAGGTGGGGGACCAAGTCCTCGTGCTACTCTCTACTACAGAAAATAAGATGCTAGCATCTTGGAAGGGTCCTGTGAGGGTGTACCTACAACGGACGGGGGCCGTGGAACCGGCGACTCCCCGTCCGGACAGGTAGAACAAATCAAGCACAGTAACAATCCCAGATGCAGAAGAACCGCGGCAGAGAGCTACAGCATGCCTCGATACTCACTGTACCGAGATACAGACCCAGAGAGGCCGACGTCCCCAGGTCGCCTGCCCGGGTTGGGTGAAGGCCAGGTGCAGTGGCAGGAAAGTGCCCGCGCCCAACATAGCCCGCGGCGAAGGTCGGGCGAAACCGCAAACTCAAGGCGGGGGAATGTCCGCGGCCGGCACAAAACACGAACAGGCTCGGGAGGAACCTCGGACCTCCAGCCCCGCTCCTATGGGCGTGGGTCCAGACACACACTCCACAGCCCTGGCAACCACGCCGTAGGGCTTTCCCGTAGGCTACAGGGGCAGGCGGAAGTGGTGGTGGGAATCCCCATCCAGAAAGGGGCGGGCCATCGGCTTCCCAGCCAACACCAAACGAGTCACAAATTAACTATAGCGATTGGTCGGGCTTTGGACCCAGGCTGGCTTACAAAAGCCCGCCTTTTCTAACAACTACTGTCTGTCTTATCCACAGGACGCCGAGACAGAGAGTGAAGTCAGCCCCGAGTGGTGGGCCTATCCAGATCTCACGTACTAGGAGACAGTCCCGCTTATCAAGCAATCCTTTGGGAAGGAGTCGCACGGTGAAGGAAACCGTTTGAACTTTCAGTTAATTACCTTTTGATCTCAAGTTATTCGAGGAATAAATATTGTTTCAGCAACTCACCTTGTCTCCAGCCTCTTAATTTCCACAAGTGGCGACGAAGGTGGGATTTCGGCGGCGCGATGGAGGCAATAATCAAAACCCTGTCGGAAGGACAGCAACAGCTGCAACAGTTGGTGCAACTGCAAACCCAACAAGCAGCTGCCGATCGTCAGGCCTTCCAACAGGCTATGCAGTTACAAAGTAATATACAAACCACTGCACAGGACAAACATCATGAAAACATTTCTAGACTCACCGAGGTGGTGGCTAGTTCTAGAACTCAACCAATGGTCCCATCCGCTTTACTCCAAAATTACAAGGATGACGAGGATCCAGCCTTCTTTTTTACTAGTTTTGAACGAATAGCGAGGAACGCCCAGTGGCCACCAGAACGATGAGGACAATATGTCGCCCCACTGCTATCCGGCATCCTGCAGGGAGCCTATCAGGCGGTAAACCCTACCGGCAACACCCCGTATGGGGAAATCAAAGCAGCGGTATTGGATCGCCTTGGCCTGGATGAGGAGGCCTATCAGATCCAATTAAGGGACACCAAGTTACGGCCTGGTGAGAGTCCGCGGCAGTTGCATTATCGCATAAAGGACTTCGTTGAAAATGGCTGTCAGCTTCAACCCCTGTTAAGCAGCCAATTCTTGACAAAATCATCCTTGAACAGTTTGTAGATGCTCTTCCCGGACAAATGCAGAGGTGGGTGAGGCAACATCACCGGCCGTCTCTGACAGAGGCCGTGGACATCGCCTCAGCATATCAAAAGGCCGGATACCACAAGTTTACACCCTCAGGAATAACAGCACGCATAGCAGTCCCAATAGCTGAGCCCCACTTGACCCGGGGAAGTAGACCCCAACCGCTGAGATGGCGATCACTGGAAGAGGGAATCCAGAAACCAGACGATAAGAAGTCCGGGAATGAAGACAAACCCGTTGGGACCAGTCCAGGCTATCGGCAGCCCCAGTGCTTCGAATGCAACGAATGGGGACATATAGCCCGATTCTGTCCCAGGAGAAGAACCACCAAGCCCATGGATATAGGGTATCTAAACCCAGTGCCAAGAGAAGAAAGCATACCCGGTCCCTATGTAGTGGACGTACGAGTCGACAGCAGACCCACGCGCGCTCTACTTGACAGCGGCAGCAGGCAAACCGCCATATCACCCACTGTAAGTAACCAACCCAACTTACTTAATGTGTCTATACCTATTATGTGTATCCATGGGGATATAAAAATGGATCCAATGAAGAGGGTAGCCATCGAACTGAACATCGAACTGTCACCCTTAAGGGCTCCTGTCTTGCCATTTCTGCCTGCCCCAGTAGTCATAGGTACCGATTTGCCTAACTTTGACCAGGCCCTAACTGGCCGGGAGGAAAAGAGGGAAGCAGGACCCGACCCAGACATAGGAGAACGTATAACAAGTCCAGGAATCCAGACCAACAGAAAGAGACAATCCCGTACAGAGTGGTGTCAGTCTAGTTATATGACTAGACCCATCGACTAGAAGATAGAGGAGAACGAAGACAACATTACGGGAGAGACTTTAACCGACAACACACTCAGGATAGCTCGAGAAAGGGCAGCCGAAGAAGGGGATCCGGACGTTTCCAAGGGACCCGGGTTTGTACTGCGGCAGGGTTTGCTATACTGCAAATACAAGGGTGACGATGGAACGATTAATTAACAATTAGTGCTACCAAAAACCTAATGTACCGTGGTCATGCAGTTGGCCCACAACCACCCTTGCGGTGGTCACATGGCTTCATTAAAGACGCAGCAAAACATACTCAAACGCTTCTACTGGCCAGGACTCTATGGTGAGGTCGCCCAGTTCTGTAAAAGATACCCTACCTGTCAACGAACAAGTGGGGTAAAATCCGCTAAAGCCCCGCTACAGAAGATGCCCCTTATTACAGTAGCCTTTTAGAGGAACGGCATGGATATCGTCGGTCCCTTAGAGCCAGCCAGCAGAGGATATAAGTATATGCTCGTAATAGTTGACTACGCCACTCGCTATCCAGAAGCCTTCCCCCTCAAAGGCACGTCAGCCAGACATTTATGTGACCAATTTATACCCTTCTTTGCCCGAGTCGGCTTACCCTCAGAAATCATCACTGACCAAGGGACAAACTTCATGTCGGCCCTACTCCAACAAGTGTGTGAACGCCTACAAATCAAACAGATAAGAACCTCTGTGTACCATCCCCAAACTGACGGTTTGGTTGAAAGGTACAACAAAACGATAAAGAAAATGCTGAGAAGAGTGACAGGACCAGACGCCAAGAACTGGGATAGGGCGATACCTCTTGTTCTGATGGTCCTAAGAGACACACCCCAGTCCTCTACGGGGTTTTCACCCTTCGAGTTATTGTTTGGAAGACAACTTTGTACGATCCTAGACTTGGTTAAAGAGGAATGGGAAGCCTCCGAAGAAATGACCTTGACCGAATACACCGAAGAGCTGAAGGAACATTTAACCACACTGCGAACTTTGGCGGAAGCCAACCTCTCTCGGGCCCAGACATCTCAAGAAAAAAATTACAATAAAGGAAGCAGAATGAGGAGTTTTAACCCAGGAGACCAGGTACTCGTGCTCTTACCTACCAGTACCAATAAGCTATTGGCCAGATGGAGAAGACCGTACAAGATCACCCATGTACTCAGTCCCGTGACATATAGAGTGCACCAACCCGATCGAAACAACCCGGATCAAATATATCACATCAATCTGTTAAAGAAGTGGAACGAACCTCTAGTGGTGGCTCTGGGTACAACTGATGACATTGAAACAGTGGAAACCACAAATCCCGACTCCTTGGACCATGTCCAGTGGGGAGACGCATTAACACCAGCCGTGAGAACAGAACTGTTGGACAAACTGCTACCCCACCGAGAAGCCTTTTCCAACATTCCAGGACGTACCTCTTTGCTCGAACACGAGATAAAAACCGAGCCAGGAAAAATAGTACGTCTCAGACCCTATCGGATACCTGAAGCCCGGAGGTGCATCATAAATACCGAAATCGACGAAATGTTGCAACTAGACATCATCGAACCGTCAAACAGTGCCTGGTCTTCTCCGATAGTCCTCGTCCCTAAACCCGACGGCTCCGTACGCTTCTGTATGGATTACAGACAACTGAATGCAGTGTCCAAATATGAGGCCTATCCGATGCCACGGATGGATGAGCTACTGGAAGGACTCAGAGCCGCGCTGTACCTGAGTACCCTAGATCTAACGAAGGGATACTGGCAGATCCCTTTACAACCCAAGGATAAGGAAAAAACCGCCTTCTCCACTCCAAAAGGACGATATTAGTTCACAGTCCTTCCCTTCGGCCTGCATGGAGCACCAGCCACCTTCCAGAAGCTTATGGATATGGTACTACGACCTCATGAGGGGTATGCAGCGGCCTACCTCGATGACATCATAATATACAGCAAGTCCTGGGAAAGTCATCTAACTCACTTAGAACTGGTCCTAGCCGATCTACATACAGCAGGGTTACACATAAATCTCCGAAAGACCACAATGGGGGCCCACGAAACTAAGTACCTCAGACACCTGGTGGGGGGGTGGGGTTCTAAAACCCCAGATGTCCAAAATGGAAGCCATAAACAGAATCCCAACGGCGGTGAACTGAAAACAAATACGAGCCTTCCTGGGCCTCGTCCGCTATTATAGGAGATTTATTCCCAATTTCTCCTCCGTGGCCGCCCCGCTCACTGATGCATTGCGGCTCAAGGGGAACCTAGACTTGACACACAACGAGGCTGCCTTAAATGCCATAGCCCTCCTGAAATGAAGGATCACATCAGATCCTGTACTCTGCTGTCCAGACTTTAGGAAACATTTCTTCCTACAAACTGATGCATTGGAACAGGGTTTGGGCGCTGTTCTCTCACAAGAACTGGGAGCGATACTAAGACCAGTATGCTTCATTAGCCGGAAACTGCTGCCACACGAATCGGCCAACTCCACCATAGAGAAAGAATGCCTGGCCATCAAATGGGCCATCCAGTCGCTTAAATACTATCTGGTGGGACGCCGGTTCACGCTGTTTTCCGACCATGCAGCCCTGCAGTGGCTGGCCCGCCACAAGGATACAAACCAGAGGGTGCTCCGCTGGTTCCTTTCCCTACAACCCTTTGACTTTCTGACTTTGCATAGACCAGCCAGGTTCCAATTAGTGGCAGACTACCTGTCCAGATGTTCTCACTGGCCCGATCGGCCTGAACCTGGGGTGGGTATGTGTGAGGGTGTAACTACAACGGACGGGGGCCGTGGAACCGGCGACTCTCCGTCCGGACAGGTAGAACAGATCAAGCACAATAATAATCCCAGATGCAGAAGAACCGCGGCACAGAGCTACAGCATGCCTCGATACTCACCGTACCGAGATACAGACCCAGAGAGGCCGACGTCCCCAGGTCACCAGCCCGGGTTGGGTGAAGGCCAGGTGCAGTGGCAGGAAAGTGCCCGCGGCGAAGGTCGGGTGAAGCCGTGAACTCAAGGCGGGATAATATGTGCGGCCGGCACGAAACACAAACAGGCTCGGGAGGAACCTCGGACCTCCGGCCCCGCCCCTATGGGCGCGGGTCCCGACACACACTCCACAGCCCTGGCAACCACACCGTAGGGCTTTCCCGTAGGCTATAGGGGCAGTCGGAAGTGGCGGTGGGAATCCCCATCCAGAAAGGGGGCGGGCCATCGGCTTCCCAGCCAATACCAAACGAGTCACAAATTAACTATAGCGATTGGTCAGGCTTTGGACCCAGCTGGCTTACAAAAGCCCGCATTTTCTAACAACTACTGTCTGTCTTATCCACAGGACGCCGAGACGGAGAGTGAAGTCAGCCCTGAGTGGTGGGCCTATCCGGATCTCACGTACTAGGAGACAGTCCCGCTTATCAAGCAATCCTTTGGGAAGGAGTCGCACGGTGAAGGAAACCGTTTGAACTTTAAGTTAATTACCTTTTGATCTCAAGTTATTCGAGGAATAAATATTGTTTCAGCAACTCGCTTTGTCTCCAGCCTCTTAATTTCCACAGGTCCATACCTGATAAAAGAAGTTTTGGGCCCTGTTTCTTACCGAGTACATCAACCTGGGAATAGAATTCCCTTTCAAACATACCACATTGATCTTTTAAAGGAGTGGAAGGAGCCGGTGGCCACAATAGGGGCGTTCAAGACCGAAGAGATCCCATCAAAGCAACTACTAAAGCTAGGGGGTCACGCCGTTAAGGAAACTTCAGATATTAATACTGAGCATGACCAAATAGCTCCAGAATATCTACCCTCAGCGGAAGACCACATAGGAAAAGAAGCCCTGAATGTCAACCCAGACCTTGGCCCATGTCAAAAGAAAGAACTGTGTGACCTAATCAATCGTTACACAGGGATTATTTCTTCAATCCCAGGTAGAACATCATTGACATGTTACCACATACAAACATACCCAGGTACAAAGGTGAGGCTGAGATCATATAGGATCCCGGAAGCCAGGCTACAAGTGGTTAATAAAGAAATAGAAGAGATGCTACGCCTGAAGGTAATAGAACCATCTCACAGTGAGTGGTGTTCACCATTAGTAATGGTCCCTAAACCAGATGGGAGCACTCGCTTCTGTATGGATTTTAGAAAGTTAAATGAAGTTTCGAAATTCGATGCATACCCTATGCCCAGAGTTGACGATCTGTTAGAGAAGCTGGGCAAAGCGGAGTACCTGTCGACAATTGACCTGACAAAAGGGTATTGGCAGATACCACTGTTCCATGCTAACCGCGAGAAAACGGCTTTCGCATCCCCGGCCGGATTGTTCCAGTTTACTGTGTTACCCTTTGGGCTACATGGTGCCCCAGCCACATTCCAGAGGCTAATGAACTATTTGATAAAGGGCCATGAAGAATACATCAGAGCATATCTAGATGACATAGTGGTATACAATCAAAGTTGGCCGGATCACTTAAAACATTTAAAGGCGATATTCCAAACCCTAAAGGAAGCCGGCTTACATGTCAATCCCAAAAAGACCCATTTGGCCAACACATATACCAAATACCATGGTTACTATGTCGGACGAGGAGAAATTCATCCTCAACAAGAGAAAGTAGAGGCCATCAGTAAGCTACAGTTCGCTGTAACGACTAGACAGGTCAGAGCATTTCTGGGCTTCGTAGGATACTACAGGCGATTCATCCCACACTTCTCGACAATCGCTGCCCCCCTGACGAACCGTCTGAAAGTCAATGCATCACGTAAGAGAGAATGGAGGAATACAGAAACCGAAGAGGCGTTTGTGGCCCTTAAGAGTGCCCTATCGTATAAGGCCATTGTAAGGTGTCCGGATTTCGAGAAACCTTTTTACCTACATACAGATGCCTCTGGTTCAGGATTAGGAGCTGTACTCTTCCAGAGTAAGGGAGAAGAAGAAAGGCCTGTCTTGTTCATCAGCAGAAAGCTCTTACCTCATGAAATGAATTATGCAACCATCGAAAAAGAGTGCCTGGCAGTGAAATGGGCCGTAGAAACTATAAAGTACTATCTATTGGGAAGAACATTTACTCTGGTTACGGACCACGCTCCTTTGGTCTGGCTGTCCAGGAATAAGGATACAAATCCCGTGTCTTAAGATGGTTTCTCTCGCTACAATCATACTCTTTCCACACCATCCATCAGCCGGGCAGGAAAATGGCTCAAGCTGATTACTTATCCAGATTGCATGCCCTTCCCGATCGTAAGGGCTTAAGGGGGGGGATTTGTGACAAGGCGGTGGAAAGGAAGGAAGATCAGAGCCAGGACAAGATCTCTAGCAGGAAGCCAATCAGACCTTGGGGGATGAGGTCATAATGGAGGGAGGCTACAACCTGGGAGGGACAGACAATTGGACCAATGGTAATGCTCTAGAACAAGAAAGATTCCAAGGATGTCATACTGATACAGGTCTCTGGTGTTTGTCTTTTTGAATTAGAGAGAAGAGTTGGAGGAGGGCCCGGGGCCTGAGGAGGAGGTGGCCTATGAATGGGCCTATTGACGTCCGGCCATAAGGAAACAGTAGTCCAAGTTGCACCGGTGTGCCCTATCCTGTTATAACCCGTTTATAGAGACTTACTAAGACATTTATCCCCAAAGAAGAAGTTAGTCATGAGAGATTTGCTGCTGATGACCCTAACGGCACTTGAGACGCAGCTAGAGGCGTCTGTCATCCGGAAACAAAGGTGAGCGTCGAGTGAATGAGAGGAAGACTGAATGAACAGAGAGGCAGAGGACCGTGCTAACAGTTGTCCAGGAAACCTTCCCAACAAGGGGAGGGGCTGGGCCAAGGAGACTGGAGTACAACCAACACCAGTGAGGGTGTGAGCTGGAGGCATCCTCTCTGCAGAACTATAGAGAAATGAATAGAGAGGCTTGAGAGACAATACGAGACTTTAAGGAATTGATGATGAATGATCCCTAGGAAAACAGTTTCCAGAGAATAAAAGGCAATAGAGTCTCCTCTCCTGGAGAAAACTCCCGAACACTGTTAGCCTCGACAGAATGATTCGTGAACAGTATCTTCACCTTTTTGAGAAAGAAAAGCAAACGACATGTTGTCCCCCATTTTCCCCAGAATTAAAGAAGCTTGTTGTTTCTGCAAATAAAAGTCAGTAGGTCTAAAGTGTTGAAGGCTGGTCTTCTCATGTCCAAATACCTACACATTTCAATCAGGAGTTCAGCAGGGTAGAGGAAAAGAGAAAGCAGAAGCAAAGAGGATAGTCTTGAGGTGCTTCCGGAACCAGAGATGGTTCTCCTCAAGTTTCAGAGAGGCAGGGAGGGTGTTCCAGAGGGAGGTCCCAGCCGAGGAAAGAGATCTACCACCAACTCGTTGCTTGTAGAAGCGACTGACCCTGAGGGAGTTGGAGGCGTAGGAACGAAGGGCTCAAGAAGGAAGATATTTACGAAGAGGGAGTTGAAGGTATTGAGGTCCCGGCCCCCAGTAGGCCTTGTGGACACTGAAGAGGGTTTTGAAATGCCTTCACTAGTGTGCAACACTGGATACCTCCAGTCCTATCCCACTGCTGTACACCAATTTGTTAAGATGGATTTCTGAACTCTGACCTTGTGGGCAGAGGTACAAAAGGCCAGCCTAGTTCCTGGGAACAGGGTAACCTTCTGGACAAGCCAGACCAATCAAGGTAGCATTGGCAGCGGTCAAGACTAGGTCTCAGGAGGGGTGAAGGTGAATGAAAGATCCCAATGAGCACACAGAGTAAATGACACTAAAAATCACTCTGTCTGGAAATCACCATCATCCTCATTAAAAACAAACTACAGCCTTGCCCGTGTCTCTACTCCACTCCTGACTCATGGCTTAAGTACTAGGTAATGGTCCCATGTAAAACGTTATCCCGGCAAAACCCCAACGCTCATCAGGTCTTTTCGGGAGCGTTGAGGGTTGCCGTGGAAATGGTGGCATCCTGCACACTGGTGTTCACTTACTCACTTGCGGCAGCGCTGCATCCAGCCGGTCAGCTGATTCCGATATAAGCTCCGTCCACACAAATGAACAGTGCTTCTGAATTTGTTTTGGCAGCGTTTCATTGTACTTCATTATATTGAACTTCTGTTTTTTTTTAACTCTGTTTGGTTACCGGTTTGCTATTGTCTTGCCCCCTTGTCTACTGCTTGCCAGGAATTCACGGCCCAGACTTCTCTACGGACTGCTCTGCTTACGATTTTGCTACGGTTAACGTCCAGAACGTTAACAGACCCAGAAACTGCCAACTGACCCCTCTTGCTTCACAGATTTTTTTACTTTTGCTTCGGTTTCTTGGAACTTTGGAACATTTTGTTTTGGTTTGCTCTTAGACCCTGGTACCTACGTGCTTGAACTAGAGACTTCCTCTTAGCACTGGTCTTAGAACTCTGGCGTCCTCGTGCCTTCAGTGTTAGGTGATCCCTGGAATCTGGACATTAATTCAGGTGTCCTCGTGCCGGCGGGATAGGTGATTTATCTCAGCACTTCCAGCCCTCACTTCTTCACGGAATTCGTCTCCTCTTCAGGGCATTCTGTTGATAAGACTTTTTTGACTGTTCCCTTGTTTAGAGGAACGTATAGTTTCCGCATTAGGTACATGTAGACTCTTATGATTGCGTTGTCCTCTATCTACAGGGTTTCACCTCTCTAGATTGGAACAGGAAGAATCCCACTTTGTTTGATTCTTTAGGGAGACTCCTGTTCGACACACAAGTGAACATTGTAACTCATATATGTGGTATTGTCTTCACTATTGTTTGAGTTTCTGATTGTGGATTCTTTCTTTCAGCCAGCTGTGTCCTGTGGCGTTTCCTCCATCTTCCGGTCAATAGATCTCTCAGTCTGACCTATTGGAACAGTTGAGAGTTATATTGGCAGAAAGAATTTGTCGTCTACACTTCGAGTTCAACTGGCGGGACATTGGCGATTTCTCCGCTCCTTGTGGATGGATCAGACCAGTTTCACTGTAGCAGGCTTCAGGGCTCAGAGGGGCACAGCAGCAAGGCACCTGTGAAGTTCATCACCACGGCTGAGCGACACGGTAACCGCGTGTACTCTGGTTCGGGCTCTCTTTTTTTAATTCCAGACCTGGGAATTCCAAGTGTATGGTGTGAGAGTGCCGTGAGCACAGAGCTTGCGATGTACCAAGTTTCAGGAGTGTCCTCAAAACGGCGGCAGTGTCAGAGCAAAGGTCCTGCACAAACTGGTCAGCCCACGGGTTGGCACGGGGACACTTCCGAGAAGGCTTACTTGCAGGGTTTGATGAAGGTGCCTAGAATAGTTGGTCCCACTATTCTAATGGGTCGAAGTGTCTTCGCACACCTTCTAGTTCGATCAGATCCAGAGGGGTCCAGCGGGATGACAGCGGGCTCAAGGAGCCAAACCTTTCAGCAGGTCACCAGCGGTTACTCGACTCAGCTTCTTAGTTTCAGGATACTTGGATCCTATCCTAGGTTCAGTGATAACTCAAGAGATCAACCTGGTGTGGGTGTTTGGGGCCTTTTCTTATCCAGAATCTCCTTCGCGACAAAACGAAGAGGACCCAATGGGAGTTCTGCTCACATACAGGCACACCAGATGTGAACCAATCACGGCCCACGGTGGTCCCAGTCATTCCCAACACACCAGACTCTCTGGCACCCAGGATGTATATTGGAACTTAACAGT
This sequence comes from Ambystoma mexicanum, assembly GCF_040938575.1. Lineage (NCBI taxonomy): Eukaryota > Metazoa > Chordata > Amphibia > Caudata > Ambystomatidae > Ambystoma > Ambystoma mexicanum. Next base: position 375,692,098 of record NC_090938.1, read on the forward strand.
CCAACCCACATCCTGGAAGCACACACACAAAGCATGAAGAAGCCCGCAAAAGCTTGGCGTTTCGTGGGAGAATGCATGCCCAAATGAGGACTGACCCAGTTCGGCTGGACCTGGCGAAGGCAAAGGGGCAAGATGGCCAAAGGACAGGACAAAGAACCTTGTGGCATGGCCATTTTGGAGCCATGCCTGGAGCCATGCCACCTTCCTCTGCCAAACACAGTAAGCGCAGTTTGCATGCATGGCAAGAAAGGGTTAGCAAATATGTGAAAAGATAAGTTGCCACCAGCCCTGTTCGAAGGCACATCTGCACTTCTCCTGAAAAATCCTTAGAGGGAGTCTAGGGTCTTTGGAAACGAAAGAAAGAGCCAAGCGCACTGTACTGTAAGGTACAATGTGCATTTGTAACATGTTGCAGAAAAGTTACAACATTGGAAAGGACTAAGGGAAACAAAGTCTCCCAGTACTGACTGTCTTTAAGGGCATGTTAGTTTCCCCATAACAATGTGAGCGAAAGCCCAGTGGAGTGAAGCTGAAGGCTGTGCTTCACTGGCAAAGTCAGACTGTGGTGTTTAAACATCAGCAAATATTTGGGGGTACACAACTGGAGGGAAAACTTCACATAAATGGGAATGTTTCCTAACAACCCTGGGGACAGAACCCAAGATGGGCTGTCTCTTGGTGCGCTATGTCCTAAAGGTTATTCAATGACTTACAGTCATAAAACAGATACACAATAATAAAAATAATAGTTATTGTATAATAATAATTATTAATCATAAAATGATAAAACCAATAATTTTAAACATTATATGACAACTGTTGGAATGATTTAGACAAGTAATTAAGATAAAATAAATACCCTCCCACCCCATTCTGAGTGTGCTGAAAGGGGAAGCGGATTTTGAAAAGATGCTGTGGTATGATATAATATGATATGATAAGTCATTTATAACGCGCCTGTACACAAGTGTTTGTTTGTTTGTTCATTTATTGATTTGATAATGCGCACCAAACCCTTGTGTCGCTGGGCGCAGCAGTACAAGAAGTCTCGAAGCTTAGTTACAGTGCCTGTCGCAGGCAGGTACATACATGTGCATGCATCCATATAATACAATGTAGACATTTGCAAGTCAAGGAGCATAGAGGATATTGATGTGCTTATGTACATGACAAAAACAATGCTTAACATTACGTATACTTAAGGGAAAGCCTTCAGCCACGGAATACAAGGTCATGTGTATTAGTTGCAGTAGTAGTCTTAGGTGCAATGGTTGTCAAAGTTATGTCAGGAGGGTAGAGCGGCAGTAGGGAGAGGTAGAAGCGGTTATGAGTCGTTAGTGCGAAGCCATTTGAGTACATTGTGTCTAAATTTGGCGTAAGGTTGGGGTCGTCTAAGGTCAAGTCGGAGTGTATTCCACGATTGTGCAGCTTTAACTGGGAAACTAGTTCCTCCGGCCGTGGTCAGTTTAAATCTGGGAATTTCAAGCATGGAAGTATTAGCAGATCTCAGGGGTCGGGTAGTGGTTCTCCTGGAGATTTTTTCTGACAAGTAGGGAGGTGCTAGATTGTTTAGGCATTTAGAGGTGAGAGAGACTGTTTTGAGGAAGATTCTATCCTTTATTTTTAGCCAGTGAGTCTCTTTTCTGAGTTTTGTGATGTGCTCTCTATAGGGGATGTTCAGCGCTGCTCTTAAAGCATTGTTTTGCAATCTTTGAAGTTTGTCAGTGACATACTTATTGGCTCCTGAGTACAGGGCATTGCAATAGTCTAGTCTGGACATAATGAGAGCATTGGCCAAGGTGACACAGCTGGCACTGGAGGGAAATGGTCTGGAGGCTCGGATTAATTTTCAGTTGTAGGCTGTTGTGGAGGCAAGGGAGTTGACTTGCTTCTTAAGGGCGAGAGAGGAGTCCCGATAGAATCCTAGAGTTTTTACCACAGGCATAACCTTGATGATATTATTATCAATGTTGAAGGATGCGTAGTTTGGAGTTTGTTTTTTAGATTGGTGTCAGAGCCGAGGAGCAGTATCTCCATTTTATCCTCATTCAGGCAGAGGCCATGGGTCGCCAACCATGCCTGAATGAGGATGTATATCTTATTCACCAAGGCCGAGTCCGATTCATAGTTGCCCGAAAGGGGTATGAGAAGCTGGGTGTCATCTGCATAATTAGTGTAAGTGACGCCCAGTCTGTCCAACTTGTCGAACAACGGCTTGGTGAAAATGTTATACATGGTGGGTGAGACACAGGACGCCTGTGGGACTCTGCATGTTATTTGGATGGGATCAGCGAAGGTTGATGTGGAAAAAACTCTCATGTTCCGGTTAGCTAGAAGGGATTGGACCCAGGCTATAGCTTCCCCAGTGAAATTGGCAGCAAGCCTGAGATGGCTGCATAGAACTGCATGATCCACCAGGTCGAAAGCTGCTGACAAGTCCAGTAGGAGTAGCAAAGCTGTTTTTCCGCTATCCTTTAGCTCCTCGATTTGTGTCTTAAGGTCTAGCAAGGCTGTTTCGGTGCCATGGAGGGGGCGGAAGCCCGATTGCCGAGAGCCTAGCAAGTGATTGGCTTCTAGGTATTCCTGAATTTGTAAGTAGGCAACTCTGTCGATAATCTTGAGTAGGAAGGGCACGGTAGTGATAGGTGTGTAGTTGGTTGGGATGGATGGATCAAGAGTTTGTTTTTTAAGTAAGGGAAGGTCCCAAGATTGTTTCAAGTTGGTGGGTACTGTATTTGATTTAAAGGAGGATTTTATGAGCTTCGAGATAAAAGGGGCTAAGTCCCTAGCTGCATCCTTTATTATTTGCCCTGGGCAGCTGTCACCCTTACAATTGGAGGGTTTAAGGGAGAAAATGACTTTTTCTGTGTCAATAATTGAGATAGTCTTGAAGCTAAAGGGCGGAATGATTTTGGACTTGGTGGGCAATGGTAGTTGTTGATCAGAGAGGGGCAGTGAGTCCTTTTTATTGGCTATTTTGAGTTGGAGAGTGGAGATTGTATTCAATAGGGTGTTTTGTATGTTAGTGCACCATATCTTGTCCTTGGGGACAGTGTCTACCGGTTGGATGGGGGATTCCATTTCCCGGAGGATGGAGAAGAGTTCCTTAGTGTTTGATTTGGCTTTTGTGATTCTGTCATCGAATACATTTTTTTTAGTGTTGATGATTTCATTTTTATAGAGTTTGGAGAGTTGGGCTAATTTATCTTTGTTATTGTCAGTAGGGGAGCTTTGCCAGATAACTTGAAGCTTTCTTTTCTGTTTTCTTAGATCCTTGAGTTGAGGTGCGAACCAGACATTCAAGTGCGCTTCCTGCTTACCTTTGCACAGTTTGATTGGTGCGATAGTGTTTAATGCTGTGGTCATAGCTTTGTTAAAGGTGTCTACAAGAGAGTTTCTAGGCGCGACAAGACAAGGAAGGGAAGGCAAAGGGAGGACAAAACAAACAATCTTACTAGGCCTTGTGTCATTCAGATCGTGCAAGTGAAGCGGGAAGGGAGAGGGTAAGTGCAAGGGGAGAGAAAAGGAGCATGCATTAAGCAAAGCTCCAGTAAGTGCCACCGGTGTGGCCAGTTCTAAGTAGGTGCAAGGAGGCAGGGAACTGTAGGGTTGCAGATACAGTCCCTTGTGCGCAGTAGGCCTGGAGCCAGGGTACGGGGCTACTGGTCGTGAAGGAGGGTCCCCAGAAGGTTCATAGGGAGGCCAGGTAACCAGTTAGTGCAGCAGACAAGAAAATCAGAAGGGGACAGAGAGAAAGCAGAAGCGAAAAGGAAGGTCTTGAGTTGCTCCCGGAACCTGAGGTTGTCCTCCTCAAGTTTGAGAGAGGCAGGGAGGCTGTTCCAGAGGGCGGCACTAGCTGTGGAGAGAGATCTACACCCCACTCTCAGCCTGGAGAAGCGTCTGACCCTCAGAGAGTTGGAGATGGATGAGCGGAGGGCTCGAGAAGGACAGTGCTTAGGAAGAGAGAGTTGGATGTAATTTATAATTATAATTGGTTATTTATAACGAGCTTAATACTCAGAGGTTTCTAAGCACGGACCCAGGGATTGAACCTGTGTTTCTCTGCGTCATCTTGCTTCCAAGACAAGCGCATTGCCCCTTAACTATCCTTCCTTAGCTATCCTCCTGTAGTGTGGTCCCCGGCCACAGAAGGCCTTGTGGACAATGCAGAGGGTCTTGAACTTGATCCTTGCAATCACCTGGATCCAGTGGAAAGATTTCAGGGCTGGAGAGATATGATCCATGGGCTTGAGGCCAAGGACAAGTCTTGCAGTCCTGTTCTGGATTAGTTGCAGAAGGTGAAGAGTAGAGGCAGTAAGATATAGTAAAAGGCTGTTGCTGTAGTCCAGTGTATATTATGCCAGAGGACCGGGGCTCATACCACAAAATCACAGTTTAGCAGAGTACCCATGGCCCATCAAACCCTCCCTGCCAATGCCGGAGGACTCAGCCATGGGGCAAATTAGAACTGTCCTTTATTTTCTAAACAGAGAGGGATCATTCAGGAAATATCAGAATCTCCAGCATTCACAGCTCCTGAGCCGACGTCACTTGGTTTGATCCCATGGTGATGTCACAATCCCCAACCCTCCCAACAAAACCTATGAACCAAACCGTTAGATAGCTCTGGTAATAGCACCTCTAGAGATCCCCTATATGAGTTATTCAATTGGTCTTCCCATGTCAGGTGGGTTCCCTTGAGACTTACCCAAAAATGATCTATTACATTGTTGCAGGGTTGCAGGACGACCATTGGCCCTTGCATCATCGCACATCACCCCAAGATTTGAGTGTCAATTCTATTTGCTTTGCTGGGAACGGCTCCTCTTCCCACCGTGGGTAAATTGACATTGTTCGGTTTGGCTGAGTCACGTAGGTGAGGACCACCAAACTGAGCGTTTCAGTGTGTAATTAGTGAGGCTTTTATTCTGTTATTTCACAGGTGGCTCCCTGCCCCGGGAGTCAGGAATTTTCCCCCACCCTTGTCCCTAGCAGTGAACACTGGCCCTGTGCATCGCGCTGTAGAATCTGCATGTCTTCTTCCATATTTTGAGGGCTGTGGCTTCCTGTGAATTCATTCTATGGTTACAGTCATTCTATGGTTTTCCTGTATATTGTACTTTTTTCTTTAGAGGTTAGTAGTAACCCTTCCAAGTTACTTATGCCTCCCTGTAGTTCCATATGATTCGTTCCAATAAAGCGGTTGCAAGCTTGCTCCGTGTGAACTTTCCCTTTTTCACGTTTCTGTGTTTGGCTAGTCAAAAGGAAAGGATTCTGACATTATGTATATGTATCTGTCCTCTATCTACAGAATGGTGTATGTATGTTCTTTGTGTGTGTCTGTGTGTGTGTCTGCGTAAAATCGTGCAGGGATCGAGTTTACTTCATGACTAATGTTGCTATGTCATGTTGTTATAATGACGTCAGCACGGCTGGACATTATCATTAGTCAACCTGATCCAGTGATGAGACACTGGTATCTGCAAATATATCAGCTGGGTAGGGTTTGAACGGTTGTCTAAGAGAGTATCTGTTCCCATACGTGGAATACACTGGTCCCCCTGGGGGTTGAGCAAACAGCGACTGGCATCTCTCATTTCTCATCGTCTGAGCTAAGATGCACATATGGGACTCAAGGGCCATTCCGGGGACCCTCTCTCTGGTCCCCCCTCTAGTTGACTTGTTGACCACTTCTCCAAACGTATTCACCTTTGATCTGGGGAGCCAAATCTTCGTCACTCCTCCTAGGTGTCCATAGAATCGTGCATGGTCATCTAAGCTCCATGTCACGTAACAGCAATCTCCTTCAGGGTTGCACCACACCCATTTCCCACAATATTCCCTGTAGTCATTGTGGTCCTCGAACGTTACTCCAGTCTCGAAGAGTGGACACCCTGTTATCTGTGTCCTTAGGATATCTCGAGCTGCTATTATCTTGTCTTCTTCGGAAGTTGTTTCTACCAATACTTTCATTCATACAGTTTTCTCTGTCATCTTTCGGCATTGTGTGATGCATATCCTGATCACACACAGTGTCAGTAGTTAGCATTAAAGTTAATGCTGCCAGCAAGACATTCAGTCCTTTGGCCAACCATGTAGGTATCCATGAGAAGATGTATGACAGCCAACCATCATCTTTCCTGGCTTCTTCCTCCATTTTGGCATGCATTTGCGATAATTTGGCAACTGATTCAGTGAGTGTCCCATTGGCTTCCTCATTTTCTGGAACAAACATACAGCAGGAAGATCTGATCTTGGTGCACAATCCTCCTTCCATTCCGGTGAGAAGATGCTGAACATACCTATTCTGGAGGGCTATCAACCTCACTGCTCAGAGCTCTTCTTTTACGGCGTTGAAGCTGTTGACAGTTGAGTTTATGGCTTGCATCAGCTCCCGCCTCGTGATCTGGAGCCATTTGGCGTTTGTGTATGTCTGTACAGTGCGAACGAAGGATGAAAAGAACATTTCTGTTCTGCTGAACAATCGTTGCTCGGGTGGTTTGTCGTCTAGAGAAACTTCCATTGCTGATGACATGTAGTTCACTCTTTTCGCCCTAGTTAATTCGATAGACTTCTTTTTTCTTCTTGCAGAGTCCATTTTAGGGAATTTGTCTATTTTGATGTCCTGTGGAACTATTAAAGCTAGCGTGTTGATGTGCACCAGCGAGAATACTCCTCCCAGTTGGGTGGTAGCTTCTTGTATGCCTTGTATCCGCAAGCCCAATAGTGATCCATTAGTACTTCTGTTACAACTTTCATGTCTGCAGATTTTGTGGTCTGCTTGCACTCCTTGTTTTCTTCAATCTTCACTGCTCCGTCATTCTGGAAACATAATGCTGCCACCTTAAGTGGTATTATGAGGATGGGCCCAGCCTCATTTTCTACCCACTTTAGTAATTTTGCACTTGCTTCCCACTCCTTTAGGAATTTGTCATTTTCTTCTTGTACTGTATGAACTGGAAAGGTTAGGAGCATATGTGCCTTGCTTCCCACTACTCCTCTTTCCATCCTTCTGTTGTGTATACTCTCCATATCCAAGCATGTGTGGTTTTTCCCAGTGTCCTGGTTCTCCTAATTCTTCTATGGGTCCCTTCTTAGGACATGGTAATTCTTTCAATGTTATTGTTTTTGTCTCTCCTTTCTGATGGTCGTCAGTGATATATTGTATAGCCTGGTCTTTTTTCCAGTAACTGTCCATCATGTCTCATTTCATCTCTAAAACCCAGGACATCCTGCCCACCCTCTTGTCCTCTCCTCCTCCTCCCTCTACTCTCTCCTCTACCTCTGCCCTTCCTGTGGCCACCTCTCCTCCCTCTTTCACTTCCTTTCCTCTGTTCTCCTCAACAAGGTTTCTAGACAAGTCCGATCTATAAAAGTCCAATCAAAACAGGTTCTTCCCTGTTCTTCCAAAACCGTCAAGGACCACATTGATACCCTCGCTCCTGCCCTGGCTGACTTCTGCAACCACTCCTTATCCACCGGGGCCTTCCCTTACCCCCTTAAGCACTCTCTTGTGCACCCTCTTCTCAAGAAACCCTCAGCCGACCCCTCCTGCCCGGCTAACTGTCGCCCGATCTACATCATTCCTTTCCTGGGCAAACTCCTGGAAAAGCTGGCCATCTCCCAGCTTAATCTTCGCACTGAATCTGGTGGTTGTCTCCATGACCATCAATCTGGCTTCAGAGCAGCCGGAAGCATGGAAACCGCTCTCCTGAACATCCGTGAAGACCTGCTCTCTAACCTTGATTCTAATCTCCCCTCATCTTACTCAATCTCTCTGCTGCCTTTGACACGGTCAACCATGCCATCCTGTTCAATCGTCTCTGTGATAACCTGGGTATCACCGATCAGGTGACATGCGGCGCATTCCTACCTGGCGTCTGTGGCCCCGATTTCGCTTACACACTTCCTGATTCCTGTCACGTTTCTGCTCTACGTCCACCTAGCGGTCTAGTCTTTTTTCCGCCTAGGTGAACGTAGCGTTACTTAGTCACGCCCTTCCTCTGTTTCAGTGCGTTGCAACCCTTTCCACGGTCAGCTGTGTTTTCCTTCGCTGCCGCGGTTTGCTATACTCTGTTTTTCTGCTCCTTAGAGTTTTTTTTCTCTCTCTTTTTCTTCCTCGCCTCGCCTAGTAGGTTCCCGCCTCTCGGAACCCCCTCTCTCTCTTACTTTTTCCTCCCTATTTTCCTCATCCTGTTTCCTGAAGTTATCCGCTTACCTGGAGTTTGGAGTCCTTGCCTTCCGGCGCTTCCTGCTTACTTCTACTTTCTCCAAATGCCATTGCTGTTCGCTGTTGAGCCCAACCGCCATCCGGATACCCACCAGCCTTTATCAATCACCGGGGTTTTTTTGCCTATACTTGGCTTTTTTCCCCTTTTCTGTCCCTCCTGGGAGGGGATCACTGTCAGGGCATTTTTATCGCCTTCACTGTGGCTTCTTCTTGTGGGAGACACACACAACAAAGAAAAAAAGAAAAGGACTACAGAGCACATTGAACTCTCAGCCTCATAGAAGAAGACTCTGATTCTACAGGTGAGGAGGTGGAGGAGGGAAGAGGGGATATTGACGCCCTAACAGTGGAGACTGCTGACATCAGGCCCTGGCCTGGCTGACCTCGTACCTCTGTGATCTACCCTCCAAGGTCCAACTTGGGTCCTTCCTTTCCTCTATCTCACTCTCTACTTGTGGTGTTCCCCAGGGGTCTAACCTCTCTCCCCTGCTGTTCAACCAATACCTGGTACCTCTCGCCCACCGTATTGCCGCTCTCTGCTCCAATGTTCAGTGCTATGCGGATGACACTCAGCTCATTTTCAGGCTCCCCTCGCCACCTCTTCTCCTTCTCTCATCTCTTACTGTCTGTCTGCTATCCAGGAGTGGTGTGCCGCCAACAATCTCTGCCATAATGTCAGTAAGACAGATATTCTCATTGGTGCACCTGCACCCTCCTTTCCTATCACTGTCTGGCCGGCCTCGCTTGGCCATCTTCCTGCTCTCACCTGTGAGGCTAAGCACCTCGGGTCATCTTCGACTCCACACCCTCCTTTTCTCCTCACATCTCTGACATCTCTAAGAAGTCAATCTACAAACTTCACCTTCTCAGAGGTATTCTTCCTTTCCTCTCCTTCCCCCAGAAACTCTAGAGCTCTGGTTCTCACTAGGCTGGACTACTGCAACAGCCTCTTTCTAATTATGCCTGCTTCTACTCTCTGCCCTCTGCAACTCATCCAGAACAGGACTGCGAGGCTTGTCCTTGGCCTCAAGATCAGGGATTGTATCTCTCCAGCACTGAAATCTCTGCATTGGCTCCCAGTGGCTACAAGGATTAATTTCAAGACCCTCTGCATTGTCCACAAGGCCTTCTGGGGCCTGGGACCTCAATACCTCCAACTCTCTCTTCGTAAATACCTTCCAATTCAAGCTCTTCACTCCTCCACCTCCAACTCCCTCAGGGTCAGCCGCTTCTCCAAGCAACGAATTAGTGGTAGATCTCTTTCTTTGGCTGAGGCCTCCCTCTGGAACAGCCTCCCGGCCTCTCTGATACTTGAGGAGAACCATCTCTGGTTCCAGAAGCAGCTCATGACCTCCCTCTTTGCTTCTGCCTTCTCTCTTCCTCTCCCCTAATTTCCTGTCTGATACTGCACTGGGCACCTAGCTACCCTCTGATTTCGGAGCCAGGTCCCTGCCCGCCCAGTTGCATACCTGCACTGCCTCCCGGCAACCCTTGAACTTGGGTCTGTATCTGTAACCCTACTGTCCCCCTACCTCAGACGTCTTCAAACTGTGGGGCGCGGGGTGGCTCACATGGTCGGACTGGACCATAAAACTGATTCAGACACCTATGAAAAAGTAGCCCGCAGTTGCAAATGGATATTCATTCCTTTAGCCACAGATCGTTTGAATAGTACCCAAGGGGGCGTTTTGTGTTAAAATGTAAGTAAATGGTAAATGGTGTTATTTAAAGAATATTTATTCAGCAACAATGGTCAAATCTACTAGCTGCATAGTGAAGTAACTCATCAAACTGGCTCACATTGGCCAAAAAAGTGGCCCATTTTGACTGGCCTACGCTAGCATTTTGCATTTTTAGCACGGGCATTGTCCTATTGCCCTATAAGCCAGTCTGAGCCTAGCGGCTCATCCATAATGGCCGAGGGGGCATCCACCCAGTGGCCCCCTCACCCATTATGGAGGGGCCGAGGAGCCAGCCCAGTGAAACACTGAGCTCTCCCTCAGCTGCTTTTTCCAGCTGAGGGAGTGCCCCTGGGCTGGCTAAACTGTGTGTGTTTGTTTTGGTCTGCTGAGCTGATTTTGGGGATTGGGGGTAGAGGGGGGAAGGAGGGTTGTACAACTTGTTGCACAATCCCCATACCCACCTGCCAAAATCAGCTCTCCTTCTGAGGCACTGTGGAGGCCTGCGGACAGGGATGGTATCTATTTTACTGGATATCTATCATAGATGTCCAGTCAAAAATACCATGCTTTCCCCTTGGCCCCCCAGGGCCAATTGCAAACTGTTTGGCTTTTTACCCATTTTATTTTTAAACTATGCTCTAAAATGCAACATTTTAATCCATTATTTTAAAAAAAATTAATGGAGGGAAACCCCCTGAACCTCCCTTGATTGGTTCGGGCTCCCTGGCTGCGCTCGGTCGCTTTGCCATTTTTATGGGAAATATTTATGCCCCTCCACTTAAAAAATTCACCAGATCCCACTGGCCCTCGGACTGTGTTGGAATGGGTTGGTGGGAGCTCTGGGACTGTGGTGGGAGCGGGATGGGCGGGAGCACTGGGATAGTGGTGGGAGCAGGGTGGGAGGAGCCCATGGACTGGGTAGGAGTGGGATGAGGGAGCCAGCCCAGCGACCATGATGGGAGCATTTGTGGGAGCCCAGGGACTATACTGCTAGTTGGGTGCAGTGACAGCGCACAATATTTCAAAGCCATTTGTACATACTGTCCATTTGACATTTTTGGGGGGACCCTGCCTGCCCAAATTTTGCTCAGGGGGGGCCCAGGCCAAAAAGGTTTGAAGACCACTGCCCTACCTTGATCTTTGGACCCCTGCTGTGATCACTTACCAATGTACCTGCCACCCGCTGGCCACACTTCTTGTTATTGTTTTGATCCCGTGTACAGCACTGCCCCCTCCCCTTTCCCCTGGCACTTTTCACCTCTCCTCTCCACTGCACTTGCGTGATCTCAATGTCACTTGGCTTAGTAAGATCGTTGTCTCTGTCCTCCCTCTGTTCCCCCTTCCTTGCCTCATTGCGCCTTGAGAAACTTTTGTGTATAGGCACGTCACAAATGTCATATCATGTCTAGTGTTTTTATATAGCTGTCTTCCTAAGGAAATGTTGCCTTGGACATCCATTTTAATGTTGCTGTTTTCTTTTGGAACCTTCCTGGGGTGGTACACATTGATATGTAGATAAGGCACTGTGCTCTTGCTGGTGGTATTTCAGTTGCCACAAACGTTCTGGAGGCACTCATGGCATAGGGGACAAGAGAGCAGACATAGCACCTCTCTCCAGGGGTCTGTTTACCTACTTTAGTCATGTTCTTATACCACATGTTATTGGATACTCAAGCAGTATCAGTGAGATAGGAATCAACCCCTCCTACATCTATATCAACACTGGGCCTACCTCTCCTTAATGGTCTCGCAGTGCTTACCACCCGACCTGACATAGTAGCCACACCTTCCGGAATTGTGGTTAGGTTAGTAGGGGTCACAGCTTTATTTTCTACAATAAAAGACATTCGCAAAAAAAATGAGGGCAAAGATGCCAAGCAAAAAATAAAGGACACAAGTCAACATTATCACACTTTTAATAATGGCATTCATAACTTACTCGGCTTCCGAACCTTTAGTTGCTTTGAAGATACTGACGAGCCACTTGAAATGCACAAGAAATGCATTATTTTGTTGTTACTACGTATTATTTTAAGCCACGCGGTTGCAATGTTGTTCTACTGCAATAAGGAATAACTGTTCCCACACAATGCGTATTCTAGTGTCACAAAGAACTTCAAGTACGGAGGGATTTCCTCGATGAAGTCGTGGGTATTGTGAGAAACCAGAAGGTGTCTCACCCACTAGTCCCCGGGGATCTCTCTCTCAGGTGGCCAGGACACGGCCATTGCCTTTGGATCCAGACCCTGGGGGTGGATCAGTGCGGGAGAATCACCTAGCTGAGGGATCTTCGGGGAGTGGGAGTGGGACACCGGATGGTGAAACGCAATATTCCTCCCCCTGTAACACCTTTACCCCATCCTACCAGGTAGGATACGTGGGAACTTTATACCACCCCCTTTCCCTACACAAACACTTCCACACATACAGCCCGAGAAAACAGACTCCCACCGAAGCAGTGTACCCAACATGTTGCTCTACTATGGTCAGGCGAAGTCAGGCAATTACTGACAATTACTCAAACCTGACTTCCATTAAACTTCCCCACACGGATAAAAGGTCGGAGCACGAGAGCACATTCTGAGCAAGGCAAAGCACACGAAGGAGCAGCGGTTTCGAGAAGGCAGCTAAAAGAAAGACGGCAAACCAAGAAGGAATCGCAAGGAGGGAAATAACCTTGACCTTTCCGACAGGAAACCATTACTTTCAAAAACCTTGTAGATCAGAAAACGTAAGGCCAGGAAACCAGGCTAAAGATCCTGCATTGTGGGTTGGAGATACCAAAGGCCGGCCTGCGTAGCTGACCAAGTCGGGGAGGAGCAGCAGCCGCCGTGGTATCATCGTTGGCTCCAGAAACAAAGTAGTGCCAGACAGATCAACGCAGGCAGTGAGTTGGGGAGGCCGATGAAAGACCTGTCTGTGTTGAAATCAAGGATGCAAGCGGCAACATTATATAACGAGCGCTGGAACAAACATTGTTAAACACGTCTGATGAAAGACGCGAGTAAAACTAACTTGCTGATGCATGTTTGAACTTTGAGAAGAAAAGTTCTGATACCAGTGACAGAGTGGTCCGGCGCCACGTGGTGCTCAATCGAAGGACTCTGCAAAGGTATCCAGCCAGGAGGTGGCAGAAACGAAAGCAAGAACATTGTGTGAAGTGAACCAAAGTGGTCCTGTGACGGTTAAGCAAAACCCATTGCACATTTGAAAGTCTTTTGATATCAAGAGGAAAACGTAGAAAGTGAGATTGCATGGTCCGAGCCCAAATGAAGGAGACCAAATGTGAATATTGGATTAAAAGGGATCTGACCCTGAACGAGGGAGATCCATGGTGCAAGCCTGAACGAGGGAGACCAGTTGTGAACATTGTAGTAAAAAGGGGTCCAAGCCTGAAGGAGAGAGACCCATGATGAATACTGAAAACGAGAACTTGTACATGTGAAAGCTCTGATAAGAAAGGAACTTTGATGCTTATTTGTTGCGACAGACCCTCTGCAGTAAGAGACTGTGAGTGGAAAAAGAAGCTTTGGCAGAAGGCCCTGATGCCTTTTGCTTTGAGCTGCATCCTCATAGCAGAGAAACCAGAGTGTGTGCAAAGCTCAAATGTGCCGCCTTGCCCCTTGCTGAAAACATGGGAAAGGGAAGCCAACTGCTTACCTATCCTGACATATTATTTCTTGAAAACATTTTATTTTGCATACACCATATCTCACTCCATTTTGTATTTAGAAGTAAGGATTGGCAATAGGTTTATTGGTATAGGCCCTTTTATTTTGACAGAGTTGACTAGGACTGCATTATTTTTATTTGATGGTCGTAGCTTGCTCCCATCTTTAGATTTAGGTTTAGGTAGTGTGAGACACCTGAAGGTGTCTCACCCGCTGGTCCCTGGGGATCTGTAAACCAGGTAGCCAGGACACAGCCATTTGTATTGGATCCAGTTCCTGGGGGTGGACCTTTGTGGGAGAATCACCTAGATGGGGGGTCTTCGGGGAGTGGAAGTGGGACACCAAAGGGTGCGACGCGGTATCCCCTTCCTTATGACACCTTTTCCCCATCCTGCCCAGTAGGATATTTAGAAACTCTACCCCCGCCCCCTTTTCCAACTCAAACAATTTCTCACCCAGTGAGCGAAAACAGACTAACTCCAGAGCCATTTACCTGACATGTCCCAACACAAGGGTCAGACAGATTCAGGCAATTGCCGATAACTACACACACCTGACTACCCTTTCCCTTGCCCACAGGGATAAACAGCAGAACATGAGAGTACACTTTGAGCAAGGCCAAACGCACGAGGAAACAGCTATTCCGGGACAGCAGTTCAAACAGAGGAGAAAGGCGGTGAGACCTGAAAGGTTGACAAGGAGGGCTTGCGCTTGTCCTTTTCAACCCACACCCGCAAAGCCTCTAAAGAAGGAAACATAAGACTGGGAATTGCAGTTGGCGAATGGTGTGACGGATGTCAGCAGTATATGGGACCCTCCCGCACTGATAGCCAGGGCAGGGAAAAGCAGTTGCCATAGTGGTACCGTCCTTGACTCCAGCGAAACACGAAGATGCCAACGAGTTCAGCACAGCTGGTGAGTCGGAAGAAACTGATAGTGGACCGGACTGCGTTAGACTCAAAGTTGCAGTGTGTAAGGAAGACATGGTGGCAACAGTAAAGACAGACACAAGTGATCACAGTTCAAGGTTGATTAATAACTGGATAAATTGGTGAGAAAAACTCCTAATCTAAACCTAAATCTAAGATGGGAGCAAGCTACGACCATCAAATAATAAATAATAAGGCAGTCCTAGTGGCGTCTTGTCAAATAAAAGGGCCTATACTAAGAAAGACCTGTTGCCAATCCTTACTGCTAAGCTATTAAAATAGTATGGGGTAATGTTCACCAGAAAAGAAAGAAGTGTTCACAAAATGATACATCAGGATGGCATGGCTAGGGTCTCCCTTCCCCACGTTTTAGGCACGGGACAGGGCAGGACTTCTGAGCACAGCACAATCCTGGGCTTCTCCAGCACAAGGTTCACAATTCCATTTAATGATACCAGGACCTTCAGAGGCCAAGTCTCCTTTCTACAAAGTCGCTTGCCTTAGAAGGCCTGCTGGATCAAAACAACAAACAAACAAAATGTTCCTTCAGTGATCTTGTACATTGGGCGATTGCCCGTCGCCCCTTGGATCTCCCTCCACCCAGCTCGGATCCTTCTTGTAACGTGGGCCTTCCTTCGTCGGATTCACTACAGCCTTTCACTCTTAATATCAACACAATGTTCTCGGGTGTATTATGCATCACCCCGATTCGCAGGTATCCCTCGACCGGGTTCACATTTGCCAATTTCACAGTTCACTTTGCTTTATCACAATGCAGGATTTACTTCTCTTAGCTTTCCACTTGGCATCCCTCCGTCGGGTTCACATAGCCATCTTTAACACAGTACGGTGCAGGATTCACTTCTCTTAGCTTTTCCCTTGGCAATGGGTCAGAGACTTTCGATTGTACAAGGATTTGATGTGACCCTTGTAGGACCACGCTGAACCCTCACACCACCCTCTCCTAGGGCCTTCTGGTACTTGTAGTTTCAAAACAGGTCCCGGTCAGAGTCTTTCGAATGAGCACCCACGTGGCGTCATACCCCTCTTCACCTGGACCTTAGCTGGGCTTTCTTTAAAGTTCATAAACACACACACAAGTTCTTTGTTCACAAGTCATTGCATTCATGATACATTGCCGATTGCAACCTTCGGTTCAACACAGCCCGGCTTACTATCAGCTCCCTCCGACTCACCGGCTGTGTTGAACTCCTTGGCGTTTCTTGTCTCTGGAGTCAAGGAGGATACCACAGTAGCAAACTTGCTTCCCTACATGGGTTATCAGCGTGGGAGGTTCCCATGCACTGGTGACATCTGCTACTCCACATGCCGGCTGTATATCCCAGTATTATGTTTCCTTTTACGGAAGCTTCACAGGTCTGGGTTGAAAAGGGCAAGGGCACTTCCCTCTGAGTCGTCCTTTCGGGTCTCGCCCTCTTTCGTCTTTGTTTGAACTGCTGTCTTGGAATAGCTGCTTCCTCATGCGGTTGGCCTTGCTCGTACTGTGCTCTCTTGCTCCGTCTTTTATCCCTGTAGGGAAGGTAAAGGGCTGTCAGGTGTGTGTGGTTGATGACAATTGCCTGACTGTCTTACCCTTATGTGGGGACATGTCAGATAAACAGCTCTGGTGTTAGTCTGTTCTCTGTCACAGTGTAAGAAAGTGTTTGTGTCGGAAAAAGGTGTGGGGGTACAGCTTCTAAATACCCTACAGGGTAAAATGGGGAAAAGGTGTTGCAAGGAAGGGGGTACCGCGTCTTAACATTGGGTGTCCCACTTCCACTCCCTGAAGACCCCCCATCCAGGTGATCCTCTGTGTTAGGACACCTACCTGTGCTGGGCGGCGGGACTCTGGGGGGCGTGCTGGTTCCTGGCGGCTGTACCCACGTCTCAGAATGTGGAGACGACGCGCCGTCCCGGGCACATTTCCCCGGCGGATTTGCTCTGTTCTGGCCCGTGTGGGGCACGGGTGTCGTTCACGCAGCCGTTCGAACGGGTTTGCGTTCCAAACCTCGTTCGCGCGGCGACATCCATTCGCGCATGCGCATTGCAGCGCGGTTCAAGCCTCGTTTTCACGCAGGACCGCTACTTAAGCGATCCGAATTGTTTTCCCATCGCGTCTCAACGCGGTTGGTTCCCTTCCGCATCGCTCCCTGGTTCTGAGGTTCTTGGGTCCTGATCCTGTGCCTGGGCTGTGTCCTTCCTGCCCCTACCCTTGCCTGGCTCCCCCTTCCCTTCCCTTACCTGTCTTCTTGTGTACGCTGGTCTATTTCCTTGGGGTATCTTCCTGCTTCCATCCTTGCCTGAGTTGCCCACCTCCTGCTGAGTCTCCTGTGGTCCTGGTCTGCTTCTCCAGCTCTCCTGCATTGGTACCTTGGACCCACTGCTTACCTGTACCTGTACCATAGACTCTTTGCTTACCGGCATTGGTACCTTGGACTCTCCGCTTACCTGTACTGGCTACTTTGTACACTCACTATCCTGGATAGCTGCTTGGGAGACTTTGCCGGTACCTGCCAGAAACATCTACGACCTTCCCAGTCAGTGCTTGCACTGTTCTGACGCCACGTTAATATTGGGAAGCGTCATTCGTGGCGTCAGGAGCTGGCCCCAGTTCAATCCTGTATTACAGGACGGGTCCGGGGTTGGTTCTTTGCGTCGCTACTCTTCATTTGCGAAGACTTCATCAGCTACGTGTCTACCTCTACCACGACCTGGCTACCTCGGCACGCAAGACTTCTGGAGATACAGGTACGCCCCGTCCTCGGGACACACAACTTAACAGATTGAGACGCCTTATCCCCAGTTCTGAGACGGAGATGGAGGAATCCCAGGAGATCCATGACGAAGTTAGAGCCTTAAGAGCGGAAATGGCGGTATTACGCCAGGAGAATCTAAATCTCCGCCAGATGGTCATGCAAGGAACCCCTGTTATTCCACATGCGGAGACACCAATGGCTTCTACCGCACCCATGAAGTTTGATGGTGATCCTAGACGTGTGGCAGAATTCTGCAACCATTGCAAGATACATTTTTTGTTCCGGGCATCACATTTCACACAAGAAAAGGCTAAGATTGGCTACATCTTGGGAAATCTAACAGGAAGTGCCTTGGCTTGGGCTTCTCCCTTGGTATCGGCTAACAGTCCCATTCTTAATGATTTTGTGGCATTTGAGAAAGCATTTTTGGAGGTATTCCAGTCTCCCAATTTGGCAGTTACGGCACAGAATCAGTTGATGGATTTGAAACAAGGATCCAGTGATATTATCACTTATATAAGTCGGTTCCGTCAATTGGCTACGGACTCTCAATGGCCCGAAGTAACGCAAAAGACTCTGTTCAGACGCGGCCTAAGAGAAGAATACAAGGACGAGTTGCTTCACATACCCGAACCTGAGACTCTGCCGTTACTCCAGGAGCAGGTCCTACGTATTGATCATCGCCTGGCCGAACGAAGAGGTGAGAGACGTCGGTTAGAGAGGTTCCTTCCCCGACCACTTCCTCAGGCTGGAGGCGCACCTGTCAGTTCGGAGATGGGTCTAGAACCTATGCAGCTAGGAGCACTCAGAGGACCATTATCGGAGGCTGAGAAAAGACGCAGGAGAAGTCTCCGTCTTTGTTTGTATTGTGGTACTGCCGGACATTTCCTCAGTGCTTGTCCATTGCGACCAATCAAGAAGGCGGAAAACTAAGAGGCCTGTCGCAACGGAGGAAGGCAGTGACAGGCCCTTCGATCTCTTCAGTCCTTCCCATTCCTGTGACGACCCATCCACCCATGACTCCGGTGGCCCTTATGGCTCTTCAGATCCGGGTTACCTGGCATAGTAATTCAGTGATTGTATTGGGTCTTCTGGATTGTGGAGCCTCAGGTAATTATGTGGACTTTGAATTTTCCAAGAAGAACGGGATACCCCTGCTTGATAAGGGTTGTGCTACCCTGGTGGAGGTAATCGATGGAACCCCTTTGGCCTCCGGTCCGGTTCGCCAACATACCGGAATACTACAGTTACAGATAGCTGAACACCACGAACTGATTTCTCTTGATGTGATTAAATCACCCTCATACCCGATAATTCTGGGGTTACCGTGGCTATTACATCATAACCCCACTATTGATTGGGCTTCCCGTAACCTGACCTTCGCTTCCAATCGATGTAGTCGGGAGTGTAACACCTTCGGACCCAGTACCGGATCTTCCACTATTGCCACTCAGACAGAAGGATCAGGATCGCTCCAAGTGTGTACCTTGTCTTCGGTACCCTCCGACTACAACGATTACCATGAGGTATTTTCTGAACCTGGTACCATTCCTTTGCCACCTCACAGAGACTTTGATTGTGCCATAGAACTACTACCCGATGCTGTAATTCCTCATGGCAAATTGTATTCATTATCACCTCACGAGAGAGAGGTCCTGCAAGAATATTTGGATGACTGTCTTCAGAAAGGTTATATAACACCTTCTAAGTCACCTGCGGGTTTCCCTTTGTTCTTTGTGAAAAAGAAGGAGGGCACTTTACGGCCTTGTGTGGACTATAGGCAATTGAATGACATCACACGAAAGGATCGATATCCGTTGCCCTTGATACGCAACATTATGGAGTCTTTGCGGAATGCCCGTATATTTTCTAAATTGGATCTCCGAGGGGCATACCATTTAGTACGTATCAAGCCGGGCGACGAATGGAAAACGGCCTTTAAGACCCCAGCAGGGCATTTTGAGTATCGTGTTATGCCGTTTGGTCTGTGCAACGCTCCAGCCGTTTTTCAGCGTCTAATGGACGACATTTTCTCGGATTTGATAGGTGTATCCGTATGGGTATATCTCGATGATATTTTGATATTCTCCAAAGAGAAAGAGGAACATCCACGTCATGTGAAGGAGGTTCTTGGTCGGTTACATCACAATCACTTATATGCCAAGGCTGAGAAATGTCACTTTCATCAGAGTAGTATCGAATTTCTTGGATATGTTATTAGTGAATCCGGAATACACATGGATCCTGCCAAGGTACGGGCTATTCAGGAGTGGAGACAACCTTACGATCTGAAATCTCTTCAGCGTTTCTTAGGATTCGCCAATTTTTACCGGCGTTTCATACCTGCCTATTCGGAAGTAACCGCGCCTTTGTCAGATCTGACCAGCAACAAGACTCCGTTCAGATGGACTGCAACAGCAACCAGTGCTTTCAAGAGACTGAAGGAGGCATACAGTACTTCCCCGATTTTACATCATCCTGATGAGAACAGGCCATTCATCGTGGAGGCAGATGCTTCCGATTTTGCTGTTGGGGCTGTCCTTCTTCAAGACGATCCACAGACAGGATTGGAGGTTCCTGTTGCCTATTATTCCCGGAAGTTAACATCCAGCGAACGAAATTATGCAATCATAGAAAAGGAGCTATTGGCCATAAAGGTTGCATTTGAGGAATGGCGTCACCATCTTCTGGGGGGAAGATTCACAGTGGAAGTACGCACTGATCACCGGAACCTACAGTATCTACGCTCCTTACAGTGTCGTACTTCTCGTTTGGCTCGTTGGGCCTTGTTCTTTTCCCAATTTGATTTCACGATTTCCTACATCCCTCAGTCACGCAATATGAAGGCCGACGCTCTTTCTCGCTCCCTGGAGAACAACGTTGAACTAGATCATCGAGCTCAACAATTACTTCCTTCCAAACACTTCTTGTTGGTTATATCTCAATGCTTGGATACCATCCTACAGGACACTCAAAAGGATCCCAAGTATTCCTTACTTCTCCAACACCCTTCAATTAGGGAGAACGGTGGCCTACTCTTCTTTCACAATCGGTTATACCTCCCCACTGAGGTACTTCGGACTGCCGTCCTGCAAGCATTACACGATTCCAAGATTGGGGGACATCGCGGCATTCGATCCACTCAGGAACTGATTTCTCGCCAATTTTGGTGGCGAGGATGGGCTAGGCAGACAAGAGAATATGTGGAATGTTGCCCAGTGTGTGCCCAGGTCAAGATTCCACGAAAGAAACCTATTGGACTTCTCCAACCCACCGAGAGAGCACCATATCCTTGGCATACTATCGCCACCGATTTTATTGTGGACCTCCCTCCCTCGGAAGAATATACATGCATCATGGTGGTCATCGATTGTTTTTCTAAGCTAGCCCATTTCATTCCATTCCGGAAGGTACCTTCAGCCGGTAGTATGGCTCAGGCCCTTTTACATTCTGTTTATCGTTTACATGGACTTCCTGAGAAGATTATTTCAGACCGTGGGTCTCAGTTCATTTCTGCCTTTTGGAAGCAACTTTGCCGTCACTTGGGTGTCCAGCGTGCTCTCAGTTCCGGCTATCATCCACAATCCAATGGCCTGACTGAGCGGACAAATCAGACTTTGGAGCAATACTTACGCTGTTTTTCCAATGCTTCTCAATCCAACTGGGCAAAACATCTGGATCTAGCTGAGGTGGCTTATAACAATTCTAAACACTCAGCCACTGGAATGAGTCCTTTTTATTGTTCCTCGGGTCTTCATCCCAGGTTGATTCCATTTCATCCTGTTCCTTCCAGTACAGTTCCTTCCGCGGATCAGATGGTTGCTGACATCCAGAAGAATCAGATCCAGGCCACAGGAGCTCTCGCCAAGGCATGTGAAAGTATGAAGGCACAGGCTGATAGGAGAAGGAGTAGTGAGCCAGCTTTCCAGGTTGGGGACATGGTATGGCTCTCTTCTAAGAATTTACCTGTACACAATCTCCCGACTAAATTAGCACCCCGTTTTCTGGGACCTTTCCGGGTGATCAGACGAATCTCCTCTGTGGCATTCAAGTTGGATTTGCCGCAGTCTTAGCGGATTCACCCCGTCTTCCATGTGTCTCTCTTTAAACCGTTTCGGTCTGATCCGTACGGTCGTTCACATTCTCGACCCACTGCCATTGATGTGGGAGGCACTCCGGAATTTGAGGTGCAGGAGATTTGTGACTCCCGTTTCTTCCGGGGTAGGCTTCAATTTTTGATGGACTGGAAGGGTTACCCCGCTTGTGATCGGACTTGGGAACCTTGTGTGAACATTCATGCCCCCCGTCTACTACGGGAATTTTTTCGTAGAAATCCCTGGAAACCGGGTGCTCCGGGTCTTTCTGGTGGGGAGCATAGTGTTAGGACACCTACCTGTGCTGGGCGGCGGGACTCTGGGGGGCGTGCTGGTTCCTGGCGGCTGTACCCACGTCTCAGAATGTGGAGACGACGCGCCGTCCCGGGCACATTTCCCCGGCGGATTTGCTCTGTTCTGGCCCGTGTGGGGCACGGGTGTCGTTCACGCAGCCGTTCGAACGGGTTTGCGTTCCAAACCTCGTTCGCGCGGCGACATCCATTCGCGCATGCGCATTGCAGCGCGGTTCAAGCCTCGTTTTCACGCAGGACCGCTACTTAAGCGATCCGAATTGTTTTCCCATCGCGTCTCAACGCGGTTGGTTCCCTTCCGCATCGCTCCCTGGTTCTGAGGTTCTTGGGTCCTGATCCTGTGCCTGGGCTGTGTCCTTCCTGCCCCTACCCTTGCCTGGCTCCCCCTTCCCTTCCCTTACCTGTCTTCTTGTGTACGCTGGTCTATTTCCTTGGGGTATCTTCCTGCTTCCATCCTTGCCTGAGTTGCCCACCTCCTGCTGAGTCTCCTGTGGTCCTGGTCTGCTTCTCCAGCTCTCCTGCATTGGTACCTTGGACCCACTGCTTACCTGTACCTGTACCATAGACTCTTTGCTTACCGGCATTGGTACCTTGGACTCTCCGCTTACCTGTACTGGCTACTTTGTACACTCACTATCCTGGATAGCTGCTTGGGAGACTTTGCCGGTACCTGCCAGAAACATCTACGACCTTCCCAGTCAGTGCTTGCACTGTTCTGACGCCACGTTAATATTGGGAAGCGTCATTCGTGGCGTCAGGAGCTGGCCCCAGTTCAATCCTGTATTACAGGACGGGTCCGGGGTTGGTTCTTTGCGTCGCTACTCTTCATTTGCGAAGACTTCATCAGCTACGTGTCTACCTCTACCACGACCTGGCTACCTCGGCACGCAAGACTTCTGGAGATACAGGTACGCCCCGTCCTCGGGACACACAACTTAACACTCTGTTACTCACCACTCCGAAGTAGGCCCAAGACGTGGATGAGTGACCTTGGAGATGATGGTTGTACAAGAACCAATATTCAGCCTTCCATCCCAGCTCCCCTGAGTACAAGACTCAGGCTTCCTCAAAGAGGGGCTCTTTTCTACAATGGACCTCTCTGCTGTTTCGATAGGGACAGACAGAGGTGTCAATTGAATAAAAGAGCAGGGAGAACACACACCGCCAATACCAATGCTGCAAAGGAATACAAAGATATTACACAGGGTTTGAGAATAAACCAAGCAATCAGAACAGCAGTATAATACAGGAAAATACCTAGGTAAGTATTGGAGTGGAGCTTCCCCGGGGTGAATCTACAAAATATGAATAAGCACAGTGAGTGGAAATAATTCTAAAGGGACTTCCTAAAGTATTGAACCAATGACAACCAACCTGAAATATGGGTATTTTGAGGATGGATAAAAGTCCAGGAAACAGAAGACAACGATAGGAGAAAACAACAAACAGGAATGTTAGTATAGGGAAATAAACCCGAGAAGCACGAGGGTCGCACTAGTGCCGGGTTGGTGCAGAATCAGCAAAGTGTTTATATGCACTTGAAGACAAGTTCACAAGACAGTCACTCAATGTCCCAAAATCCAATAAAAGGAAAAATCCAATCAAGGCCATGGAGAAATGATTACAAATAGCTGAGATGGAGTTGACAACTACAAATATGTACCTGAGCACACACGCATCCACATAAGGCGTAGAAGAGTTCCGGATGGTTGATAGCAAGTCACCTGCGAGGAGGGCAAAGTCGTTCCGTGTCTGGTAGCAGCTAGCTGGGATGAGGTACCGCAGCAGACAGCAGGAAGCAGGAAGAATAATCCAATAACGTTCCGGGTCAAAAGCCAGGCGAGCACGACAGGAATAAAAGAGGAGGCAAGCCAATCCAGAAGCCAGGCAAGGGTCAGAACCAGTTAAGCAGATTAGGAATGTGTGCGGAGGAAAACACGAAGGAGTAAACGGACGTAACCGCTGTCGCTTGTAACGCTAATTAGCAGCAACGAGCCCCTTGAAAGACGGTGGGTTTAAAGCCGTATGGGGGCGTATCTTGCCGTACGTCTTCCACGTACAGGACGTGTCAGCTGACACAGACTCCGTCGTAGTTTGTACAGGCGCCATGGCAACCTGTATCTGCTCCACAGAGGAGCTTGTAAAGGAGTCGTATTCTGCAAGGAAGCCCGTAGGGAAGAAGCCCGCAGGGAAGCCCGAAGTATAACATCCTCCCACACTGGTCCACCCCCAGGAACTGGATCCAATAGCGATGGCCGCGTCCTAGCCACCTGGATGACAGATCTCCGGTGGCCAGCAGGTGAGACACCTTCAGATTTCTCACAAGTGGCAACATTGTACATACAGAGAGAAGATAACAGACTGTTAGGCTCACCTGGTCTCTGCGGAGGTATGGGGGCACGGTTGCAGCCCTCCCTGAACTTGAAAATCCCCCTTCAGGCCTCTCCCTCAGTAGAAAAGCTGTGAGCGGTGGTATGTGGTGATACTGCTCCTGCGTGGAGATAACAGTGTGTGAGTGTGCCAATCTGTGATTGTTGTACCTCTAGCACCCTTCACCCCAAAGTACGGTTTCTGTGAGCATACGCCGGCCCATAAAGCTCACCTGTGAATTATGGAAAATAACCTCTCCATCCTGCTACTTCTGGCAGGGGCGCGTCGAATGGGATCTAGTTCCTTCACTGATCCCTGAAAAGGATTAGTCCAGTCCAGCTGCGACTATGCTTCTCCTTATGATTGGTAAGTCTTTCTTGAGCTCTTGTGATGCTGTTCGTTCTGTGTAATGTCTTTATATGTTGCTGCTATATATGCCCGCAATAATGTCTCTCTTCTGTTTTCTTCCTTTAGATGGAAATGCGCCCTCAATGCAGTTGTGAGATGCGGCCGGATGGAAGATGGATGCTACTGCAATGTTCGACAGCAGGCAAGTGATGGTTTAAGGAAAAGTACAAACTATGGCCAAGCACAACCTTAAACTGACAGTTTTTTCGATGTCTAACCTTGTCTTCTGTTTTTCCTTGCAGGCGCTGCTGTTGACGATGGAGCGTGAGGTGCTGCGGTGCCAAGATGAAGATTTTGGCATTCCGGGAAAATGTAAAGATGAATACTTGGTTCGCCGAAGAGATGTACAGGGAAGAACAGCTTCCCCCAGTTGGTAAGTATGCTGGCAGGAAGCAGGTTGTCCAGGAAGCAGGATCTTCATAGGTAAGTCTGACCTCAGCCGACAGTGAGCGTTACGCTGCTTGCAAGTGCAGAATAACGCGAAGCGTCTGTCTTGAGGATCGGGGCAGCTTATAAAGCTGAGATCGTGGGCACGCCCATTAGGGCCGGCTTACCAGCCACACCTTGCCACTCCTAGAGAGTGACCACGTGCAAAGGCAATCCATTAGCAGCCATACCCAAGAATACACTTGGGGCTGCTTAATGGATGGAATGTTCAAATAATGGATGGAATGCTCAAGGTTAATGCATCTGAAGTGCTATGTCCATAATAAAAGCTTTTTGGTGTTAAATGGGTGTTCTTGTTTACTTTTGTTCATGAGCCTGGCGCCAGAGGCCAAAGGCGCCAGGACAGTGTCCACACAGGTCTCCTGTGCATGCGACCCCTGCATACCTCTGTCCCTGACTTCATGACAATGACACAGACAGAGGTCTTTCTGTAAACAAACTTGGTACCAGAGATAAGGTGGTCTGGCACCACGTGGGCCTCCATTCGAATGTCTCTGACTGGTACTCCTCTCATGAAGAAAGAGAAGATATTGAATTAGCAACATTTGTTGGTGAAACTACAAATACCATGAGGCCTAGGGGAGGCCGGTTTGAAGTGTCAAAGTGGTCATACGAGGGTCAAGCCAAACCCCTTGTACAGTCGAAAGTCTTTGATACGTTGTGGGAGCAAAGTGAACTGTGTTATTTAGGCAAATGTGAACCCGACTGAGGTTGCCTGCGATTTGGGGTGGACAGTGATACACCTGTGAACATTGTGTTGACAAGCGTGAACCCGAGTGAGGGATATCCACAGTGAATGGTTGGTCTGAGCCCAACTAATGGAGGCTATTGTTGAGAGAAGGATTGGAACCCAGCTGAGGGGGATCCAAGGGCAAAGAGTAGTCGGCCCAACGTGAACATTAACCAAAGGAACTTTTGTTTGTTGTTTGTGACATATCAGGCCCTCTGGAGCAAGAGACTTTGCATAAAAGAGACTTGGGCACAGAAGGCCGTGATATTGAGGAAAGGAACTGTAAGCTCGGGCTGGAGAAGCCCAGGAGTGTGCTGTGCTCAAGAGTCCCGCCTTGTCCCGTGCGAAAAACATGGGGAAGGGAGACTCCGGCCATAACATCCTGACCTATCATTTTGTAAATACTTCTTTCTTTTCTTTAAACTTCATCCCACACTATTTGGTAACATAGCGGTAAGGATTGGATATAGATAATTTAGTATAGGCCCTTTTCTATTGACTAAATCACCACTAGGACTGTATTGTTATTATTTGATGCTCGTAGCTTAATCCCATCTTAGATTTAGGTTTAGATTAGGTGTTTATCTCACCCATTTTTACAGTTTAATAAACACCCTTGAACTGTGATCAATCGTGCCTGTCTTCACTGTTTGATACCATGCCTTCCTTACAGTATGTTTGTGACAAATAGGCCAGGAAAACACATAAGAATAAACTGTGAGAGGTTCTTCTACCACGGTTGGATCTTCTAACAAAGTGGACAAATTGGCCTTGGAAGGTAACGGGGGAGTGTCTTGGGGAAGCATCGGACAATGGAGGGATAACAGTCGCAACTTTCATGATGAATGCTGTCAGTGTGCAAAAAGAAAAATAATAAACAAACAGTGTATCCTAACTGTGGATGTGTAGCCAGTCCTTTCCCTATCTCTATTGCTCGGGAGCGAGTAATCATGGGTTTGCCTCTGCTGGGCTGTGATTCTTCTTGGTGCTCTTTTTGTTCTTCCTCTTGCGGAGCGTTGGCCCTTTTGCTGTTGTTGCTAGGAGAGGCCGCTTCTCGACAGGGCTTGATATCCCCAAGGTAATTCCAAGCCTTCTTGCCTTTTAGCTTCACTGCTTTTAGCTATCTGTTAGTTCCTCAATATTATGGGGGACCAGGAATCTGGGTTTAAAAAAGGTGCTAGTGAAGTCAGGCAAGATAACCGTATCCCCAGAATAAAGATGTGATGTTTTTAGTCATTCTTTGTTTGTTTCTGTATTGTTGCCTTCTTCTTTTCCTTTGGGCCTCTCCCGTTATGCCTGCAGTTGGTACTGTAAGAAACCTGAAGGTATCTCACCCCCTAGTCCCCGGGGACCTGTCATCCAGGTCTCCAGGACATAGCCATCACTTTTGGATCCAGTTCCTCAGGGTGGACCAGTGCAGGAGGATCACCTGGGTGAGGCGTTTTCGGGGGTTGGAAGTAGAACACCGGATGGTAAGACACAGTATCCCCTTCCCTGTAACATCTTTACCCCATCCTACCAGCTACAATACTTAGGAACTCAACCCCCCCTTCCCAACATGAACACCTTCTCACTGACCGCTCACTGTGAGAGAAAACTGACTAACACCCGAGCCATATACCTGACATGTCCCAATACAATGGTCAGGCAGGGTCTGGCAATTACTGACCATTACACACACCTCACTACCATTACACTTCCCCACACGGATAAAAGGTGGAGCACAAAAGCACACTCTGGGCAAGGCAAAGCATACGAGGAGGCAACAGTTCAAAGATGGCAGTTTAATACAAGGCGAAAGACGGCAGAACCGAAGAGGATTGCAAGGAGGGAAGTGCCCTTGACCTTTTCAACGAAAGCCAGTTACTTTCAGGAGCCTTCGGGAATTTGAAACGTAAGACCAGGAATCAAGGCTGAGGAATCCTGCATTGTGTGTCAGAGGTACCATGGCTCTCCTGCATCAATAGTCAAGGCAGGGAGAATCATCTGCTGCTGTGGTACTGTCCTTGGCTGTTACAACAGAGCAGCAGCAGTGAAGTCAGCAGAGCAGGTGAGTTGGGGAGACTGATACCAGGGTCGCCCTGTGTTGAAGCCAAGGTTGCAAGCAGCAACATTGTATAGTGAAAACAAGAGAACGGTGTGTGAAGCGTATGTGGCAAGAGATACAAACACAATTAACCGACAGATGAGTGATTGAACTTTGAAGCTAAGATCCGATACTGTAGACAGGGTGGTCTGGCACCACGTGGGTGCTCATTTGAAAGCCTCTCTTGGGTATCCAGCTGAAAGGTGGCAAATGTGAAAAGTGATACCAAATCGAATTGTGAAGTTGAAGTGGTCCTGCAACGGGTCAAGCAAAACCCTGTGCACATTTGAAAGTCTTCGATAGTTGTTGGAAAGATATATGAAGTTGATCTGAGCCCGACTGAGGGGAATCCGAGATCTGAGCCCAGCAGAGGCGGATATGAAATCTGAGCCCGACTGAGGGATCTGGGGAGAATCGTGAGTCACCTGAAAGAATATCCTATGAGAAATTTGATAAATAAATAATTTACGAACACTTGTGGTGAGAGGGTCTGAGCGGGGTGGGACCCAGGTGCGGGGGGAAGCGAAAATCACCCGAGATGGTTTTGTGTTAAAGTGGGTCTGAGACAGACTGAGGGGGGCCTGAGGTGAATAGTGAATCACCTACGAACTTGAGAGCTCGTGAAAATCTGAAAAAGGAAAGAACTTATTGTTTTGTTTGTTGCATCAGGCCCTCTGAATGAAGAGACTTTGAAAGACAAAGAGACTTGGGCACAGAAGGCCCTGATGCTAATGGTTGAACTGTATCTTCGTGCTAGAGAAGCCAGAGACTGTGCTAAGCTCGAGTGCGCCACCTTGACCCGTGCTGAAAACACGGGGAAGGGAGGCCAACGACCTGAACATCCTGGCATATTATTTTGTGGACACTTTAAAAAAAAAAAAATGTATACATTTTTCCAACAAACAATACAAACCAAACTTGCAGTGCATACAATACCATTATAAACATACATCGCTTCAACATGTTCACTGCTTCTCCCCTTCCCTCCCCCCTTACGAGCCTATTCCCTTCCGTGTTCTGTTTCTGCATCTTGTGATAAGGATTCCTCCTCCATGTTTTCCGTTGGGTCTCGTATTAACCCAAATAACTCTGCTATTAATTGTTTCCAGGCTATCACGGTCTCAGCCTCTTCCCCCCCACCCCGACATTACTTGCATCTTGCCATAACACAGTTTCCGCTTCGGCCCATTTCTGTAGATCTTTCCACCATACTTCTATTCGTGGTCTCTGGCATGCCTTCCACCCCATGGCAATTCTCCTCTTTGCAAGTGCATATGCTAGATCCTTTAATTTACTCACATGCTTGAGTTTGCGTTGTCTCGGAAACCCTCCCATCAAACAGGCCCACACCATATCTACCACAATCTTGATTCCTTTTTCGGCCAACCTGTGCTCCATCTCACCCCAAAAACGCTCAAAGACTGGGCATGACCAGAACATATGCACCATTCCGGCATTTTCCTCATCACATTTGGGGCATGCTTGTCGTCCTACATTTTTTAATTTGGCTGTTCTCTGGGGCGTCATGTATGCCCTATGGGTTACGTACAGCTGTATTTGTTGCAGTCTTGCATTCCTCTACACTTTTTTGTGGTACCTTTGGGCTCGTTCCCACATCCCATCCCTCATTGGGGCCCCCACATCCTCTTCCCAGTCCTGTCTCAGTTTGCCACCTCCTTCCCCACCTTGGACATCAGCAGCTCATATATTCTGGATATCTCGTGTCCCTCCTCTGCAATGTCATATATTGTGTCTATGGTAGTGTCCGGTTCTTCTTCTAGTACTAGTTCGGACCATGTCTCCCTGAATATCCGCACCACCCTGTGGTATGTGATATACTGGCCCGTATGTAACCCAGTTTCCTCCTCTAACACCGCAAAGTCCCTTATGTTTCCCTCCTGCCATATATCTCCCATGGTTGCTATCTCCACCGGTTCCCAGTGTTTCCTAATCATCATCCTTAGTTGCTTGTCTTTGCCCGCCAGCCCCACTAGTGGCACCTGCGGGGAGCACGGGAATAAATTCACCATCAGCTGGCAGGCCCTGCGCCATATCTTCCACCCTAGTATCATCATCCTTGGGCGCCCCTCCATATCTGGCTTAGACAGCCACATCATTTCCTTTAGGAAGTATGGGGCACAGTCCTATCGGAACAGCCTGGACTCCGAGGTTGACTCTTCAGAGAACCATTTAGCTACATATTGCAGCTGGCTTGCTATGTAGTAAATTTCGTAGTTTGGTAGTTTTATGCCCCCTTTCTCATATGAGTTTTGTTGCTTCCAAAGGGCTACTCTATTCCTCGTCCCATGCCAGAGGAAATCCCTGCACATGCTCTCTATCTTAGCAAAGGTCTGCCTTGTTATAAGGTATGGGATATTTCCAAAATAATGCAAAAGTCACGGTAGAACCACCATTCTCAACATTGCCCCTCGCCACATCATCGCTAGGGGTAGCTTCACCCAAAACATTGTGCTATTTCCAATTTTCCTGATCGCCTCCTCTGTGTTATACTGGTGTTCCTCTTCTACCGTGTGCTATATATCTATTCCAAGATATCGGAACGTACGCACCTCCAATGGTATCTGAAGCACCGGTAGCTGTTCTAACGGGGTCCCTTTGTACGTGTCCAGTGGAAATATACTAGATTTTTTGGGGTTCACAGCTATGCCAGACAGCCTTGCATGTCTCTCCATCACTTCCAGAATGACCTGGAGGTTTTCTTCCGGGTGCCTTAAATACAACAACATATCATCTGCATATAAAGAGATTAGATGCCGTTCCCCCCCTACAGCAATGCCTATCGGGTCGTATTGTTGCCTTAGGTATATGGCCAAGGGCTCCAGAGCAAGAATATACAGCATAGGAGACCACGGGCTTCCTTGCCCAGTGCCTCTACGAAGTTGCCACCTCTATGATATCAACGCTCCTGTTTTGACTCTGGCCAACGGCGCGCTATATAACATTTTAGCCCACTGTAGGTACCCAGGCCCTATCCCATAGCCAGCCAGGGCCACCATCAGCCACGGCCATTTGACCGAATAAAAGGCCTTTATTGCGTCTAGCGATACAATTGGCAGTTCCCCTTCATCCTCATTTGCATGCTCAACGACTCGATGGAGTCACCTAAGATTGTTGGATATGTTCCTGTTTGGAACACAGCCAGTCTGGTCGGGATGTATTAGTTTAGCAATAACCCTCCTCATTCTATTTGCCAAAACAGCTGTCAATATTTTACTTTCTTGATTGAGCATTGATAAGGATCTGTATGAGCCGCAGTTATGACCGGGCTTATTGGGTTTGGGCAGCGGTATAATTGTCGCTTCTCTAAGGGACTCTGGCAGCCTTCCCACTTCATACGCTTCGTTCAGCATTTCTAAAAGCGGAGGAAGCACCTCATCCTTATATGTTTTATAAAATTCACTTGGGAGTCCGTCAGTCCCCGGGGTCTTGCTGGTGGGCAACTGTCTCACTACTTCTTCCAACTCCTCTAAGGTAATCGGAGCATCCAGCTCCTCCCGCTCTTCGGCACTGATCTGCGGCAGTCCTATATCCTCCAGTGTTTCTACTATTTCTGTACAATCACTGTCCTCATGATCTCCGTACAGGAGTCGATAATACTCCACAAATTCCTGGTTAACTCCTTCCTGGGTGTCCACTATGCTCCCATCCTCCCTCGCTATTGTTCTGATTGTGGGCCTGGGGGTCTCACTCTTGTATAGCCATGCCAAGACCCTCCCTGGTTTATCCCCTCCCGCATGCTGTCTCTCCATATAATTCTTATAGTTAAGATTGCACAATCTCTCCCAGTGCCCCGCACATTTCTGCTGCAGCTTAAGTATTACTTCATTATCTTCTTTGGTGTTACCTCCCCCAGTTAGCGCCCTTTCTAGTTCCCTCTCTGTATCTTGCAGTTCAGCCTGCATCCCTCCTTGTAGTGCTCTGGACTTAGCTATAGCTACCCCCCTCATTACCACTTTAAAGGCCTCCCAAAGCATACCCGCTGTCTCTACACTGCCAGTATGTATCTCAAAGTAGTTTATTATTTCCTCCCTCATGTCCTCCCTGAAGATGGTGTCTTTCAGTCCCTCTGCTCTGAGGCGACATGTCGGGATCTTTGCTCTCGGGGTCAGTATTGCCACCACAGGATTAGTGGCGAGTGTTCTGAGAGGACCCTCACTTTGTATTCCGTCTGCGTTATCTCAGTCATTAACCCCTGTGTGGCAAACATATAATCCAATCTAGTATGCAAGTTTTGTGGGGCTGAGTAGTGCGAATACTGCCTCTTCCGGGGGTGGTGCGACCTCCATACATCCACAAGCCCGAAATCATCCAACAGCGTATGCAGTGCTCTAGTGGCTGGGGTGGGTCTATCAATTTTACCATCTGACCTATCTTCCCCGGGGTTTAACACGCAATTGAAATCTCCTCTCCAGATCACCCCCCCCAAGCACGTACTGAGTTTGTTGCATAAGGTTCTAAAATATGCCGCTGTGTTTTGGTTTGGGACGTACATGTTTATGATGCTTATCTCCCTGTTTTCCACCTGCCCTCTCATCATGACCATCCTCCCGTCTGCCTCCACCGTGGACTGTAACAGTTGGAACGGGACATGTGGCGCCACCCAAATGATCACTCCCCTGGCATAGGCCGAATATGATGCACCCACCACAGTCCCCCTCCATTTCTTCCGGATCAACTCCATCTTGTCTTGCGTAAGATGAGTCTCCTGCAGCAGAGCTATGTCTACTTTCTGTCTGTGTATATATAGCATGACCTTATTCCTCTTTAGATAACTATTGAGCCATCTGACGTTCCAAGTAATTATTTTAAGATCCCCCATGGCATATCAGGGTCCCTCTCCTCCCACCACAAGTGCAGTCTATGACAAGTACATTTCCATTCTGTGCAGGCTCGTTTCCCAACGTAAACTTCCCCAAACAACGAACACTTCAAACTTCCCAACCTCCCTCCCTCCCGCCTCCCTTCCCATCACCAACTCACTCCCCTCCATTTCCTCCTGCCCCAACACCCTACCCAACTGTTGCCCAGCTCCATCCCTGGATCTCAGGCATCCCCGCATCTAGCCCTTTTCTGGCAATTGCCTTTACTCACGGCTCAGCAATGTGAAGTCGCCCTAATGGCGGCCCTACTACTCTAACTCCCGGGGGTAGTTAGTTTCCGTCTTGCCACTCCCGTTTGCTTCCATGTGGGCATGCTTAGTGCTATCCAATTTACATTCCATTTTATATTCTAGTCCAACAAGTCCAAACGTCTTTTATTACAATTTTCAATGTTATCTGTCCTCGCCCCGCCCGTTACCAATGCAACTATCCTTTTATTTTCCCCCCGTGGCCGCCCCCTCTCCATAATTGCATCCTACAAAATGTGACCCCCTCACTTATTGTGATCCTCGTGATCTTGCTTCTCGCCTTGTTCCGGACAACCTTGCATATCCAGCCATGCCGTTGCGTCCTCCGAAGTGTCAAAAAAGTACACCCTACTTTTGTGCAGGACTTTGAGCTTTGCGGGATACAAAAGCATGTACTTGATTCCAGCCGTACGCAATCTCCTCTTGATCGCCACATAGCTATAACGCTGTCTCTGCACCAACATGGTGTAGTCAGGATACGCTGTGATGGTTGCAGATGCCCTTTCGATTGTTCCACCTTTGCGAAAGTACTCCAAGATCTTCTCTCTGTCTTTATAGTTCAGGATCTTTGCTATTATCGCCCGAGGGGGGGCTCCAGCTCGTTGTTTCCTCATCAGGGCCCTGTGCGCCCGTTCAACGGCAAATCCTTGTGAAAGTTTGTTGGCTCCTATCTCTTGCAGGATCAAATTCTCCACGTAGTCCATGGGATCCTGTCCTTCCTCTCCTTCCGGTAGGCCGACCACCCGTATGCTGTTCTATCTCGCTCTCCCTTCAGCCTCCTCCATGTGGTTCTCCAAGTTGGCGACCTGTTGCTTCAGTATGTGGACTTTCTTCACGTTGCTTGTGCTGGTTTCCGTATTGGTTTTCACCGCACTCTCTAGGCCGCTTGTTCATTCAGCCAGTGCTCTCACATCTTGTCGTAGCAAGTTGACCTCTAACCCAACCGCATCTACTTTGGTTTCCAGAGCGGTTCTTAGGTCCGCCAATAGTGTCCCCCACAAGGCTTTCAACTCCGTAATGGCCGTTAGGATCACGTGATCCTCTTTTGTCGGGGATATTTCTGCAGGCGCGGCTGTCGCACCCTGTACCGGGGTGGTTGGAGTCTGTTGTGGCTTGGCAAAAATGTCCATAGTGGGCTGCTTGCTCTTGGTCTTGCCTCCTCTCACCGACATTGTGCAGTCCTGCCTATATACCGGGGCCCAACTTTTATGTAGCGTGCGGGTCCTGCTTCCCCGTTCCTCCTTCTCCGTGGTTGCAGCATGCTGTGGCACTGCCAGTCCTATATGTCTCTTGCGCCTTATCCCGGTCCACTTTCTGGGGGTTACACCTCTCGCTCACGAGGGTAGTCTGTTGCAGCTCATGCGTGTTGTGAGCAGCTCATGCACTGTGTTGTGCTCCGCTTCACCTTCCAAGTCTCTACAGGTACCCCACGCTGGATAGTCGAGAGAACCCCTCAGCTATTAGCTCCGTTCGTGTGGGCAATTCGGGCCCCTTCTTTTCTTCGTCTCGTGGCTGGGCCTCTTTGATGCCAGGCTTGCAGTGTAACGGTGTGTCTCACTGGTTCTATATTCCCAGTGCAGTTCTTTCAGTCGCAGTTGCCTTTCGCTTCACATTCCACACGCTGCACTGTTCCTGCCAGCCTTCGTCCGCCGTGGGTCTGCTAGGCCTACCGCAGCCTCCTTTGTTCTAGCGCCTAGGCCATTTTGTCTGGGGTGTCGCACCGCGGCTACAAACTTTCAGTCGATCTTGCCAATCTTCCTGTAGTCATCAAGGGCCCAGCTGTCATGATCTCTGCTTCCAAAAGGTCAGGGTTTTCCCAACTCCCTTGGAAGCAGATCCATAACCCAGGTTCCGAGTGCCAACCAGTCCCAATTGGGACCTTTTGGACCCAGTCCTGGCGCCAGTGGCACCAGGCTCATAAATATGCCCAGTCCCAGCGCTGGAAGCGCCGGGCTCATAATGCTTGGGTGGACTTACCTGCAGCAGACCATGCTGCTTACTTGCCTGCCAGTTGAGCCTCTGATCCTCTTCTGTTTGGAACTACTTTTCCTGTTGGGTGGGGCAGGAGCCACTCCCTAGATTCAGAACACTGGAACTCTTCTGGAAAGCAGGAACTCTTTTCTTACCTAGGCGTGGCTGTGGAAGGAGACACCTAAGCACTACAGGAGGTTATTTAAACCACACCCGATGGATGAATCTTGCTTTGCGTTATTCTGCATCCTCTGCAGCAGAACGCTCATCGTGTCTTCTGCATCTGATCCTGGGCCTAAGGAAAAAGGCTTACCATCCTGAATCCAGTCTTCAGCAACACCTATAAAGACAAGAAAGAACAGGTTAGCATTACGGTCTTCAGTGACAGCGCTTCACTTACCTGGTCCATCGGCTGTCACCAACGCCTCGCGCTGCATTCCGGCATCTGAAAGACAAAGGCTTACATACTCTTCGTGCGCTCCGGAGGTCTTCACACTGCATTCCGGCATCTGAAAGACAAAAGCTTACCAACTCTTCGCACGCTCCGGAGGCCTTCGGCGCTGCATCCCGCATCTGAAAGACAAAACAAGGTGCGTTTCAAGACATTGGGGAACTTTAATACTCACGTGCCATTACTCCTTTCCACATCTAACCCAGTGGGTATTCCGGCACCCTGCAGCCGCTCCGAACTTGTACCTGCAAAATAAAAAGACAGTTAGAGCGCATCGTGAAGCAGACAACAAGCGCTTACTTACGTGCTTCCAGGCGCTTCTATTCATCACATGGGCTCCATCTTCAACTCACTTCAGCCCGTCATCCGCCATCGCCGGAACCCTGCAAAACAAGAAACATCATTACTAAAGACTTTAAAGACATTAGAATTACTCGAAACTTACCGTTTGTGCAGTAAACGACGGACAGCAGACCTCTGAAGTCAAGAGGCCTGCTCCCCTTATCCAGTGAAGAAACTGGTTACAGCACCCTGCCCCGAGGCAGATGGAGAGCACGGCGTTCACTTACCTAAGGTGAGAGCGTTAACCTTTGGGGTTCTACAGGAGAAGAGAAAGGGAAGAAGAGAGAGACATTCAATAACCCAGTTCCTTAATCCCATATTTTCTATCTGCAGACATTTTACCCTTCGAGTCAGACATACAGTGCACAGAGGTCCAGCCCAAAGAGCTAGCCGTGTGTTACACATCACCTTTGAAGATACGGTATACGCCCAGTCAAGACCGGCGCCTCTACGGGAATCAGGTGAGCGTTACACCAGCTCTCCATCAAACTTGCCCCACTCCTTTACACATCCAATAGTGTATTTCTGAGCACGATCATACCTTTTTTAGCTTATTTTCACGCAGGATCATATCGGTGTAACGCTCACCTGATTCCCGTAGAGGCGCCGGTCTTGACTGGGCGTATACCGTATCTTCAAAGGTGATGTGTAACACACGGCTGGCTCTTTGGGCTGGACCTCTGTGCACTGTATGTCTGACTCGAAGGGTAAGATGTCTTAGGTAAGTGAACGCCGTGCTCTCCATCTGCCTCGGGGCAGGGTGCTGTAACCAGTTTCTTCACTGGATAAGGGGAGCAGGCCTCTTGACTTCAGAGGACTGCTGTCCGTCGTTTACTGCACGAACTGTAAGTTTCGAGTAATTCTAATGTCTTTAAAAGTCTTTAGGAATGATGTCTCTTGTTTTGCAGGGTTCCGGCGATGGCGGATGACGGGCTGAAGTGAGTTGAAGATGGAGCCCGTGTGATGAATAGAAGCGCCTGGAAGCACGTAAGTAAGCGCTTGTTGCCTGCTTCACGATGCGCTCTAACTGTCTTTTTATTTTGCAGGTACAAGTTCGGAGCGGCTGCAGGGTGCCGGAATACCCACTGGGTTAGATGTGGAAAGGAGTAATGGCACGTGAGTATTAAAGTTCCCCAATGTCTTTAAACGCACCTTGTTTTGTCTTTCAGATGCGGGATGCAGCGCCGAAGGCCTCCGGAGCGCACGAAAAGTAGGTAAGCCTTTGTCTTTCAGATGCCGGAATGCAGTGCGAAGACCTCCGGAGCGCACGAAGAGTAGGTAAGCCTTTGTCTTTCAGATGCCGGAATGCAGCGCGAGGCGTTGATGACAGCCGATGGACCAGGTAAGTGAAGCGCTGTCACTGAAGACCGTAATGCTAAACTGTTCTTTCTTGTCTTTATAGGTGTTGCTGAAGACTGGATTCAGGATGGTAAGCCTTTTTCCTTAGGCCCAGGATCAGATGCAGAAGACACGATGAGCGTTCTGCTGCAGAGGATGCAGAATAACGCAAAGCAAGATTCATCCATCGGGTGTGGTTTAAATAGCCTCCTGTAGTGCTTAGGTGTCTCCTTCCACAGCCACGCCTAGGTAAGAAAAGAGTTCCTGCTTTCCATAAGAGTTCCAGTGTTCTGAACCTAGGGAGTGGCTCCTGCCCCACCCAACAGGAAAAGTAGTTCCAAACAGAAGAGGATCAGAGGCTCAACTGGCAGGCAAGTAAGCAGCATGGTCTGCTGCAGGTAAGTCCACCCAAGGATTATGAGCCCGGCGCTTCCAGCGCTGGGACTGGGCATATTTATGAGCCTGGTGCCACTGGCGCCAGGACTGGGTCCAAAAGGTCCCAATTGGGACTGGTTGGCACTCGGAACCTGGGTTATGGATCTGCTTCCAAGGAAGTTGGGAAAACCCTGACCTTTTGGAAGCAGAGATCATGACAGTACCCCCCCTCAAGGCCCCTCCCAAGCCGGGCTTCTCCGGGGGTTTTGGCTTGTCAGGAAATGTTCGGTGAAATCTTTTGATTAGGCGAGGAGCGTGGACATATTCAGCAGGTTCCCAGGATCTCTCTTGTGGGCCGTAGCCTTTCCAGTCGATTAGGTAAAATAGTTTAGATTTGGAGATCTTGGAGTCCAGAATGCTTTTGACTTCAAACTCGAGTTCTCCATCAACTAGGATAGGTTTTGGAGATTTAGTTAGTCGGGTTTGAGGTTGCACGGGTTTTAATAGAGAGACGTGGAAGACCGGATGTATCTTCATGTGTGGGGGCAAGTCCAACTTGACCGCTACTGGGTTTACTATGGTAGTGATGGAATAGGGACCAAGGTATCTTGGGTTGAATGTGCGTGGCCCTTTTAGAGGTAGATATTTGGTGGATAACCAGACTTGATCCCCTACTTGATATTGAGGGGCTTCCTTCCGATGTTGATCTGCTCCTTTCTTGTATTGTTCTTTAGCCCTTTGAAGGTGAGAAACAGCTTCCTTAAAGGCTTGGGTGATTGTAGAATGCAGGTAGTCTACTGCTGGTGTTTCAAGATCTTGGAGGGGATCCAACTCCGAGGTTCGAGGGTGACTGCCGTATAAAAGAAAAAACAGGGTTTTCCCAGTTCCCGAATGGACAGAGTTATTGTAGGCATATTCGGCTATCCAAAGGATGTCTTTCCAAGTTTTTTCAGTTTGTTGCAGCATGCAGCGTAAATACTGTTCCAGAGTTTGATTGGTCCTCTCGGTTTGTCCGTCGGTCTGAGGGTGGTGACTGGTCGATAGTCTCACATCAATATGAGCCGACCGACAGCAACTTCGCCAAAAATGAGAAATAAATTGATTACCTCGATCCGAAATTAGAACCGAAGGAAAACCGTGCAGTCGGACGATGTTTTCGAGAAATTCTCGGGCCAGAGTTGCTGCTGTTGGCAAGCCTTTGAGCGGAATGAAATGCGCCATCTTGGAGAATAAGTCCACGATTACTAGAATCGTATAGTATCCGGAGCATGGAGGTAGATCGGTGATGAAGTCCATAGAAAGCGTATGCCAAGGGTGAGGGGTGTCAATAGGGCGTAAGAGGCCTGCTGGTCTTTCCTTTTGACTCTTGTTTTGGGCGCATACTCCACAGGACATTATAAAGTCTCTGATATCTTTTTTCCAAGACGGCCACCAGAAATAGCGCTTGATCTTTTCTGAGGTCTTGGCCATACCGGGATGTCCTTCCATTAAAGAATCGTGATAACAAGAGATTACTTTTTTCTGTAAATCTGTGCTGGGCAGGTATAATCGTTCTTGGAAATACAATAAGTTGTCCTTTACTGCAAAGTCCTTTCCCTGCAGATGCCAATTCTGTATGTCTGCGGGAGTTACAAGTTGCCTGGCTTTATCCTTAACTTCCTCTATGGATTGTGTGGCGATGACACCCAGAATTCTTTGTTCGGGAATGATTGGTACAGGTTTAGGGTTGATCAAGTGTTCTTCCACTCCCATCCGAGAAAGGGCATCAGCTTTACCGTTTTTTGTACCAGGTCGATAGGTGATTATGAAGTCAAACTCGGCAAAGAATAATGCCCAACGGAGTTGTCTAGAGGATTGGGCTTTTGCGGTTTTCAAATATTGCAGGTTTCGGTGATCCGTAATCACAGTAACGGTGTGTCGGGCCCCCAGCAGATAATGCCGCCAAGCCTTAAAGGCAGACTTGATAGCCAGAAGTTCCTTGTCAGTAATCGTGTAATTGATTTCAGGAGGCGAGAATTTGCGGGACCAAAATGCCACGGGATGCAACTGATTGGTTACCGGGTCTTTTTGTGATAGAACTGCCCCCATGGCAAGGCTTGAAGCATCAGGTTCCACGATGTAGGGGAGTTCGGGGCGAGGGTGTTTTAAGATTGGTGCAGAGATACATTTAGTCTTCAAATCCTGGAAAGCTTGTTCCGCCTCGGTAGACCATTCAAAACGTTTGTTTTTCTTTAACAAGGCAGTGATGGGCTGGACTATTCGAGAAAATTCGGGGATAAACCTGCGGTAAAGGTTAGCGAAGCCTAACATGCTTTGCACACCTTTTACGGAGGATGGTGATGGCCATTTGAGAACTGCATCGACCTTCTTTGAATCCATACGCACTCCGCTAGGTGATAATATGAATCCCAAGAATTCAACTTCAGTCACGTTGAAAACACATTTTTCCAACTTAGCGAAAAGTTTGTGTTGACGCAATCTTTCAAGGACCATTTTCACGTGTTTCCGATGTTCAGATTCCGATGAAGAATAAACGAGGATGTCGTCAATGTAAACAACAACACACACATCTATGAGCTCTCTGAGGACATCGTTCATAAAATATTGAAAGGCGGCCGGGGCATTGCAAAGTCCGAAGGGCATGACCTGATATTCAAATAGCCCATATTTAGTGCGGAAGGCCGTCTTCCATTCATCGCCCTCTTTTACTCGTACCAAGTGGTAGGCTCCTCTAAGATCCAGCTTTGTATATATGCATGCTTTTCTGACTTGGTCCAGGAGTTCAGGGATCAAAGGTAACGGATATCTATTCTTGACGGTGATCTGGTTCAGGGAGCGATAATCTATACAAGTTCTAAGGTCTCCTTCCTTTTTTGGAACGAAGAACAAAGCTGAAGAAGCAGGGGACTTGGAAGGACGAATAAACCCATTTGCCAGGTATTGATCCAGGTATTGTCGAAGGTGAAGGTTCTCAGGCTCGGTGAGGGCATAAATTCTACTACAAGGAGGAGTAGATCCAGGTATCAGGTCTATCTGGCAGTCATAAGACCTATGAGGAGGTAGAGAGTTAGCCTGATCCTTCCGGAAAACATCTTGGTATTCTAGGTATTCGGGAGGTAACTGGGGAGTCTCTGCCAGTGCAACACCAGGTGGAGGGTGACAAGTAGAGACACATTCTGGAAACTGGACCGTTCTTGCTCGCCAATCGATCAGAGGATTGTGTTTCTCTAACCAAGGTATTCCTAGAATAATCTGAAACTGAGGGGCCTTGATCACATCGAACACGATCTTCTCATGGTGTCCATCTTGACTTACTAGCGTCACTTCTTGAGTGGTATGCGTTACTGGTCCGGAGGCTATCTCCGTACCATCCACCGTAGTAATGACGTCCTTTACAGCCTTGGGACAAAGAGTTAGATTCATCCTCAAAACCATTTCATGATCCACATAATTGCCGATGGCACCGCTGTCGACGTAAGCTTCAATCGCATGTAATCGATCCGGATTATCAGGGCTAATGAGGACCATAGGTATCACGAAATGCGAAGTCACAGAACTGGTTTTCACGCTCGGCAAGAGGACCTCTATTCTTGTCGGGCGAGGTCGTTTCCGTGCTCAGAGTTTGTAACTTTGGTAACTGCAGCTCCTACTGCCTTCTTGGCAGGTTTCACCAGACAGTCTCGAAGAAAGTGCCCTGAGTTTCCACAATAGAGGCATAATTGCAACTGTTTTCTCCTTTCCCGCTCCTTTTGTGTTAGAGGACCTTTCAGGCCCCCTATTTGCATGGGTTCCCCGGAGTCTACTCCTTTGGAAGGAGTTGCCGGTTTGGAAAATACTCGAGCATCAAACTTGGAACGATCGGCCTTCCTGTTCTGCAGTCTGTGATCTATTTGAACGACTAAGTCTATATAGTCCGAACAATCTTGTGGGGGATTCACTACTTGGGCTAACACATCTTTGAGCTCTCCACGTAGACCTCTATAAAACAGCGTAATCCTTTTGTCCTCAGGCCATTGAGTTTCCACTATCAGTCTGTTGAAAGACGCAATATAAGCCAAAAGGTCTTGATTACCTTGTCGCAACGAAAGAAGCTCATTGTCCAAGGCTTGCCCCTGTGAATGTCTTGCGAACAGTTTTTCCATACTGAGCTGAAAAGCTTGAAAATCATGGAGGATCATCTTGATTTACTAGAGGGATCGACCAGTCTGCCGCATTGCCACTAAGGTACGAAAGCACGAAAGCTACTTTAGCTTGATCAGTTGGAAAGGCTGCTGGCCGGCATAAGAAATGCAACCGGCACTGATTGATAAATACTGCAAATCTCTTTGGGTCACCAGAAAATCGTTCGGGCGGAGCCAGAGGTACATTCCCAGGTAGGTTGATCTGCACTGGATTCATAGAGGATGTAGAAGGAAGATTTCCCCCAGATGCGGGTAACGGGGTCTGTCCGGCTTGTGACTGTAGCAATTGTCTAGCGAGATCATCTGTTCGCTCCTTGGAAATAATCAGTTCCCTTCTTAGAGCGTTCATTTCCTGACGGGCTGCATGCACTTCTGCCCTTAGTTCCCCAAGTAACTGGGCTAGCTGGTCGGTATCCGAGGTTTCCATAGCGCCTGGACGGGAGTTTTGCGGTAGGCTTTGGGTTCTGTAACGCTCACCTGATTCCCGTAGAGGCGCCGGTCTTGACTGGGCGTATACCGTATCTTCAAAGGTGATGTGTAACACACGGGTGGCTCTTTGGGCTGGACCTCTGTGCCCTGTATGTCTGACTCGAAGGGTAAGATGTCTTAGGTAAGTGAACGCCGTGCTCTCCATCTGCCTCGGGGCAGGGTGCTGTAACCAGTTTCTTCACTGGATAAGGGGAGCAGGCCTCTTGACTTCAGAGGACTGCTGTCCGTCGTTTACTGCACGAACGGTAAGTTTCGAGTAATTCTAATGTCTTTAAAAGTCTTTAGGAATGATGTCTCTTGTTTTGCAGGTTTCCGGCGATCGCGGATGACGGGCTGAAGTGAGTTGAAGATGGAGCCCGTGTGATGAATAGAAGCGCGTGGAAGCACGTAAGTAAGCGCTTGTTGCCTGCTTCACGATGCGCTCTAACTGTCTTTTTATTTTGCAGGTACAAGTTCGGAGCGGCTGCAGGGTGCCGGAATACCCACTGGGTTGGATGTGGAAAGGAGTAATGGCATGTGAGTATTAAAGTTCCCCAATGTTTTTAAACGCACCTTGTTTTGTCTTTCAGATGCGGGATGCAGCGCCGAAGGCCTCCGGAGCGCACGAAGAGTAGGTAAGCCTTTGTCTTTCAGATGCCGGAATGCAGTGCGAAGACCTCCGGAGCGCACGAAGAGTAGGTAAGCCTTTGTCTTTCAGATGCCGGAATGCAGCGCGAGGCATTGATGACAGCCGATGGACCAGGTAAGTGAAGCGCTGTCACTGAAGACCGTAATGCTAACCTGTTCTTTCTTGTCTTTATAGGTGTTGCTGAAGACTGGATTCAGGATGGTAAGCCTTTTTCCTTAGGCCCAGGATCAGATGCAGAAGACACGATGAGCGTTCTGCTGCAGAGGATGCAGAATAACGCAAAGCAAGATTCATCCATCGGGTGTGGTTTAAATAGCCTCCTGTAGTGCTTCGGTGTCTCCTTCCACAGCCACGCCTAGGTAAGAAAAGAGTTCCTGCTTTCCAGAAGAGTTCCAGTGTTCTGAACCTAGGGAGTGGCTCATGCCCCACCCAACAGGAAAAGTAGTTCCAAACAGAAGAGGATCAGAGGCTCAACTGGCAGGCAAGTAAGCAGCATGGTCTGCTGCAGGTAAGTCCACCCAAGCATTATGAGCCCGGCGCTTCCAGCGCTGGGACTGGGCATATTTATGAGCCTGGTGCCACTGGCGCCAGGACTGGGTCCAAAAGGTCCCAATTGGGACTGGTTGGCACTCGGAACCTGGGTTATGGATCTGCTTCCAAGGGAGTTGGGAAAACCCTGACCTTTTGGAAGCAGAGATCATGACAATCGGATCATCGTGAGCAGCTCGGAAGACACGTCCTACTCCATGGCCTCTAGCCATGCCCCCTATTTTGTGGACACTTCTTTCTTTTTGTAACATTGTTTCCCAAACTATTTGTATTTAGCGGTAGGGATTGGCAATAGGTTTATTAGTATAGGCCCTTTTATTTTGACAAGACACTACTAGGACTGTGTTATTATTATTTGATGGTCGTAACTTGCTCCCATCTGTAGATTTAGGATTAGATAGGTGTTTTTCAAACCCTCTTTTCCAAGTTCAATAAACACCCTTGAACTGTGATCACTTGTGTCTGTCTTACCGTTGATACCATGCCTTCCTTACATGTGGTGTCAGGAGTGGGATGTTACTCAATTGAAACAAATTGGGGAACCCTAAAATTCCAGAAGCTTAATCATAGAGCCTCATACCCATCTATTGCCATGAAAGAATCAATAGGCTTTGACATCTGTAGCAGCAGACAAGCTACTATCCCTCGGCGGAAAAGAGGAATGATTCCGACAGACTTAGTTTTGATATCCTCTCCTGGGTGTTATATAAGATTGGCTACAAAATCTGGCCTAGCCTGGAAGTTTGGGCTAGACGTTGTAGCAGGCATCATAGATCCCGACTTCCGGGGAGACATAAAGGTTCTCTTACAGACAAAAGTGCACAAAGAAATCTTGAAAGGGCTCTATTTCCTTATTTTAGATACAGTGAACAGGAAGCTACAAAAAGAGATACCTTAGGCTTTGGGGAAACTGATGAACCATCTATCACTGAAGAGAAAAGGGAAGAAGAACTATCATCTTTCCTGACCTAGCATTCATTCAGTGAAATGATCAAGCTCTAGCTGAGGCTTTCTTACAAGTAATTCCCAAAGGAGAAGGAGTAGGGAGGGGAAGTCCCTTTCTCTTCCAAAAGCAAGGATTACTGTACAGAAAAGAAATATCCACAGAAGGAATAAACAAAACTCAGTTAGTAATCCCTAAAACTCACCGGAAGATCGTACTTGAGATTGCACATTCTCATCTGACAGGGAACACTTAGGACAATCTAAGACCCAGGCACCCATCAGTGGGAAGTTTTACTGGCCAGGTATCCATACAGATATAAAAAACTTTATTCAACATGTGAACTATGTCAGAGAACCAGTACTCACATTCCTTTGCCTGCCGCTCTGAATCCTTAACCAATAATAGAAGTCCCTTTCTCAAGGGTCAAGATGGATATCATTGGACCTTTGGAAACCTCTAGGCTGGGTAACAAAAAAGTCCTTGTGATTCTTGATTATGCAACTAGATACCCTGAGGCATTCCCTATGCAGAACACCACACAGCAGATTTTAAAACACTGATTACCATATTTCTCCAGGGTTGGCTTTCCTAAGGAAATCCTGATGGACCAAGGATCCAATTTCATGAACAAGCTCATGGGTGAAGTCAAGGAGCTGCTCCATATCAACACC
Source organism: Ambystoma mexicanum (assembly GCF_040938575.1). NCBI lineage: Eukaryota > Metazoa > Chordata > Amphibia > Caudata > Ambystomatidae > Ambystoma > Ambystoma mexicanum. The sequence continues at coordinate 375,736,902 of NC_090938.1, forward strand.
TTAAGAACTTCAGTTTATCAACCCCAAACAGACGGATTGGTAGAATGATTCAACAACACCCTCAAAATGATCCTAAGAAAGTTGGTAGATAAGGATGGGAATGACTTGGACCGTATGATCCCGTGAGCATTATCTGCAGTAAGAAAAACCACTCAGGCGTCCACTGGATTCTCTCCTTTTGAACTACTTTATGGTAGAGAACCTAGAGATGTCCTGGACATGCTCCAGGACAACTGGGAAGAAAGTGAAGAGGCTCCCAATCCCCTTTCGCAAACTGTTACCAGATTGCGAGCGCATATGAAACTTGTTCGAATGGAAAAAGCCCAAGCACAACAAAAGTCCACCTATGACAAAAAGGTAAACCTAGGATTGTTTTCCGTAGAACAAAATGTATTAGTCCTCTTGACTATCTCGGAAAACAAACTTGTCTCTAGGTTGCATTGGCCATATGAAATATTGGAACGAACAAGAACCTGTACTGATAAGGTTGTACAACCTGACAGGAAACAAAAGAACCATCTATACCACCTAAATCTCTTAAAAGAGTGGAAGGAAAATCCTTCTGCCGCCAATGCCATAATACAATCCTGTTTGGTACCAGAAGAAATAGATAACTGTGAATTAATTCCTCAACAACAAAAACATTTAAAGGATGTAGTTATATCATTTCCCGATGTATTCTCGGCGAAACCAGGAAGAGTGATAGGCACTTATCACTATATTAGAACACCCAAAGGAAAATTGGTCCATCTAAAACCATTTTTACTCCCGGAAGCCCGTAAACAGATAGTGGTCGAGAAAGTAAATAAAATGTTAAGAGCAAATATTATCGAACCCTCTTCAAGTTCATGGTCCTCCCCTATAGTATTGGTCACAAAACCCAACCATTCCTGGTGGTTTTGCATAGACTTCCACCAAGTTAATGCCATCTCAGACTCTGATGCCTATCCCATGCCATGCATCGATGAAATGATATGATATGATATTGTCAAATTCACTATCAGTTGCAGGACTCAGATCCAATTCCTCACCTGACCTGAACTGCTGGAGATTTCCACAGGCAGATTCCTTCTTCCTCTGCTCTTAAATACTTTTTTCTTTTTGTGAGGATAAGGTCTACCGCAGGACGACACCACAGTGGGCTACAGGAGAACCAGAACACCAGTGGCCCCAGTCCCGCAACAGCCAAGAGGGGAAAAAAGCAGTACGTGGCACAAAAAAAACCCTGTGCGGTCAATGGATCAGCTGATGTAGCTCTGTAGAAGTATGAAGATTGAGCGTAGTTCCGTAAGCAGTTTGGACTCCTGCAGGTGAGTGTAGTTGAGACTCCGAGAGGAAATACGTGTTGGATAATTCTGACAGGAGACAGGCAGAAGCAGACTGTGGCCCGAAATTGGAAAGCAGAACCCGCCTCGGAAGGCAAAGAACACCCCCCTCGGAAGGTGAAGAGCACTTCAATGGAAGCAAACAAAGGAGGGAACAAGAGCAAATAGGGCATGTAAATAAACACAGCGAGCCAGAATGGAATCAGGTGAGAGAGAGACAAAAACCGGGTGACAGGCAGAAGAGGGATCGAAAGTACAGAGAGGAGAGTGGAAAAATACCTGAAGAGGATGCACGAGAGCACCGGCAAGAAAGAAAAGGAAGAAAAATGTGCGCAAGAGCACCAGAGAGATAATAAGAGTTCCAGGGAGAAGGGCATCCGGAGAGGCTGACAAAAGGAAAGACGGCAACAAGCCAAAGGGGAAAACTAGTGTGTAACAACTAAGGGTAAAATGAGCACAGCTGCAACGCGGCGTTCGCCGGGAGTGGGAGGGTCAAAGGCTCCCTGGGGTGGCCATGTTGAGAAAGACTAGACCGCAGATGCGGAGGAGAAAACAGGACGTGATGGCACAACTAATGGCGCTGCTTCCTCCATCTGTACAATAAGCGCCAATGACAAGGGCACATGACAGGTATGCCATTTATCACCTGTACACAAATGTTTCTAGGCGCAACAAGACAAGGAGGGGGAAACAAAGGGAGGACAAAATAAAAATCTTACTAGGCCTTGTGTCATTTGGATCATGCAAGTGCGGGGAAGGGGGGAAGCAGAGAAGTACCAGAGGGGAAGGAGGAAGTGCAGTTAACTCACAAGTGCAGCCAGCGGGTGGCTCATAAGTGCAGAGAGAGGGGACTGTAGGGTTGCAGATACACATCCTTAAATGCTGGTGAGCTCAGAGGCAGTGCGAGGGCAACTGGACATGCAGGATCGTGGGCCCGAGTTCAGAGGGTGGCCAGGTGACCAGTGCATAGCAGTCAGGTGCATCAGCAGGTGAGACGAAGGGAGAAAGCAGAGGTGAAAAGGAAGGTCTTGAGTTGCTTCTGGAACCGGAGGTGGTTCTGCTCAAGTTTGAGAGAGGCAGGGAGGCTGTTCCAGAGGGAGGCTGTAGCCGAGGAGATAGATCGGCTTCAAACTCTCTGCTTGGAGAAACGTCTGCCCCTCAGAGAGTTGGAGGTGGATGAGCGGAGAGCTCGAGAAGGAAGATGTTTTGGAAGAGAAAGTAGTAGGTAGAGCGGTCCCAGGCCCCAGAAAGCCTTGTGGATGATGCAGAGGGTCTTGAAGTTCATACTTGCAGCCACGGGGAGCCAGTGAAGATATTTCAGAGCTGCAGAGATATGATCCCTGGGCTTGAGGCCAAGGATAAGTCTTGCAGTCCTGTTCTGGATAAATTGTAAAGGTCGAAGATTAGAGGCAGGACGATTTAGAAAGAGGTTGTTGCAATAGTCCAGCCTAGAGAGGACCAGAGCTCTGGAGACAGTGAGGTTCAGGGGGAAAGTGAGAAAAGGAAGAATACCTCTGAGGAGGTGCAGCTGATAGTTTGACTTCTTAGAGACGTCAGAGATGTGAGGAGAGAAGGAGAAGGTGCAGTCGAAGATGACACCAAGGTTCTTACCCTCATAGGAAGGAGCAGGAAGAGGGCCAAAGTGGGCAGCCAGAGAGAGAGGAAAGGAGGGAGCGGGTGTCCCAATGAGGAGGATCTCAGTCTTACTGGCATTAAGGCAGATATAATTGGCTGCAAACCATTCCTGAATTGCAGCCAGACAGTCTGGTATGAGAGAAGAAGCAGAGGTGGCTGAGGGGAACCTGGAAGAGAGCTGAGTATCATCCGCAAGACATTGAAAATTGGAGCAGAAAGTAGCGATGCGGTGGACAGAGGTGCCAGGTAGTGGTTGATGAGCCAGGGAGAGAGGTTGGAACCCTGTGGAACACCACAAGTAGAGAGAGAGATAGAAGAGAGGAAAGACCCCAGTTGGACCTCAGAGGGTCGTTCGGTGAGAAAGGAAGTCAACCAAGCCAGGGGCTGATCAGTAATACCAAGGTTGTCGCGGAGATGATTGAGCAGGATGGCATGGTTGACTGTGTCAAAAGCAGAGGATAGTTTGAGGAGAATGAGGACAGAAGGGAGATTAGAGTCAAGATTGGAGAGCAAGTCTTCATGGGTGTTCAAGAGAGCAGTCTCTGTGCTTCTGGCAGCTCTGAAGCCAGACTGGTGGTCATGGAGGCAACCAACAGATTGAGTATGTAGATTAAGCTGGGAGATGGCCAGCTTTTCCAAGAGTTAGCCGAGGCAAGGAGTGATGGAGATCGGGCAATAGTTAGCCACAGAGGAAGGATCGGCCAAGGGCTTCTTTAGAAGGGGGTGCACAAGAGAGTGCTTAATGGGGGAGAGGAAGTTCCAGTGTCAAAGGAGTGACTGCAGAAATCGACCAAGGCTGGAGCAAGAGTGTTGATGTGGTCCTTGATTGTTCTGAATGAGCAGGAGAGAACCTGCTTTGACGACGTTCATAGCTCAGTCTAGACCTGTCTAGAAACATCGTCAGGGGTGAACAGGGGAAAGGAAAAGAAAGGAGGAGGAGGAGAGACGGCCTCAGGCGAGCCAGGAGTTGTAGAGGAGGAGGAAGAGGACTTAGAGGAAGAGAGGGTGGCAGGATGTCCTGAGTTTTAGTAGTGAAATGAGAGGCCAAGGCCATGCAGAGTTCCTGGGAGGGAACATGAGAGGTAGAGACTGCAGCAGGATTGGCCAGCTCCTTGCAGATTTTGAAATTTTCGGCCGAGTTGTTAGGTGCTGCAGAGATGCAGGCTTGGCTGTAGGCTCTCTTCTTAGAGAGGACAGAGAGTCTGTACTGCCTTTGGAGTGGTGCCTCAGGGTGTGAGACCGTAAAACAAATCCTGCCTTTGGCCTACCCCTTGTGGGCGACCATGCATCAGTCTTAGACAATCTCCTAGTGGGGTGTGGATCACTATGCCCCCCTGCTTTCGTATCTCAGCGCCTTTGTGCACTGTGTTACTTCTAGATTACTCCGAACAACATACTCCTATGGACACAATAACATAAGACACAAAGAAAACACATGAATCGATTCAATTATAACAATAGAATACATTTATTTATGCACAGCAATGCATGATGCAAACACTACTAAAACTATGCAAATCTCGAATTTGCACCTTTTATGCTTCTGGTGCAAATCTACCATGCAATAACTATAAGCCTTACAGGCTCTAATGGAAGCCTGCGATTAGCTGGATCTATCATGTCTAATGCAATATACATATGGCAAGTGCCAGCATTCAGCATTCCTCTCCATTCCACACCATTCCTCACCCTCTCTCTCTTTCAGACAATCCCTGTCTGATTTCCCCTTCCCCAAACCCAAAGCTCTTTGTGAGTGTCTGTTCTAATCAATCAGTTTAGGCCATGAACCATACTTCCCATTTGAGCTTCCCATGGTCTCATCTCGCCCATCTCTCCCTTCTCCAGTTCTCTTTGCCAAGTCTGGTCACTCGAACTGCCTCAAGCCTTTTCCAAGCTCATCGATCTCTGCCAAGCTGATCTGCCAAGGCTGCATCAATCCCCCACCAAACCCCTCTCTATCTCATGCCAACCAGACGTCTCTCTCTCATCGAACTCGAACTCCATCTACATCTAAAAACTCCAATCTCCTCACCTCTGGTTATACTGTGCAATGATATACAAATCCCTATGGTTACATTTGTTCTTTAAGCTAAAAATGCCTCTCTCTGTTCTGTCAGCGTTTCTAAATATGAGCATTGCCTGAAAGTCTGTGTTTGCATGTACTTTCACTCCATGTTCCGGTCGTGTTCTTTGTCTATGTATACATTGGTCATCATATCTACTAGCATGGCCTTCTTCTATCTGCCTGCAATACACCATTTTACCATCTATTTCTCCATTCACTCCACTGTTAGCTTCACAAAATCCCTCTTTCCGTGTCTCTGTGCAAGGCAAAGCACTCCCTGCATGTGGCCCCCACCTTTTCTCTGTCTGCGAACACCAGCCCAAGGCTGATCAGGCCTCCTTCTCCGTCCCCACTCCACTCGGACGAAGGTCGTGTCATCTGTCTGCCTGCCAAGCAACTGTTTACATTCCTTTCTTTCACAGTAATTCATAACAACTTCGCACTCCGTGGCGCAAACAACTTCTGTGGGTCTCCATTCAGTGGAATGGCTTTATAATTCCATAGGCCTTATGCTTTCTCTACAGTGCTTACTCTTTCTCTCTCAGACCCAAGCGCCATCAATAATGCATACTTCATTGCATATTCTAAGTGCACACTCAATGCGTGGTGTCTCTACATGCATACATAATACATAACAACATATCTCTAAATGTTTCTCTACAAATATAACAATGTGTCGTTCTAAATGGCTCTACATGGCACTTCAAATATGACAGTGTGTCATTCTATAAGCAAATGCAAATGCATACAAAGTGGCAGTCTAATAATGTGAATAGTCTAATGATGCTACTTCAGAATGTATAATGGATAACTAAATAGGATACAATGATGGAATGATTCCATAGCAAAGAGTAATGATGCCATAATGATAACAAATCAGGCCTCTCCATTCTATCCGGTTCTACAAGGGGGTGTGCTGGATGCCCTCCACTTCCTCTCTGCTGCCCTACACTTTTGTTTAAGGGGGGCAGGGTCAGAATCGTACCAAGAGTTGCACATGGTTTTGGCCTTCAAGTGGATCCTCATGACAGGGACAAGGACATCAAGAGTGTTAGAGATAGAGAGATGAAGGTTAGAGAGGGCTGTGTCAGGGTGTGAGTCAGCAAAAGGTGCAGGAGGAGAGAATGTAGCAGCAAAAGCCTCCACTGACACGCGCTTCATGGGTCGGATGATCGAGAAGGTAGGTGGCAGTGCTGGAGTCGGCTTGACCTGTGGGAAACAGAGTGTCACAATACTACTTGCAAGGGAAGAGTTTTCGACAATCTCCCCCGAACCACAGAAACCGAATAAATGTGACCCTCCCACCGTGGTAGGCACAGGCGCCTGATTTTATAAACACAGGTCACCACGTGGCAGCCAATGAGGGGAAGAGGGATTAGGGAGAGGTTGTGGATAGGGTGGGGAGGTTAGGAAAACCGGAAGGAGGGTAAGGGGAAAACCTAGGTTGGTCAGGAAATGGGGAAGCACAGGGTAAAACCTTACATGCCTGAGCATAATGATACATATTCTTCCAGCCCAACACCTGCTTGGCTGCACACTCTAAACTCCTATGGCATAGAATCACCCTAACCTACCTGCCTCCTATATATGAATAGTCAAACACAAAATATCACATGTAACATAAAAACATGACTGCAATGGGGAAATTTTGCAGCAATCTGAATGAAACAAAACAAAGGGGAAGCTTCACAAATGAGATGACAAAACGCATGGCCTCTTGGGCAGGCATAAGCAAACATATACAGAAACAAACATCACTCCTTAGCCAGCACCATTCTTAGCACTAGCTCGCTTAGACAAAATGACCCGTGTTATCTCATCACACATGGCCCCATGGTCGAGGAGTACTTGTTTTTCCTCGCTTCTGGACTCAGTGCCCTTGATACCTAAAGTTCTGTGTTTGTAATGCTAAACACGCTTTCCCCCCCTTGTCAGCAGATGTGCAGTCCACACCCCAACTGCAATTGTTCTAGAAAGCACGTAGCAAGCACAGGGTAGCCAACATAACACGACGGAACACCATGAGTTACACCAATATGTTTCTTAGCAGTCGGAAGGCCGACTTAGCAACTTATAATTTTGTTCCTATCAGGCAAACCAGTACTTATCTTTAGTCCAGGAGCCCCGCGGTACTACCCGGACGGAAGATGCAGCACATAATTGTAGGCCCTGCTGATTCACTGCCGCATGGCCCATGGTTCTTCTTCCTGCTGTCTGCCGGATACCGTGTCTGAGCGGCGTGCATGGAACTCCGTCTCCTTCCGACCGATCCTCATATAACAGCCAAAATAATCTGCACCTGCACCACGCCATTACCTGCTGATAAACTGTTCCCAATCAAGGTCAGCTGGCAACGCTAGCGAAGTCTAAGAACTACATTTGGTCCCAAGGACTGCTGGGAGTTGAAGTTCCTGACTCCTGTTAACCTGAAATCACTGCAACCCCTATTTAGCAAGCAAAGTGCAGTACCCCATGTCTTCCCCAGGCCCTATTCTTGACAGAGATAGAGAGAGGTGGGAAGAAAGGAGAACGTGATCACTCACAGAGAGAGGAGTAGTGAGAGGGTTAGAAAAGGAGAGGTCTGAGGAGATTATAACATCAAGGGTGTGCCCTGCAGAGTGAGTCTGGCCAGAGCGAAGAATAGCGAGAGAGAGAGAATCGCAGAAGTTGCGAAAGAGTCCTGAAGAAGGACTGGTAGCAACCAGTTGGATGTTCAAGTCTCTGAGGAGAAGTTGAGAGGTAGAGGCAAGGAACATGGAGAAGTCAGTCCACTCAGAGAGGAAGAGGGCGACCGGTCGAGGGGACCTGTAGATAGTGGCCACAGTGAGAGAGAGGCCAGGAGAGATAGAGAGCATGCAGACCAGACATTAAAAGGAGGAGTAGTGCTGCATTGGTATGATAGAAGCAGGGATCCACTCTGGGAAAATCAAGGCTACACCCCCACCGGGGGGATAAACTCGGAAACGCCACCTTTCGATCAACCCTAGACTTAACCAAGGGGTACTGGCAGGTCCCAGTGCATGCTTCGACCTGATAAGGAAATGACAGCTTTCTCGACGCCCATGGGACTGTTTTAGTTCAAAGTCCTCCCTTTTGGCTTACACAGGGCCCGCCACTTTCCAACGACTTATGGATAAAATATTACGCCCCTATTCTGATTTCTGTGGAGCTTATATTGACGATATAGCCATTTATAGTCAAACCTGGGAAGACCATCTTTTCCATCTCTTTACTATTATGAGAGTCCTCAGAGAAGCCGGCCTAACTGCCAATCCATCCAAATGCAAGCTGCTCAATCAGCAGTGAAATACCTCAGCTTTCTTGTAGGGAATGGTAGTGTCCAACCTGAACGTGTGAAAGTGAAGGCCGTCCTAGATACCCCTACGCCTAAAACTAAAAGAGACCTGAGAGCTTTCCTAGGGTTAATCAGTTATTACTGTAGGTTTATCCCTAACTTCTTGGACAGGACAGCTAGGCTGACAGACAAATTAAAGAACGCTGAACCCAGAAAATTCATTGGACTAACGAGGACGATGTATGTTACAGCAACCTAAAAGAAATCCTGTGCCAGAACCTGATCCTAAAGGTAGTAGATTTCTCAAAGGAGTTTGTGTTACAGACAGACACCCCCCTTACAGGGCTACGAGCAGTCCTGTCACAAATTTGCGATGGATTGGAACATCCTATCCTATTCACTAGTCGCAAACTTTTCCCTCGTGAAAAAAATGACTATGCGCCTCATTACAAGTTTGGAGGTAGCCATGGAGCGCTGCCTCCAAACCGGGCTCCTTTACCGGGTTCCTGCAATGGGGATTTACCGGGTCATTCCGACATAGGAGGACCCGGTAAGTCCTCTTTGCAGGAACCATTCCCCATTCCCATTGGAGCCCCCATAGGGCTGAATGGGAATGGGGATGGAGGTAACAACGGGCACATTATAAGTGACCCGTTGTTACCTCCCTCTTCCCCTCACAGGACCTGGAAAAGACGTCTGGTTTTACCAGACGTCTGATCCGGGTCCCGCGAAGAGAACCTCGTAATACGCGCTCCCGGAATAAAGGGGGCCGGTCCCGTACTGGCCCTCTTCATTCCGGGAGCTCAAGGGTCGTAATGAGACCCTATGTGCTGGAATTAGAGGCCCTTGCCATCAAGTGGGTCATTATCCACCTTAGATACTCCTCCTAGGAAGAAAGTTCAAACTCATCACAGATCATTCTCCACTAGTTTGGATTAGCCAGCGAAAAGATTCCAATCCTTAGTCATGCAATGGTTCTTAGGCCTGCAACCCTACTGTTTCACTGTGCAGCACCGAAAAGGCAAAGACCAAGGTAACCTGGATTTCCTTTCTCGGTTCCCTTGTGAAACAGATGCGGCTACATCACATGGGGGAAGGGTATGTGAGAAACCTGAAGGTGTCTCACCCGCTAGTGTAACGCTCACCTGGTTCCCCCGGAGGCGCGGGTCTTGATCTGGCGAGGATACTGTCTTCAGTGTTAGGCGCAGGGTTCGTTTTGCTCCCGGACTGGGCCCCCTTCCCACCGACAGTTTAAGCTGAAGAGAGAGATGTCTGCAAGGGTAAACCAAGGTATTAGTGTTTGGAAGGTTCGGAAAGTTCCTAGCCCCTCTCGCCCTTTCTTTCCCCGTGGAACTGGGTTGATATTGCGCTTACCTTATATAGGTAAATGCCGGGCTCTCCATCCTGCGTTTTATGCAGGGGCGCTGGATCCAGTTGCTTCACTGGATGCGAGCTCTGCCTCTTGATAGCAGAGGATTTGCTGAGAGCGAAGACGCCGTTAATGCACGAGCGTGCCTTGTAAGTATTAAAGTTCCTTTTGCCTTGTTTTCTTCTCTTTCAAAAGTCTTAAGTCTGTAAAGTCTATGTCTTTCCCTTTTCAGATGCTGTGACGATGAAGATTATCCTTCTAATGGCACGTAAGTAGAAAGACTGCACTAGCGCTGGAGAATGCTCCGTAATGTCTCTTTTGTCTTTGCAGGTGCTGAGGTGCAGCGCGAACAGATTGAAAGCGAGCATAACACAGGTAAGAAGTCTTGTAACTAAGCGTTACTAACCGATGTATCTTGCCTTGCAGGTGCCGGAATGCAGCGCGAGCTGAGTTGGAACGGGCGTAACACAGGTAAGCAGAACTTGTAGTTGAATATTACTGACCGATGTTCTCTCTCTTTGCAGATGTCGGATGCCGGAAGAGAAAGGCAGAAAAAGGCGCCTTGGATGCTGCCGTTGGATTAGGTAAGTAGATTCACTGCCTTTACTTTAACCTAACCTGTGCCTTTGTTTTGCAGGAGCTGCAGAAGACTGAAGAAGACTGAAGATTGGATTCCAGCAGGTTATTTCGTGTTCACAGGATCTGGAGCTGGAGGTTTCCTGGAGCTGACACGGTGAGCGTCCTGCTGCAGATGCAGAATAACGCGAAGCACGTGAAACCAATCGGGTGTGGTTTAAATAGCCTTCTGTAGTGCTTAGGCGTCTCCTTCCACGGCCCCACCCAGGTAAGAAAAGAGTTCCAGATTTCTAAAAGAGTTCCTGTGTTCTGCTTCCAGGGAGTGGCTCCTGCTCCACCCAGACAGAAAAAGTAGTTCCAGGCAGAGAAGGATCAGGAAACCAGTTAGCTGGTAAGTAAGCAGCATGGTCTGCTACAGGTAGGTCCACCAAGCACTCTTATCCAATATGAGCCCGGCGCTTCCTGTGCCGGGACCAGTCACCATCATGAGCCTGGCGCCACTGGCGCCAGGACAAGGTCCAGAGGTTCCCTATAGGGACTGGCTGGTTCCTGGGATCAGAGTCATGGGCCTGCTTCCAAGGTCGTGGGGCAAGTCCTGACCCCTTGGAAGCAGGGATCATGACAGCACCCCCCCTCAAGGCCCCTCCCAAGGTTGACTTCTCCGGAGGTCTTGGTTTGTTAGGAAATGTCCGATGAAATTTCTTGATTAGTCGGGGAGCGTGTACATGTTCTGCAGGTTCCCAAGATCTTTCTTGGGGGCCGTAGCCTTTCCAGTCAATCAGGTAGTGTAGTTTTGATTTGGAGATCTTGGAATCCAGGATATTTTTGATTTCAAACTCAAGTTCTCCGTCAGCTAGGATAGGTTCAGGAGATTTAGTCAATCGGGTTTCTGGTTGAACAGGTTTTAGTAGTGAAACATGGAAGACTGGGTGCATTTTCATGCGAGGGGGTAAATACAACTTGACCGCTACTGGATTTATTATGGCATTAACAGAGTAGGGTCCCAGGTATCTTGGGTTAAAGGTGCGTGGTCCCTTTAGGGGTAAATATTTGGTGGATAACCAGACTTGATCTCCTATTTGGTATTGAGGGGCTTCCTTTCGATGTTGATCTGCTCCTTTCTTGTATTGTTCCTTGGCCCTTTGAAGGTGGGTAGTAGCTTCCTTGAAGGCTTGGGTGATGGTTGAATGTAGGTGGTCAACTGCTGGTGTTCCAAGATCCTGAGGTGGATCCAGGTTAGAGGTTCGAGGATGATTACCATACAAAAGAAAAAACGGGGTCTTTCCGGTTCCAGAGTGGACTGAGTTATTGTAAGCGTACTCGGCTATCCAAAGGATGTCCTTCCAAGTTCCTCCTGTCTGTTGCAGCATGCAGCGTAGTTACTGTTCTAAAGTCTGATTGGTCCTTTCGGTCTGACCATCGGTTTGTGGGTGGTGACTGGTGGAAAGCCTCACATCAATTTGAGCTAACCGACAGCAACTCCGCCAGAAGTGGGAGATGAATTGACTTCCTCTGTCTGAGATTAAAACTGAAGGAAAGCCGTGCAACCGAACGATGTTTTCAAGAAATTCTCGAGCCAGGATTGCTGCTGACGGTAACCCCTTTAGTGGGATGAAATGTGCCATTTTTGAAAATAAGTCTACGACTACCAGGATTGTATTGTATCCGGAACAGGGAGGTAAGTCGGTGATAAAGTCCATGGAAAGGGTATGCCAGGGATGAGGTGGAATTTCAAGTGGTTGTAAGAGGCCTGCTGGTTTTTCCTTAGGACTCTTGTTCTGGGCGCACACTCCACATGACATGACAAAGTTTCTGATGTCTTTTCTCCAAGATGGCCACCAAAAGTGACGCTTGACCTTTTCCGAGGTCTTGGCCATACCCGGGTGTCCTTCCATTAAGGAGTCGTGATAACAAGAGATGACTTGAGTTTGTAAGCTGGTACAGGGTAGATAAAGTCGTTCCTTGAAGTATAATAAGTCGTTCTTTACTGTGAAGTCTTCCCCCTGAAGTTGCCATTTTTGTATGTCCGTTGGAGTTACAAGTTGTTTAACCTGGGTTTCAATTTCTTCAATGGATTGCATGCTGATCAAACCCAGGATTCTTTGTTCAGGAATAATAGGTACGAGCTCGGGGTTAACCATGTGTTCCTCTACTCCGATTCGAGAGAGGGCATCCGCTTTACCATTCTTATTGCCTGGTCGGTAGGTGATTATAAAATCAAATTCGGCAAAAAATAATGCCCAGCGAAGTTGTCTGGAGGATTGAGCTTTGGCTGATTTAAGATACTGTAGATTACGATGGTCAGTAATGACAGTGACTGTGTGTCGGGCTCCTAAGAGATAATGCCGCCAGGCCTTAAAGGCGGACTTAATAGCCAACAGTTCCTTATCGGTAATGGTGTAATTGATTTCTGGGGCTGATAATTTGCGAGACCAAAACGCCACGGGGTGCAACTGGTTGGTTTCTGGATCTCTTTGTGAAAGCACTGCTCCCATAGCAAGGCTGGAGGCATCGGTCTCTACGATGTAAGGTAGTTCCGGGCGGGGATGTTTTAAAATCGGGGCGGAGGTAAATTTAGTCTTTAGCTCCTGAAAGGCTTGTTCTGCCTCGGTAGACCATTCAAAACGTTTGTTTTTTCTGAGGAGAGCTGTAATGGGTTGGACTACCCGAGAAAAGTCTGGAATAAACCTGCGATAGAAGTTGGCGAAACCCAACATACTTTGAACCCCTTTTACAGATGATGGTGAGGGCCACTTGATTATTGCATCTACTTTCCTCGAGTCCATGTGAACTCCGTTAGGTGACAAAATAAATTCCAGAAATTCGACCTCAGTAACATGAAAGACGCACTTCTCTAATTTTGCAAAAAGTTTGTGTTTGCGGAGCCTCTCCAGTACTGCGGTTACATGTTTTCGGTGTTCTGCCTCAGAGGACGAATAAACCAGAATGTCGTCAATGTATACAACTACACACACATCAATGAGTTCATGGAGCACGTCATTCATAAAGAACTGGAATGCGGCCGGTGCGTTACACAACCCGAAGGGCATCACTTGATACTCGAACAGTCCATACCTGGTACGAAAGGCCGTCTTCCATTCATCGCCCTCCTTTATTCGCACCAAATGGTAGGCTCCTCTGAGGTCTAACTTAGTATATATGCAGGCGTTTTTGACTTGGTCAAGTAGTTCTGGGATCAATGGCAATGGATACCTGTTCTTAATTGTAATCTGGTTCAGGGCACGGTAGTCTATACACGTTCTTAAGTCTCCCTCCTTTTTTGGCACGAAGAACAGAGCTGAGGAGGCCGGGGACTTAGAAGGACGGATGAATCCGTTAGCCAGGTACTGGTCCAAATATTGCCTTAGGTGGAGATTTTCAGGTTCAGTAAGGGCATAAATCCAACTGCACGGAGGAGTGGATCGGGGAATCAGGTCTATCTGACAGTCGTATGATCTGTGGGGAGGCAAAGAATTAGCTTGGTCTTTCCGAAAGACATCTTGGAATTCCTGGTATTCAGGAGGCAGTTGCGGACTCTCAGAAACAGTTGCAGCTAGTTTAGTGGAGAGCTGAGGGTAGCAGGTAGAAGCGCATTCTGGAAACCAGATTGTCTTTGCTCGCCAATCAATTTGAGGATTGTGTTTCTCCAACCAAGGAACTCCCAAGATGACTTGAAACTGAGGGGCCTTGATCACATCAAACACGATCTTCTCTTGATGCCCATCTTGGCTTACTAACGTTACTTCCATGGTGGTGTGAGTTACGGGTCCGGAAGCTATTTCCGTCCCATCCACGGTGGTAATGACGTCTTTCACCGTCTTTGGACAAAGAGATAGATTCATCCTGGCGGCCAGCTCACAGTCCAAGTAATTCCCGATTGCGCCACTATCAATGTATGCTTTAATGGCATGCATACGATTAGGTTGTTCAGGACTCACGAGGACCATGGGCATGATGAAATGCAAGGTCAAAGAACTGGTTTTAACGCTCGGCAAGCGGACCTCTACACTTGCCGGGCGAGGTCGTTTCCCGGCTCAGGATTCTCGGTACCTTTATCAGACGCCCCTACTATCTTCTTCTTGGGCTTCACTGGACAATCTCGAAGAAAGTGCCCTGAGTTTCCGCAATAGAGGCATAGTTGCAGTTGTCTCCTCCTTTCCCTCTCCTTTTGGGTTAAAGGTCCTTTTACACCCCCTATTTGCATGGGTTCCACGGAATCAGTTCCTTTCGTAGAACTTTGCGGCCTTGAAAAAGGTCGGGTTTCAAATCTGGATCGATCGGCTTTCCGATTCTGTAGTCGATGATCCAATTGCACTACCAGATCGATATATTCGGAACAGTCTTGTGGAGGATTTACCACTTGAGCCAGAACGTCTTTTAATTCCCCACGCAGACCTCTGTAAAACAGTGTGATCCTCTTATCCTCCGGCCATCCGATTTCCACCACTAGTCTGTTAAATGATGCAATATAAGTCAGAAGATCTTGATTGCCCTGTCGTAGTGAAAGAAGTTCATTGTCCAAGGCCTGTCCCTGATAGTGCCTTGCGAACAGTTTCTCCATACTGGCTTGGAAGTCCTGGAAGTTATGGGGAATGGGGTCATCTTGAGACACTAAAGGAACAGACCAATCTGCGGCACTGCCACTG